>NC_058090.1:32687635-33019927 GCF_014858855.1 Bufo gargarizans
ACCCCCAATAAGACTTCCATATCAGACCTCAGATCAGACTGTAAAATAATAAAATGACTTATCTCTTCTGTCTCCTGCCGCCACTCTCACTGTCCTGGTTCTCTTCTCAGGTTCCACGCTGCCCAGTCAACTTATGCAGCGTCAGGTCAGAGTGCGCTCTGTACGTCCTGATGCTGCAGGCAGCCAGGACACAGCAGTGTTGGACCTGAGAAGAGTAAGCAGGAGGAGGGTTAAGTACAGCGCTTCACCCCTGCCTCCTCCTCCTGCATACTAGTGAGCGCTTCCATTTAAAGGTGGAAGAAATTTTTATTCTCTGATGAGAAAAAATTTAACCTTGATGGTCCTGATGGTTTCCAACGTTACTGGCATGACAAGCAGATCCCACCTGAGATGTTTTCTACGCGCCACAGTGGAGGGGGCGCCATAATGGTTTGGGGTGCTTTTTCCTTCAGTGGAACAATGGAGCTTCAGGAAGTGCAGAGGCGTCAAACAGCCGCTGGCTATGTCCAGATGTTGCAGAGAGCATTCCTCATGACTGAGAGCCCTCATCTGTGTAGTAACGACTGGGTTTTTCAACAGGACAACACTACAGTCAGAGGCGTATCTATCGCGAGGCAAACAAGGCATTTGCCTGGGGCGGCAAAATGCCTTGTTTGCCTTAGTTAACATACACAAATACTTGCCGATCGATCCGATCCTTCACTATGCCGCTGCGAGCGGCAGCATCGCCGGCGCCGCATAGCGAAGGAGTGACTTCCCTCCTCCTCCCGACCCCAGCTGTTTCAGGAATTTTTACCTACCCAGCCTTGCTACCCACGTCACTTCCAGTAGTGACGTGGGAGGTGCGTCTCTTCCCTCCGCTCCTGACTGGCTCTGCTGGGGGTTTGTCGGCGCAGGCACAGTAACAGAATATTCCGGCCCACTGCGCATGCCCGAAGCGCAGTAGGAGCCGTAGTAGCAGAAAATTCCGGCTCCTACTGCTCCTGCGCCGAGTCGTCGTATTTGAGCATGCGCAGTGGGTCAGAATATTCACAACACAAGCGGCAGCCACAGCCAGCCGGAAAATGTCTGCCCAGACCGGCTCCCTCCTCACACACCGTCAGTCAGACTCATAGAACAGAGTTGGCCACTTTGCCTGACTCCTGGCCTACCTACCCTGCGAGGAGTGTCCAGGACCAGGTCCAGGCAGAGGAACAAACAGGAGTGAGTGAGACAAGAGAGTTAAAAAGCAAATAGTGCATAGTGAGAATGAGACTCATAAATAAAGGTGGTATGATGTCAGACTGTCTATAGTGGCCCTGGCCTCTCCTTGAGGCTGCCCCATACAGACTGTATGGTCTGGGGCAGCCTCGAGGAGAGGCCAGGGTCACCATAGACAGTCTGACATCCCACCTTTATTTATGACACAGACACAGTGCACTATTTGCTTGTGACAGCCGGGCAGCCCCCAATCCCCCATACAGTTTAGTGTCTCCTTGTGGCTGCCCCCGGCCCCCCGCCCCCCATACAGTATAATGTCTCCTTTTGTCTGCCCCCAATGCCATACAGTATGTATAACGTCTACTTGTGGCTGCCCCCGCCCCCCATACAGTATAACGTCTCCTTGTGGCTGCCCCAGTGCCCCATACAGTATAACGTCTCCTTGAGGCTGCCCCATACAATTTAACGTCTCCTTGAGGCTGCCCCTAACAATATAACGTCTCCTTGAGGCTGCCCCATACAATATAACGTCTCCTTGAGGCTTCCCCATGCAGTATAACGTCTCCTTGTGTTTTTTTCTTTTAAACGGGTATTTATTGCAAAATATATATCGTTATCGCGATAAATTTCTTAATATTGTTATGCAAAACAGGAAAGGGTGGAGCCTAAAGAGGAAGGGGTGAGGTTTACAGAGGAAGGGGTTTGGCCATAACAGGAAGGGGTGGGTCAAATTTATATTAGGGGGGTGCCCGAGTTTAGTCTCGCCTAGGGCAGCACAAAACCAAGATACACCACTGGCTACAGTACACAATGCCCGCAGGACAAGGGACTTCTTCCAGGAGAATAACATCACTCTTTTGGCGTGTTCCCCTGATCTAAATCCAAATGAGAACCTTTGGGGATGGATTGCAAGAGAAGTTTACAAAAATGGAAACAGAGAAATGTTCCCACTCACCCCATGGAAACGCTTGCATCAAGCATGCCGAAACAAATTTTTGAAGTGATCAACAATAACGGCGGAGCTACTCATTACTGAGTTCATGTTTAGAAGTTGGATTTCTGTTTTGGGGGGGTTTCGTTTTTTTTTGGAGGTGTGGTCCTAAACTTTTGATCAGCTGAAAAACAACCTGTTTCAGTTTATTCGTTGTTTTCATTAAATTGAATGCTCAAACAATGTTTTATCTCACTCACATTTCTTCTTGTTGCATGTTGAAGCTCTACTTGGAACCTTGTTAAGATCCAGCCATGCTAAATATGATTTTTTGCCATTTTTCAAGTGGTCTTAAACTTTTGATCAGGACTGTATATTCACGAATATTCGTATTCGAGATTAAATCGGCAATGTAAAAATCGCGTAAGATAATTTTCGTGATTCCGAAAAATCTGCAATGTAAAAATTGTGTAATACAATGTGGGTCAAAAATGAATATATAGCACTATAGAATATTATTTTTAATTATATTTTTTTGAATTTTTTCCATCTGAAGTAAACAGTCATTGGCCCACAATCAACTTAAGCAGGGAGGAATCATGACTTCAGATGGAAAAAAATTACGAATATTCTAAAAAATGAATATATAGCACTATAGAATATAGTGCTATATATTTGTTTTTAGAATATTCGTTATTTTTTTTCCATATGAAACAATGATTCCTCGAGACCCTCCTTTACCTAATCTGACAATCTTTAAGCATCTGATAAATGCTGCTAAACTATTGATCCCTTTATTGTGGCTATCCACTGATATACCCCCTATGGAACAATGGTTCCAGAAGATTGATCAAATCTATAGACTAGAGGATTTGTCCTCCTGGGAACTAAGATCTCACCACAAATTTTCGAAGGC
This sequence comes from Bufo gargarizans, assembly GCF_014858855.1. Lineage (NCBI taxonomy): Eukaryota > Metazoa > Chordata > Amphibia > Anura > Bufonidae > Bufo > Bufo gargarizans. The sequence continues at coordinate 32,690,683 of NC_058090.1, forward strand.
CTGGGAAAGATGGATTTCCTTTAGAGGTTATTAGAGGATAGTAGGCAGTTAATATCTCTTCAGATAACTTGCTTTTGTGAGACAGTCTCACTTGATTTGCCTCTTCAATCCCACTCTCTCCCTATTTCTAAGAATTCACATAAGGGCATTACCCCCCCCCCCCCCTATTTCTAAACCTGTCTCGGATGTGATGAATCGCGATACACAGTGACTCCTTGAAGCAACAATAGGTGACTATTTTCTGTCTTAGCCATTGGATGTCTTTTCAGTGACTTGCCTTATTGATGTATCTGAAATACTCGCAATACATTGACTGACCTGTAGTTCATACTATGTTTATGATATATGTAGGAGTGATGGAGGCTTGTCTTCCCTCCACCACTCGGATATTGTATTTTATTGATTTTCTCAATAAAAATAAAAAATAAAAAAAAATAAAAAAATGATTCCTCCCTGCTTAATTTTCTTGTGGGCCAATGGCTCATTGACCCACAAGCAAGAAGCAGGAAGGAATTATGTTTTCAGATGGAAAAAAATTGCGACTATTCTATATAACGAATATATAGCACTATATTCGAAACATTCGCGAATTCTCAAAGTTGCAATATTCGCGATAAATATTCGTAATTCGAATATTCACACTCAACACTAGTCAGCACTAAGGTTGTGTTGACATCACTGTTTATTTTTCCTTTCTTCTGATCTGTCAGAAGAACAGCAAAAAAAAAAGCAGATCCTGTATTTTAAAGGAGTTATCCCATGACTAATGTAAAAAATTAAAATCAGACATCATATAGTACTTGGCAACCTCTTTCTAACAAAGCTACAACCAGACCTGGATCCAGAGAGCTCCCCATTAATTGCTCTACTAGATTCATATCAAGCCAACAGCTCAAAGGGAGTGTCTTTTCTGCTGCAGCTAAGGGGTCGTGGCTCAGCCTCCCTATCTCTTCTGTCTTCATTTAATGATCTTGTAGAAGGCTTGCATAGTAAAGTATCAATTTTCGCAGATGACACTAAACTGTGTAAAGTAATTAACACTTAAGAGGACAGTATACTACTACAGAGGGATCTGGATAGATTGGAGGCTTGGGCAGATAAGTGGCAGATGAGGTTTAACACTGACAAATGTAAAGTTATGCACATGGGAAGGAATAATGCAAGTCACCCGTACATACTAAATGGTAAAACACTCGGTAACACTGACATGGAAAAGTGTCTAGGAATTTTAATAAACAGCAAACTAAGCTGCAAAAACCTGTGTCAGCTGCCAAGGCCAATAAGATAATGGGTTGCATCAAAATAGATGCCCGTGATAAGAACATAGTCCTACCACTTTACAAATCGCTAGTTAGACCACACGTGGAGTACTGTGTACAGTTCTGGGCTCCATGTGAACAAGTTAGACATAGCAGAGCTGGAGAAGGTCCAGAGAAGGGCAACTAAAGTAATCACTGGAATGGGGCAACTACAGTACACTGAAAGATTATCAAAATTAGGGTTATTCACTTTTGTAAAAAAGACGACTGAGGGGAGATCTAATTAATATGTATAAATATATAAGGGGTCAGTACAGAGATCTATCCCATCATCTATTTATCCCCAGGACTGTGACGAGGGGACATCCTCTGCGTCTGGAGGAAAGAAGGTTTGTACACAAACATAGAAGAGGATTCTTTACGGTAAGAGCAGTGAGACTATGGAACTCTCTGCCTGAGGAGGTGGTGATGGTGAGTACAATAAAGGAATTCAAGAGTGGCCTGGATGTATTTCTGGAGCGTAATAATATTACAGGCTATAGCTACTAGAGAGGGGTCGTTGATCCAGGAAGTTATTCTGATTGCCTGATTGGAGTCGGGAAGGAATTTTTTATTCCCCTAAAGTGGGGAAAATTGGCTTCTACCTCCTAGTTTTTTTTTGCCTTCCTCTGGATCAACTGACAGGCCGAAATGGATGGACAATTGTCTTTTTTCGGCCTTATGTACTATGTTACTATGTTACAACTCAAGAGGCAGTTGAAAGATATAACTGAGCATGTGCGGCCATCTGAGTGAGCAGGACAAAGAAATAAGAAAAAGGACAAACAGCAGGTGGCGCTAAACATATACATTTTATTGAATAACTCGGTGGCTATGTTAAATTTTTAATTACATGCAATTACTAGTGTTGAACGAGCATGCTCAGGCCGAATACCAGTTCGGCTCGAGCATCGCTATGCTCGGCACATGGCGGTACTCGGCCGAGTACCGCATGTGCTCGAGCGCAATGCTCGAGTCTCCTCACCGCACGTTTGGCGGCTGCTAAGCAGCCAATAAATGTGCAGGTAAGTACTGCCTTCACTGTAATGCCAGTAGCCATATTGGCCAGACTGGCATGTTCGGCTCATTCTAAGTCAGGGAGAGCTGAGGATAGGAAGGGACAGAGTGTGTAGGGAGTATAATCGAATATTATAAGTGTACAAAAACGTTTCAGAGACCCTAAATTGTGCTAAATTGTTCAGTGTTAGGGAGAGCTGTGCATAGGAAGGAACAGACAGTGTAGGGAGTGTAATAGGAAGATATTTAAAAAAAAACTTTTCAGAGACCAAAAAGTCCTTTTAAGGCCTATTGTGTGTGACAGCAGCAATATATATTTTTAGCACATACTGCGCTAAATACCGTGTAATAGACCGCTGCGGACAGTTAAATTATCCTCGTCACATCTGTTTAAAGTGTGCGCATCCCTAAAATATCAGTGACATCCAGTGCAGTTTTTCCGTAGACAGTGTCCGCTGTGGATTGTTAAGTTATCCGCGCCACATCTCCTGTCTAAAGTGTGCGCATCCCTAAAATATCATTGACATCCAGTACACTATTTCCATAGACGGTGTCCGCTGCAGACAGTTAAATTATCCGTGCCACATCTCCTGTCTAAAGTGTGCGCATCCCTAAAATATCAGTGACATCCAGTGCAGTTTTTCCGAGTAGACAGTGTCCGCTGTGGATTGTTAAGTTATCCACGCCACATCTCCCGTCTAAAGGTGTGCGCATCCGTAAAATATCAGTGTCATCCAGTGCAGTTTTTCTGTAGACGGTGTCCGCTGCGGACTGTTAAACTATCCGCGTCACATCTCCTGTTTAAAGTTTGGGCATCCCTAAAATATCAGTGACATCCAGTGCAGTTTTTCCAGTAGAGGGTGTCTGCTGCAGGACTGTTAAATTATCTGCGTCATATCTCCTGTTTAAAGTGTGCGCATTCCTAAAATATCAGTGACATCCAGTGCAGTTTTTCCGTAAGACACTGCGAACTGTGACATTACCTGTGGTACCTGTCCTGTATAACGTTTCCTCATCACAAATACGGTTTTAAATTTTTTGCGCACATACACTTCCAAATCCTACGCTACTGTACGTGTGACATACTTTCAAGAATATATCACATTTAAAATGAGGCGGGCAGTAGGGGACGCGGAGAAACTGTGCCTGCTGCCAGAGCACAAAAAAACAATCATCCAAGATACCTAGCTTCATGTTCCAGTTTTCGGGGGGCGGCGCAGGACACCACTCTTGAAGTCAGCCCAGTACGAGCAGGTGGTCGGTTGGATTGCAGCAGATAATGCATCGGGTAAGCACCACCCTGTCTTCCACCAAGTCCAGTCTGATCCTCCTTCCTCCCACCATTTACAGTGTGGCCAAACAAGTGATCCCACACTCGGATATTCTGAGGAGCTCTTTTCAGCGCCATTACTTGATTTGGCTCTCTCGCCAAGCACGCTTGAAGAGGGACATGAGATCTTGTGCCCTGATTCCCAACCTCTTGAGCATCCACAGTCACAAGAACATGATCGTGGTGAACGGCAATTAGAGTTTAATGAGGTGGATGATGATGAGACACAGTTGCCAATAAGTCAACTGCAACTACTGTCTCAAGAGGTTGATGAAGAGGATGAGACACAGTTGGCAATCACTGAGGTTGTGGTTAGGTCAACAAATCAGGAGGATGATCAGAATGAGCAAGTGGAAGAGGAGGTGGTGGACAATGAGGTCACTGACCCAACCTGGGAAGGTGGCAAGCCGAGCAAGGAGAGCAATACAGAGGGGGAGGGATCTGCAGCACCGCAACAGGATGAAAGAGGCAGTGGGGTGGCAAAAGGGAGAAGGCGGGCCTCACAAAACAGGACCGCAACTTTCCACGGAGCACCCCCTTGCGGAAATCACCCTTGCCAAGGGGTAGATGTTCCACAGTCTGGCATTTTTTTGAAGAAAGCACAAACGACAAAAAAATAGTAGTCTGCAACCTGTGCCATACGAAAATGAGCCGGGGCGTGAACACTAGCAACCTCACCACCACCAGCATGATCCGCCACATGGCATCCAAGCACCGTAATAAGTAGGACGAACCCCTGGGTCCACAATCTGTGTCTGCAGGTCACACTACTGCCTCCTCTTCCCCTGTGTTACGTGCTGGCCAATCCCCTGTCGAAGGCGCAGGCCCGGATGCCTCCCCTCCTGCAACTGGACCTTTGCAAGCACTATTAGTGACCACATCCACTTCCATGTCCCAGCGCAGCATACAAATGTTCTTACCCCAGGCATTTGAACGCAAGCGCAAATACCCAGCCACCCACCCACCCACAGGCCATAGCAATAAATGCGCAACTTTCCAAATTACTGGCCCTGGAAATGTTGCCATTTAGGCTTGTGGACACTGAGGCCATCTGCAGCCTGATATCAGCAGCCGTCCCTCGTTACGCAGTCCCCAGCCGTCACTATTTTTCACAGTGTGCCGTGCCCGCCTTACACCAGCATGTGTCCCATAACATCACCCGTGCCATGACCAACGCAGTTACTGGTAAGGTCCACCTAATCACTGACACATGGACAAGTGCTTTCAGCCAGGAATGCTACATTTCCCTGACGGCACACTGGATGAACGTTGTGGAGACCGGGAGCGATGGCACAGGTAGCAAGCACCCTGGCATGGCACAGGTGCTACCGATGCCAAGTATTGCGAGCCCTAGTTCCATCAGGGTTTCCGCCAGCACCTACGTTAGTGGCTCAAACCCCCACCTCTCCTCGTCCGCCTCCTCCTCTACTTCCACCTCAGAATTATCCTCTTGCAGCACCAGTCAGCTATCAGTCGGTAGCTGGAAGCAGTGTAGCACCGCAGTGGGGAAGCGGCAACAGACCGTGCATAAGATAATCAGCTTAGGCGACAAACAGCACACCACCGCAGAGCTGTGGCAGGGGATAAGAGACCAGACTGAACTATGGCTCTTGCCACTCAACCTAGAACCAGGCATGGTTGTGTCTGAGAATGGGCGTAACTTGGTGGCAGCTTTGGAGCTTGGCAAGCTCACACACATCCCATGCCTAGCCCACGTCTTCAACTTAGTGGTTCAGCGGTTTCTCAAAACCTACCCCAATTTGCCTGAGCTACTGGTGAAGGTGCACCACATGTGTGCCCATTTCCGCAAGTCATCGACAGCTTCCGCCGGTCTGGCAACGCTGCAGGAGCTCTTACAATTGCCAGCTCACCAACTGTTGTGCAACATGAGCACGCGCTGCAACTCGAAGTTCCACATGTTGGCCAGGCTTTGTGAGCAGCAGAGGACAGTAGTGGAATACCAGCTGCAACATGGTCGTCGCCTTTCCAGTCAGCTTCCGCTCTTCACAAGTGAGGAGTGGGCATGGATGTCTGACCTCTGTGAGGTTTTAAGAAACTTTGAGGAATCAACACAGATGGTGAGCGGCGATAACGCTAATATCAGCGTAACCATCCCACTTCTGTGTCTACTCAAACGCTCACTGGTCACAATTAAGGCTGACACTTTGCATGTGGAAGAGGTGGAAATGGGGGAAGACATTACACAGGGTCATAGCCAGACCACCCTCAGTTCGTCTTCTCAGCGCAAATTGGATGATGATGATGAGGAGGAGCAGGAGACCGTTGCCTCCGCTACAGAGGGAAGTTTAATTCCATCTGTTCAGCGTGGATGGGCAGAAGAGGAGGAAAAGGATGAGCAGATTGAGAGTCATCCTCCTAATGACGACAGAGAAGTCTTGCCTGTTGGGACTCTGGCACACATGATGGCTGACTTCATTTTAGGCTGCCTTCCCCGTACCCACGCGTTTTATGCATTTTGGACTACACCGATTACTGGTTGTTCACCCTTCTCGACCCCCACTACAAAGAGAACTTCTCATCTATCATTCTTGTGGTGACAAAAAAAAGGTACATGGTTCAATCTTCCTTTTCTCGTCCTCCTCCTCTTCCATCATATCAACATGCTTAATAGTCTGCCCTCTCTCCTAATGTTTTATAGGATCTGCTCACCAGAAGGCCCTCACCTACAATCTTTTAGAGGGTCAGCTCACCTGAAGTGCCTTGCATATAATGTTTTTGAGGGTAAGCTCACCAGCAGGCCTTCAACCATAATGTTTTACAGGGTCAGCTCACCAGCAGGCCCTCACCTACAATCTTTTAGAGGGTCAGCTCACCAGCAGGCCCTCAACCATAATGTTTTACAGGGTCAGCTCACCAGCAGCCCCTCGTCCATATCTTTTTTAATGGTTAGCTAAGTAGCAGGCACTCACCTATAATTTTTTCAATGGTCAGCTCAGCAGCAGGCAGTCGCCCATAATGATTTAGACAGTCAGCTCTGCAGCAGACCCTCACCCCTAATGTTTTAGATAGTCAGCTCAGCAGCAAGCCCTCGCGCGTAATGTTTTAGAGGGTCACCAGCAGGCCCTTGCTCCTGATGTTTTTGAGGGTCACCAGCAGGCAATCAATCATAAATTTTCAAGGGTGTATGATGCCCTCCTTTATGTGTACTAAAGGGTGTATTGGAGTGCCGGTTCCTTGTAATTTTTGGAAGCCCTTTCACTTAGCGCATAGGCTTTATGACTCATGAGTATAGGAGTCCCACTACCTGAACAATTGTACCACAATGTGAATGAGGCCCTCCATTATGTGATATACAGGTTGTATCGGAGTGCCTCTTCCTTGTAATATTTGGCAGCACTTGCACTTTATATACAAGCAAATATACAGGAAAGAATGTTTTCTAACACTTTTTCTCTAAAATCGATTTTATCTTCGGTTTTGTGCATATAATTGTCAATCTGTAAAAGTAGCGTACTACTCGGACAACATAGTTCCCAGCAGCGACCGGGGATTCCAAGATGCATCCAGACATCCTCCCCATGCTGTTCCCGAACCATTTTGGTGGTGTTTCCATAAATTTCTGACCTTTTCCTATGAACCAGACACCCTCCCCTCTTCAGAGCAGGGGGCACCTGGTTTAATGCTTGGGTTCTCCCATTGAATTCCATTGTGCTCGGTAGAGCACCCTAGCATCCCGAAGTGTTCGACCCAAGCACTTTGGTGCTCAATCAACGCTAGTTCTCAGGCTTCTTACTTTCACATTGTAACATGTGTAGCCATCATTTTAGGAGAAAAAAAACATTTGTTTACCACAAAACGCGAGGAAAACTGGATTTGTTGCAAATCTAATTTTTCCTAAACGTCAGATCAAATTCCACTTTGAATGCTTTGATTCGCTCAACACTAGTCACTGTACATCATCACAGTGGCCAATCCGTGCTGTCAGGGTCAGACTGTGTAGGGACACACTGCTTTGGCAAGAGATATGGTAACACCCAGTTGACAATTTATTCATAAGTTTCCATGTGGAATAGCAGATGTATGGCACAACATAGAATGAAAAAAGAAGAGTTTCACAATAGTTTCTTTTATGGGGAATATGTCAACGGTTTGTGGCTGACATTGTAAGGCAGCCCTATTGTTGTGACTGTTGCTGAGCTACAATTCCACACACAACCTGTGGTATGGTGCTTTTGCAAGAATTCTGTTCATATATCTTTACCCTTGTAATGAGATATGGAACTTTGTTACAGGAACAGTCCCTAGAATAGTCGCGGTTTAGAGGTGGCAGCACTGAAGCAATATTGGCATAGATGAATGGAGCCATGGGTATGATAGCAATCAGGAATCAAAAGGCCAGAGGATGATATGGGAGTGTAGTCAGGAATGGAGCTAAGGTTCATCACTAGGTGTGCAGTCGAGAACTGGCCAGAGGATGAGATGGAAGCCTAGTCTGGAATGAAGCCATGGTCATCACTAGGAGAGTTGTCAGGAATCAACAGACCTGAGGATGAGATGGGAACAGGGCCTACATTTTGCCCCCCCCCCCCTTGCAGCTCACCTGGCCCTGGTCCCGTCTGCAGCAGCTGGCTTCTCCTCTGTGTGATCCTGGTATCTTCTCTCTGCTTCAGACAATCGCTGGTTTGAGTACCGTATTTTTTGCCCTCTAAGACACACCTAGGTTTTAGAGGAGGATATTAAGAAAAAAATATTTTCCATTACACCTCAGGTCAGACCAGCAATCAGACCCCCAATGTTAATCAGACCTCAGCTCACAGCCCCAATCAGACCCCCAATGTTAATCAGACCTCAGATCAGACCCCATGTCAGACATCAGCCCCCATCCATCAGCTCCCCATGTCAGCCATCATGCCCATAGCCATGCCCCATGTCAGCCATCATGCCCCCATATCACATTTCTCCCCCTCCATGTCAAATCACCCCCTATGTCACATCAGCCCTCCATGTCACATTTCCCCCCCTCTATGTCACATTTTTTCGCCCTCCCCCAGGGTGTGCCCTAAGGCAGCCGCTTAGTCTGCCTTATGGTAGCACCGGCCCTGGATCGTAAAGTAGTCATCAATGGAGCCAAGGGTCATCGCTAGGTGAGCAGTCGGGAATCGACAGCCAGAGGATGAGATTGGAACATAGGAATGAAGTCAAGGGTCATCATTAGAAAAGCTATCAGGAATCCACTTGCCAGAGAATGAGATGGGAACGTAGTCAGGAATAGAGCCAAGAGTCAGAGCCAGCAGTAGATCAACAGGTACCAAACAAACAATCCAAGGAGCTAAGCAGAAGCAAAATCCAGGTCAGGCAACTAAACATGACCGTTGGCAAGGACTGTGGCTGCATACTGGGTCACAGTGCTGGAACCACTTCCTACCTGAGGTACTTGTCTTTGGTGGACACTGCATGTGAAAAGGGTTGTCTCAAAGATTACTGAAAATGTGCAAATACTTTTAATACAGTGATGTCTATCTTACAAACACTACTCACAGAATGTGTATAGTTTTTATGAATATTTTTCTCTTCCCCTTAGTTAATATTTGTTTTGACTAAATAATATGAATCCAAATGGGAATTATCCACTCATCCCTATATAAACATTTTTTCGAAGCAGTGATGAGGCAAAAATTACTTTGTGCAAAAACATTAAATTGTATAATTTAGTATTAGCCAGTAGGAATAGCACATGCATTGCATAATAATTAGATACTTCAATGAGATCATGGGGTGAAATAAAATATTTCATAGGCTACAAAGGGGAATTTTGGTTTAGTTTAACTTGACTTAATGAAATATTACAGGCAGAACTGCTCACTGCGTTATACCTAGAGCACGATCTGAGTGGTGGCACAGGGGCCCTTAGGGTTTAAATTGGTTTTTTAAGATTTTAATACTGATGACCTATTCTCAGGATAGGTCATCAGTATCTTATTGATGGTGGGTCGGACTCCTGGGACCCCCGCTGATCAGCTGTTTGAGAGGGAACCAGTGCTCCTATGAGCACAGTGGCTTTATCTCTGCTTTTCCTATGCGTGAAGACACTTTAATGTGTTACTCACATGGCCTAGGAGTAGCTCAGCCCCATTGAAGTGAATGGGGCTGAGCTGCAATACCAAGCACAGACGCTATACTATGTACAACGCTGGGCTTGGTGAGCTGCGAAAAGGCAGTGGCACTCACAGGAGCGCAGTTGCCTTCTCAACACACTAATTGGTATCCTGAGGATAGGTCATCAGAATAAAAACCTTGGAAAACCCTCTTAAAAGAATGCCTATGGATCCCTTCTGTCATACCACACCCTCTCAGGCACCGCAGAAGGCATCAAAAGAGACCTTTATGGAATTCTAGACCTGCAAGATTTGTTAAGAGGGGAACATTTTTGCTTAGGGTGACCCAAGTAATGTCGCAAGCGCAGAGGCTCTACTTTCGCTACTGGAGCAGTGATCGCACATGCACCACTACACTTACTCGGAGCGGAGCATGAACAGGCACTACACCACTTATGGAAACAGAATCTCTGTGCTTGTGCAGCTATTCAGAGCATCAGCGCAGGCGTGAAACAGTCTGGGCCAGCTGAGATGTCCAGCACTGTCAATCAAGTGGCAGGGGGAGAGTCATCAGCTTCGAAGACATAAAGTTGCAGGTGCAGAACTCTGCTTTATGAGACAAATAGATTCCTATGAATCATTTAGCTCATCTCTAAAAGAATCTTTTAGTGACACACCCATCCATGTGGCTGTTCCTGGTAGTGCAGCTCAAATCATTAACGTATCTTTACATAGGGACATTTTCTAAATAGTCAAAAAGTAAGCAACAAAAACACCATTATTCATTGCCTTTCTACATGTTTGTGGGTTTGTAGTTTTCAGACTTGTAAAGAACATACACCATGCGATAAACTAAGGTTGTAAGTCATCTGATAGTCCCTTCAACAAAGTGTGCAAGTTGAGTAGAGTCCTACTCAGGAGCACTCAAGAAGAGTTGTTACACTGAGTAGCTGCCCTTTTAAGTGTTTATTGCTCTAATATCACCTTAAGTTAAAAACATGTAATGGATTGCTCAGCAATATTGTACAAGTTAACAGTGTGAGCCAAAGTCTTGAGGACGGAGAATAGCGAATTCCATTATGCCTTAATAGAACAAGGGTTGATAAGTCTATTGTTCTCACGGCTTGGCATCTATAATGCCTATGTTATTACCCATCTCATTACATTAGCCTGTCCTCCTCAGCACTCAGTATGTACTTATACATGTCGAATACAAATTCCTTGAATTCTTTTTATGTTCTACTCTTTGTCTTCCTCTGCTGTACGCTCTTACAACTCAAGATGAACAAGCTTGCTCTTCCACAGTTTGGCATTTTGGAAGTTCCTGGAGGTACTGCAGGCATCTATTGGGCTTTTTGAATATTAGTGAAAATTAAATAATAATTTACATGGTATTAAAATAGTAAGGATGGTGGAAACCATGTGATAAAACAGGGACTTTAGAGAGACTTTACATCATGGATGTGCTCCAGATGCTTTACAAAGTTTATTGGTTTTGCATGGTGTCAAGGTGTGGAAGTGAAAATAAGAAAAGTTTGGTACCTACCATGTTAGCCAGGTGAGAAAAGTTTTAGTGCTCTCAGTAAGGGCTCATGGACTGCAACTGTGTTCTTCTTCAGTGTGCTATCCACTTCTTTCCATAGATACCATACTTTTTCAGGTCTATGGGGCCATGCACACATACATTGTTTGAGGATTCGTATGACCGATCCCAAATCTCATCACAAGTCCTATACTTATCCATATTTGCAGAGGGGAATAGCCCTTTGTATTGATTGGAGTGCAAAAAATACGGAATTCAGATGTTAAACGGCAAGTTTTTGAGTACAGATTGTATGTAAATTCGATTTGGGTCCAATTCGATCAAATCAACCTTTCGATTCAATTTGAACCAGAGTAGATTCTACCTGCTTCAAAAGAGATTCCTTTGCTGTGAAAAGCTGTGGATGACATTCTGGTTTTTGTCTATTTTTCCCCCGTCATTTTTCCCAAGACTTGTTAAAAAGTCAGACTTTGGCTCATAGGAAGCCACTTCAAAAATCTGGTTCTCTTTCTCTTTGAGATACCTCATTGCATGTTATTTTCCTATAAAGCATTGCCAATAAGTCTCCACACAGCTGGCCTCTTTAAGGAGAGCCAGTACCCTGCTTAAGTGTTCTCTCCCGAAATTTTCCTGAATCAAATCACATAAAAGCCTGATTCTATGGATCTGATTTATTTTATTTTATTTTTATCGGGTCGGGTTCTGATTCTATAAAATAGATTTGCTCATCTCTACATTTAAGACAATGTAGGTAGCCTCAGATATTAAGTTCTTTTAAAAGATTAAAGGATTTTGCTAGCTTTCAGGGGGGAGGGTTTTGGCAAACTTACTTACCTTACATGATTAACATACTGACCTGCTTCCTGGTACTTGGTCCCGCCTCCTTTGCCTCCCAGCCTTGGTCAAGGGACACAAGGGGGCAGGTTACCGCTGCGGCCAGTGGTTGGCTGCAGCAGTGGCAGACTAGATGTTGACAGTGAAGGACCCAAGTAAGGCAGCTGAGGCCAGGGAGCGAAGGAGCTGGGACCGAGTGAGGGGAAGCAGATAATTATGCTTCCATTTTCGGGTCTGCCCAGGAATGAAGGGGGGGGGGGGGGGTGTCAAAGTATGCCTCCAGAGTAGATGTTGAGTACATATCTAAAAGAGCTTTAAAGGAAATTATCCCTGCTCCATACAGTTGCCTATTCACAGAATAGGTGAAAAATGTATAATTACTGGGACCTCCACTGCTTGGGGTACCAACACTTACTAGAATGGAGGCTCCATATGGCTGTGGTGAGGATGAGTTTGAAAGGAGCAGTAGTCAAGCATGTGCGTTGCCACTCCTGCCAGTCTATGGGGCTGATACCAACAGCCAAGTACAATGGTGTGGAGGAACGGGGGACTCTGAGTTTTGTTTTGTGATTGGTGGGGGTCACAGCAAATGTATTTTGGATCAAACCTCTTTACATTTTACAGTTGCAGGATTGAACTCCTTGTAGTTCTCTTCAACTGAACTCAGATCATTATATAATCCTTAAATGAACACATTAATCTTTTTTTGTTACAAACATTCATTTTATAATTTTGTTTAGTTATTTTATTTCCTCAGTTTGAATGTTATTATTATTAATATTGATTGTAACAAGTAGAACTTTCATAAAAATGGAATAAACAGAGACTGACCCCAGGAATGCCATGGTCGTGACTATTGGAATTTTTTAAGCTCCATCCCATTTTATACTTGTTTTTCTATACTCAGCTTTCAGAAATGTCAGCCTGTGTACCAAAATCCTATGTAATCATAATGTAGGTAGAGGGGGCTGTCACAGGGAGACTCATGAATATGCATTTGCATTCCGATAATGGGGAAGGACAATGATACATATCATGAAGCTTTGCTGATACTAATAGGAGCTGCAAATCAATCTTTATAATTGCACTGCAATGCACTTTCTGCTGATTTTAAATTTGTGTTGGGAACGGAGCCTGCCTTCTATTTCTTGGCAGGATGTTTCATTTTCAGTCTGCAGTTAGGACGAGTATTATACTTGCAAGACAAATAAATAATTAATTCTGGGTTTTTTAAAGGGCATTTAATGCTGTCTGTTACTCAGAGAATCTCCAATATACATGTAGGTACAAGCACATATCGACTTCTGAGAAATCAAGTGGGGAAATGGGGGGAAATCTGTAGGGAAATATTCACAGATGTATCTCTGGGACATTTAAAGGAAAATTCTCATGTTTAAAGGAGTCTTCCATTTTGTCCAAAGAAAGTCAGAAAAGGTTAAAAATGGCAAAAAAAAGCCTTACTCATCTCCACTGATTCCTCACTGTAGCTGCTGCGATTCTGACGCTGTCCAGTCCCTGATGCTCTCCACTTCCTGTCCTGTCTCGATCATTGGCCATAGCTGTGACCCACCTCAGCCATTGACAGGTTAAGTCAGCATATCCTGGCATTTCCACCATGTTGAGCGTGGGCAGAAAGTGGAGAGCAGTGGGGACCTGACTGGCATTGGAACTTTAGCAGCGGAGGTGATTAAAGCTTTTTAAACCCCTTTTTTTTAAAAAACAACAAAATTATATACCCAGTACTACCTTTAAAACATAGAAACATAGAATGTGTCGGCAGATAAGAGCCATTTGGCCCATCTAGTCTGCCCAATATACTGAATACTATGGATAGCCCCTGGCCCTATCTTATATGAAGGATGGCCTTATGCCTATCCCATGCATGCTTAGACTCCTCCACTGTATTTGCAGCTACCACTTCTGCAGGAAGGCTATTCCATGCATCCACTACTCTCTCAGTAAAGTAATACTTCCTGATATTACTTTTAAACCTTTGCCCCTCTAACTTTAAAACTATGTCCTCTTGTAGCAGTTTTTCTTCTTTTAAATATTCTCTCCTCTTTTACCTTGTTAATTCCCTTTATGTATTTAAAAGTTTCTATCATATCCTCTCTACAAGGAATATCTACATAAGGTGTTGAGTATCTTTGTTGAACACTTTGCATCACTAATTTTGTACCGATTTTGAGTTGCATGATGCTTTGTATCCATTTATGCCTTAAAGGTTTTTTTTCCGAGATGTAGATATTGATGATCTATCCTCAGGATCAGATTGTCAGAGGTCCAATATCTGGCACCCCCCTTACCCCAATTAATTTTGAGAAGGTAGTGGGGCTTTGATGAGCACCTAGGCCTCTTTGCAGATTACCAAACACAGCGCTGTACATTGTATAGTGGCTGTGCTTGGTATCACGCTCAGCCCCATTCTCCACCTATCTGTTCCAGACCCAGAACTGCTCTTTCGGTACTCGTCTGTAAACTTATAGGTCATGTGTGCCATTGGAGCCAAGTGTTACCCAGCTCAGTCCATTGGATGGGGGCTTTGCTTTGCTTGGTATTGCAGCTCAGCCCCGTTCACTTGAGCAATGAACTGCACATAGACCATATGACCAATGAATGTAACATCATTGACCTAGGAAAAGGCAGCAGAGCTCACCGATGCTGATCGGCAGAGGTGCCAGGATAAGGACCCTCATCAATCTGGAACCTCATCTAAATCTCGGACAACACCTTTAAAGGGGCTATAAAGGGAAAATCCTGGATTAATGGACCAATCTATACATTAGAGTAAAGAGAGGTTGCAAATAGCATTTTTTTCTGTGACCTGGCACAATCGGTTTCTATTGTAAATTATATAACATAAGTGACATCTAATTTTCCAGTTGGTGTCAAGAAGGTGTCAAAAAGAGATGATTAGGAAGATTAGATGAGTGAAGGAGGGTGGGAGTAAAGGCGTGCTTGGAAGTGTTTTGATGGCTGAAAGGAAACCGTTTCAGTGGGCAACAGTGACTATAATTAGGGTAATCAGATCCCATAATTATTAATACTGGTGATATCCTGACAGCCTCTATATTCATGAGCAGGAGAGATGCTGTCTTAGCAAACAGTTAAGTACCTTTCAGACATCCTATGGCATCATAATACGAACTGTAAAGACTCTGTCTCCTTGGCTCCGTAAATATGACTCTGCAGTGTGCCTGAGCTCTTACGCCTGTACAAATCTGCAACTTTTTTTCATTAAAATTTTACTTTTAAAATAACACCAAATTCTTCCAGCAGTCCGACTATTGAGAATAACTCCAGAATAACAGGTGGATCTTGCTTCTGGACTTGACCATACGACTAGATGATAACATCTAAACTAGAAATACAACAATATCTACTGTATATCAAACGGTTCAACAACAAATGATACCATCCCTTTGCTCTTGACCCATTAGAAGGGCTCTTACCCATGGTCTTGACTGACTTTCTTATCCATGCTGTGTATATGTCATGGCATCTTGTTTACAATATTTTAATGGGATGACGTTATATTGCATCATGTCTCAGATCAATAATACGGGTATGAAAACAGTCCTGTGCTCTACGGTGGCTCATTAGTGTGCTACCACATAGCAGATTGCTACTAAAGCTGCCTCACAAGAGAATCTAACTATAAATCAACCTCCAAAAGTTTATCGTAGTTTAATGTTTTACACCAATGAAAATGGATGGATTTGGAAATAAGGGTCAACAGTGAAAGAACAAATTTTTTTGCATTACTACAAGTCTCATTAGTTGCATGATTGCATCCACCCTTGGAGCATGCTTTATGCCAGTGTTCCCCTCCTTATTTAACCTAAAGCCACTGTAAAATAAAGTTGGTAATATACTTTCTTTCCCAAAGTTGCATGGATCAGACACGTGTGGCCACCATCACATGACACTCATCTTCTAAAAATCCAGCTTCTGACAACGTCATGTCCTTTACTAGCTTTCTGTCCTGGGCTATGGACGGGGCTTCACTTCAACTGTGGATGGGGCAAGAACTAATCCACTTCCCTGGTGTATGCCTAAACTCTGTCCTGAATCCATCTCATGTGCGCATGCGCCTGGGAGAGGGGTAGTTCAGACCCCATCACCAGAAGGTGATGTCCCGTCTGTAACTCATGCTGGATACCTGGCAAAGGTGATGTTGCTGAAAGCAGGATTTTCAGAAGAAGATTGTCACAGATCGGGTCCTCAAGACACGATTCACAGAACTTAGGAATGATAGGTACTGTATATTACAGACTTTCTTCTACATGTGCACTATATGTAATTAATATGCGTTTGCAGGACCTTTTGAGTCTAGGAAAACCCCTTTGAACAGCAAATGTTGGCAACTGTGACTACCTCTACAGTATAGTCTGTTTTTATCCTTCATGTCCAGAAAGCATTGCCGAGTAGCCCCAAAATCCAAGACAAGATTAGTGATAAATAAGTACAGTATTGCAAAGTAAGAGCACAAATCCCACCATGGCAAAGAGCAGTTCCTGCTCTTGAGCACAACCATTTATCACATGGATAGCCATGCATTTGAATTTGCAACATGTAATATCAAATGAATGTGTGGTTACCTCCAGCTTCCCCAGCTGTGACAAAAAGTCAATGGGGAGTTTTCGGCTACTGACATAGCAGCTACAGGATTACCTGATCACCGGCAGGTCCACAGTTACAGGAAAGGTTGTCCTGATGGTCCACTTAAAGGGGGTCAACCAGTGATAACATCAAATCAACAGGATTAGGGATAATGGCCGATCGCTGGGACTTTTACCAATCACAAAAACAGGGGTTTTGAGTTCCCAGTTTAAATGGAGCAATGGTCCCACATGCAAGCTGCTGCTGTAAGCCAGGGCTATTTAATCAGGCAGCGTGCTGGCCACAGGTTGCCTGTGATTGGTCTTATTTCATTCACCAGCATATCGTCTGTTAGAGTTTGTTGTGTTTTGACCTCGGCTCCGTATTTTGACCTCGCTCTTGCTTCCTCCTGTATTTGACGTGACCTCTTGGCTTTGACCCCGGCGTGAGTTTGACATGATCTTGCTTTCCCCCTTTTGTATTGTTGTTCCTCTTGGCTCCTGACCTCGGCTTGTATCGACATTGATATTTGATTAACCCCTCAGTGCCTGCCTGTCACTTTGTTTGTTGTTTTCTCCTTTATTGTATTCTTACCTTTAAGGCCCTGCACGTACTCAGATTAGGGACCGCCGTCAAGTTGTACACCGTCACCTAGGGCGGACCATGCAAGTAGCCAGGGACAGATTTGAGGGTGGCGCTCAGGGCGGCACACACTCCTCCCGTACGTGACAGCTGCTTCATTCATTCTCTATGGGACTGCCAAAGATAAGCCAAGTGGATAGATGATAGCAGTTGCTATTGCGTGCAAATTGTCATGGTGGCACACTGTGCCTGCCGCCATTCCGTTATCCGTGGTTTCTGTCCAGCCTCCAGACTCCTGTGTCTCACGCTGTAGACCGCACCCCGGCTGCAAGGCGTCTTCGTGTGCATCGGAGAGACTTTTCCCTGCAGCACGGTCGTTTTACTTTGTAGCACCTGCTCAACTAATGAGCTTAATAGCTCTCCTTTATATGCTAGGCTCTTTTTTCCTCCCCTTGCCTGATCATCAGGTTCTGTTAGACCTTATTAAAGAGCTATAACAGTTTCTGTGTACCTACTGCTACTTGTTTCCTGGATTCTGATTCTCTGCCGCCTGACTCGTGCCTGTTTACTGTGCTGACCCTGAACTGCCTGCCCTGACCTCTGGACTGTATTCGACTTTGCATGAACTCTGCTTGCCCTGATGTCGGCCTGTTTCCTAGTTATTTGTGTAGTCTGATCCCTTGGAGCTTAGCTCTGTCTGGGGCCCAGGGGTGATCTCCTCTTCCAGACACAAATCCACCACATGGTGTTTAGAATGAGCAGCATACTGTATCTATGAAGCACCAGTTCTAGTTTTTCCAACACAAAAGTCAGGTAAAATGGGTAAGCATACTAAGTTTTGCTATGGGGCTCTTTTAGTACTTTATATACCCTTGTCTGATGTGTAGGCACTATGTAGCCCCCAGTGTGGGGATAGCCTACTGTGGCCACTATTATCTAGGGACAGGACAAAACATGAGAGTGTCTGTATTTCTTCTAGTCATTTCTGCTTTTCTTGGCTCAGAGGTTTGGTACGTGTCCTTTATGGTATGAACTTCATTCGAATAAATGAGAGGAGAAGCACTTACCGAAAACAGTGATAATTCAGTCTCAGCCTCACTGACGTTTGTGAAATCCACTTTACTAATGTCGTTGGCTTAACAGGCTACTTCAAACATGATTTCATGTGTACCTTAGTACCTAATATGAGCAGACCTCATTTTGTGCATTTTGCCTTTTTTTTTTTTTTTATCAGCATTAAACTATAGGCTAGAGCTGGATGTTTCCGATTAAAGGAGACAAAAAAATCTTAGTCTGCAAATGTGTTTATAAAAATAACAGAGTGTATACTCCCTGAACCCCCTTCAGCGCCGCTACCCTAGGTACCCTATGAACTCCTCTTCCTGATCCTGTCCTGACTTGACAGAAAACAGCTGTGAATGCTATTCAGTAGTGATGAGCAAATTTCCTGAAATTTGACTTGGATCCAATTCAACTAAATCAGTCGCCCAAATCTATTTGAACCCAAATGGATTCAACCCGAATCGAAAGTGCAAAAATACTCCTGATTCGAATCAACCTATGATTCTATAGAATCTGAGTCGTTGTAAATATTCAGATTGAATTTTGAATCTATAAAATTGATTCGCTCATCTTTTCTGCTCAGCCAATCACTGTCTGCAGTGATGTCCCGCCTTAGCCACTGATTGGCTTAGCGGGACTCAGAATGACTCAACACAGCCACCTATCCTGACCAGCCTCAGAAATATCAAATGCTCACTGCCTGGCCCTGGACAAACTGGGTCCCAGTTTTACTGGAGAGATGGCTGTCTATGCACTCATCACTGAGATGAATAGGATCCAAAGGTTGAAAGTGCTTTTCATTCGTAATTAGGCTCTGGGGGGATTTCTTTTAGACAGAGAAGATTATTAGGAGCAGTTACTTATAGTAATAAGTCAGTTATTTTTTACTTTATATGTTTTTTTATCATTGTAATTTAATTATTTTTTTTTGCGGTTTCTTTTGGACTCATTTTCAATGGCTGATTAAATCCCAAGTTCTCAGTCTATCACATTTTTTTCTATTTGAAATAAAATTAGAATATGTCCTTTTATGTTCTCCTTTTATTCTGTTTGATGGGTACATGCTTTGATTTTTTTTTGTTTCATGTTTTATAATGCTTTAGCTTGTGGGACTTAATGCAGGATTTATATAGAACAAAGGTATTGCTTGAAAAAGGCAAAGCGCTTCTGTGTTTGAGTGTGTGTGTATGTTTGTGAGTATGTGTGTGTGTGATTGTGTCCTGCTAACCTGGAAGTCATACATTACCGACGTGGGCTTACTTACTACTAAAGTTTTTTTTCCTCTCCTAAAACTTAACTGTTCTTTGTTTCAGTCAATAAAGCTATGAAACTTGTAATATACATAATATTCTATCTATCATTTTACATTTTATTCTCTTTTTAGAATCAAGCTTCTTACTCTGATTCTCCCAAATCGAATGTTAAGATCAATTTGCTCATCTCTATCTATGTCTCCTATCTATCTATCTATCTATCTATCTATCTATCTATCTATCTATCTATCTCATATTTATCTATGTAATATTTTACATTTTATTCTCTTTTCAGAATCAAGCTTCTTACTGGGAAATGCACAGATTGTGGACTGGCCTGTAGTATACAGTAATGACGGATTCTGTAAACTTTCTGGATTTCACCGAGCTGACATCATGCAGAAGAGTAGTACTTGCAGGTTTGTGTCACATTTTGCTTCTTTTTTATCCTGTTAATATAAATCTGACCATAGTAGATGTCGTTGGATCTCAGACAGCATTCAGTTTTCTCTGTCGATGCTCTGTATGAGTTTGGCGACTCTTGAATCAATGTGATAGAACAATTAAGTGAAACTCAAGACAATTATATTGATTATATCATGTATAACGTCATTTTATGATCATTTCTGTTCTTGTACTATAACTTTGTACTTCAACAATATTGTCCAGATTTTGAGTATCTATGGATACTTTAAAATGGTGACATTCGTATCAAAGTGGTCTTCCAATGGCTACAAATGGTATATCTCTGGAAGACACAGCTCAACCATGCATTACCCAGACAGCCCATTGATTTGAACTACAAATGCAATGCTTTCTCCCCCTGTGGTGGCGCTCCAGAAAAATTTAACACTTTCTGCTGGGTTCCCCCACAAATTCTAATTGATCACAGTTGGCTTTTCTAACAAAAAGAGCGTCCAAGGTGATTTTTTTTTTTATCATTAAAGTAACGTTGCTAGCATTTAAAGGAGTTTTCCTATCAAGAGCAGATAACTAGGATATGCTACAACATTTTCCTGCTCTCATCTTCCTGGCGGGCTTGGCCACTGGGCTTGCTTTGTCCTTCTCACAGGTTGCAGCCTGTTTGCCAGCTTGTCTCCTTTCCTTTTCTCATAATAAGTTGCCTAGCTTGCTAGTTTCCTGCAATAGTGAGCTGTATTCTGTTGTATTCTTTTACTGACTTCGGCTTCTTTTCTGGATTTTGACCCAGTGCTGCCTGACTTGAACCGTGCCTGACCTCCATATTGAACCTTTGCTGTCTGCCCTGACCTTGGACTATTTAGTGCTTAGCTATATAAGCTGTTTATGGCAAAAAATAAGAAAGGCACCTACAGGGGTGGGACAATCTTATCATGGTGCCCAAAGTGGGGGATTCATAATGAGCCCCTCAATCTATGACTGACAATGTACAGTGTGCACTTCCATTTTAGGGTATGTTTGTGCATGTCAGATACAGTATTACATATTGCAGTAATAGCAAAGTGGGTGTTATTTTAAAAAAAATCTCAACTATGAGCTGCTTAAAAAAATACACATAGAAATTCACCAAAGTTTTTAAATCTGCAGGATGCCAACTTTTCCTGTGGATTTTAATTGCAAATTTCATCCTAGGATAAAATCCACAGAAAAGTTGCAACAAATTCTGCATCAGAGTTTTGTTGTCACGTGTGGGGGAATACCTTTTGGGCTGGGGAATTGTTCATTGGGTCCTGACCTCTCCAGTCACAGCTACCAATTAATTGGTCTATTGTCCAGGTCCTGAGCAACTTCCCAACCCCACATATGATTGTGCTTCATGGGTTTTGTGGTCCTTCAGCCCACGTGGCAGGCGCAGCACTATGAAGTGCCTTTTGTTCTGTGGCATTAGAAGAATTTTGATATCTCTGACTTTTAGTCTAACCAGACTGTCTATTACTCTGTAGTTCCTCTAGCGCCGTTCTATGGAAACAGTAGGTTTAAAGAACACCACAAATGCTTGAAATAACTTCTTTATTAACTTCAACTTTTCTTCATATATAACACTGCCGCCTCCGCAGCAGATAGTCCATGTACAGAACACGTGTTGAAAAGATATCACAAAATGGCGGTATGCATAAGATGGTGGTTCAACTGTTCAATCTTGTCAATCAACATAAAATGGTGGATATATTTCTCTCTTGAGTATCTGTACTCTCACTTTGAGTTATTTAAGCACTTTATGATCTCTCTGAGAGGTATATATCAGGTTAACCAATAGTTCACTTTCCTCAACTTGGTTTGTAGTTTGCTCTATACAATTGCTTTGAGCAGTTTGCAGATTGCAATTTGCTATTTGGTATGAGAAGTCAGTTTGCAAGTTGTTTGTTGTTTGTATGATTGTATGTGGAACTGTAAGTAAACACACATATAACTGATTCAGTATACAGTTCTAATCACTATATTAACAGTAGGAACATTATATAACTGTTTTAAATACCTATTTTGGCCTTTTGCTTCCATAAAACACAGCTCTTAGTGGAGTGAATGTCTGTTCAGCTCCTCTCCTCTGGTGTAATGATTCTAGCAGCTCCTGCTAGGGGGATTTCCCACACAGGCTGTGTGTGAAGCTGGCTGTGATTGGTCAAAACTCTTGCTGTGTGTGAGGCTGGCTGTGATTGGTCAAGACTCCTGCCCAGCAACAACAGTTTAACTCTATGCTTTCTGTTGTTTCTGCTGTGTCATTGAGCTTACCTTACATTATATATTGAATCTTAAAGGCATACTATCTTTTCTGCTTCTGTGAACACAAAATATAACAGTCATATGACATCCAAACATGAAGTCACTGTAAATAACGCTGCTTTTGTCTTTAACACACAAACATAGGAACTGTATTTAGGGTTTTGGCAGGTCTAGCTGTATAAATACACAAGCTATATATATTAGCAACCTAGGACAGGTCTTAGCTGGCCAGCTAAAGCCCACCAGACTCAACACTGCAGCAGAATGGACTAGGAACAGAAGAGGAACACAGAACTTTTGGCAATTTATTTCAGTGATAGGTTTCCTTTAAGTAAAATGTAAAATATCTGGAGTGGTTTACATAGTTTCCAAATGTTCTTCTAGTTGCCAACTCTTTTCCTGTTACATAAATATATAATGGCATAATATAAAGCTGGCAGCGCATACAGATAGGAGATGATGCTTAGGACATTGTAAATCAATAGCCGTTATTGTTCTTTAGTACCAAATTGTCATCTATTCCATTTGGTTAACGGCCCTTAAGACTTTGACAAGAAGGTTAAAGAGGTTAAAGTTGTTATCTGGGCTTGGACTACAAAGTGTTACTGAAGCCAAGGACTCTTCATCTATCCCTGCTGTTTCTTTTACATGTAGGGGATAGAAACCAATTGCTGCAGCAACTTCTGGCAAATTTGATCTTCATGCTCGAAATTGCCTTTTATGTTTTCAGTGGAGATTTCCGTCAGACACAATTATTTTAGGAGCCGACTCTGTGTTTTATCCCTTTTTACTCTCCCTCCCAACAAGGATAACTTGCTTATGAGCGAGCGGAGCAATCAATATATGGCACTTTAAGACTTTTTAATATGTGCACTGCTTTAAAACAACACTAAGAAACCAAATGGACTTTCTTCAAGCTTGTGTTTGAAAGTGAACAGACTCCCCGAGGTTAAGTTAGAATAACACAGCGTATATGGGATTTTCTTGGTTTATCTTCTGTAAGAAGTTGGAACATGTATTAAAGAGTTTGTCTGACCAATCTTGCGCAATTTTGAGCAATTTTTCAAATAGTCTGGACATATTGTGTATACAGCAGCTATGCAGACCAAAGTGTCTCCTAGGTCCTGATGCTGAAGACATGGGTTACTCTACTTCCTCTGCCCCACCCTATAGACTGTGGGGAGGGGGAAGATTTTCCATATACAAAGTGACAGTTGCAGCCTTTATCTTTAATTCATTTTGGATGTGAGTCCAAACTATTTACTAATCCTGTCTATAACAGGCAGCATAAACTTTAGTACTTTAAAGGTAGTTTAAAGATATATGATAACTGTGGTACAGGGGTAGACACTTTTGTCTAGCTTTATACCAACTACTGGTTGGTTAAGGCCAGGTTAAAAATGTTGTTTTCCGTTCTTCTGATCCATCAGAAGAACAGAAAAATAAAAACGGACCCTTCATTTTGAGCATCTGCTGTGCTCATTTTCCGGTCTTGTTAGTTCCGTCAGAGATCCGTTATTTTAGACGGGAGATAAAGTCCTATATACAGGACTTTTTCTCTCCCGTCTAAAATAACGGATCTCTGATGAAACAGGCAAAAATAGATCCAAACAGATGGAAAATGGGTGCAACGGATGCTCAAAATAAAGGATCCTTTTTTTTTTTTTTCTGAAGGATCAGAAGAACGTAAAACAAAACAGTGTTGTGAACCCGGCCTTACTTTGTGACAGGTTTCTGTGACAAAATTATGGAGCAAATCATATAATTTCATACTCCCTCATCGTGCAAGCTGCAATGGAAGATAATTTTTTCTGTTTTTGCTTCATAAATGTGTCTAAAACTTGATCTGGCATTTTGAGTCTGAAATGTACCAAATTTCAGTGGATATTACACCACGTTCTAACTGCAATCACATTATTAAATGTGGCCTTTTTTTTTTTTTGCAGTATCCAGGCCATTCTGAGATTGTTTTTTCGTCACATATTGTACTTCACGACACTGGTAAAATGGAGTAAAAAAAACAACAACTTTTTTTTAAATAAAAAAAAACAAATTTGCCAAAAATTTTGAAAAATTTGCAAACTTCCAAGTTTCAATTTCTCTTCTTCTATAATACATAGTTATACCTACAAAAATAAGTACTTTACATTCCATATATGTCTACTTCATGTTAGGATCATTTTGGGAATGACATTTTATTTTGGGGGGACGTTACAAGGCTTAGAAGCTTAGAAGTAAATCTTGAAATTTCTCAGAAATTTTCAAAAACCAACTTTTTAAGGACCAGTTCAGGTCTGAAGTCACTTTGTGAGGCTTACATAATAGAAACCACCCAAAATGACCCCATTCTAGAAACTACACCCCTCAAGGTATTCAACGTCGTTTACCCTTTAGGTGTTCCACAAGAAATAATGGAAAATAGAGATACAATTTCAAAATTTCAATTTTTTGGCAGATTTTCCATTTTAATATTTTTTTTACAGTTACAAAGCAAGGGTTAGCAGCCAAACAAAACTCAATATTTATGTCCCTGATTCTGTAGTTTACAGAAACACCTCATATGTGGTCATAAACTGCTGTACGATGCACCCCTAGAGTAGAAACTCCATAAAAGTGACCCTATCTAATAAACCACACCCCTCAAGGTATTCAAAACTGATTTTACACACGTCGTTAACCCTTTAGGTGTTCCACAAGAGTTACTGGCAAATAGAGATGAAATTTCAAAATTTCTATTTTTTGGCAAATTTTCCATTTTAATCCATTTTTTCCAGTTACAAAGCAAGAGTTAACAGCCAAACAAAAATCAATATTTATGGCCCTGATTCTGTAGTTTACAAAAAACACCCCATATGTGGTCGTAAACTGCTGTACGGGCACACGGCAGGGCACAGAAGGAAAGGAATGCCATACGGTTTTAAGGAGGCAAATTTTGCTGGACTGTTTTTTTTTTTACATCATGTCCCATTTGAAGCCCCCCTGATTCACCCCTAGAGTAGAAACTCCAAAAAAGTGACCCCATTTTAGAAACTACTGGATAGGGTGGAAGTTTTGTTGGTACTAGTTTAGGGTACATATGATTTTTGGTTGCTCTATATTATACTTTTTATGAGGCAAGGTAACAAGAAATAGCTGTTTTGGCACAGTTTTTATTTTTTGTTATTTACAACATTCATCTGACAGGTTAGATCATGTGGTATTTTTATAGACCAGGTTGTCACGGACGTGGAGATGCCTAAAATATATACTTTTTTTTTAATTTATGTAAGTTTTACACAATGATTTCATTTTTGAAACAAAAAAATCACGTTTTAGTGTTTCCATAGTCTGAGAGCCATAGTTTTTTCAGTTTTTGGGTGATTATCTTGGGTACGGTATGATTTTTGATGGATGAGATGATGGTTTGATTGGCACTCTTTTGGGACGCGTGTGACTTTTTAATCGCTTGCTATTACACTTTTTGTGATGTAAGGTGACAAAAAATGGTTTATTTAGCACAGTTTTAATTTTTTACGGTGTTCATCTGAGGGGTTAGGTCAAGTGATATTTTTATAGAGCCAGTCGATACGGACGTGGATATACCTAATATGTATCTTTTTTTTATTTATGTAGGTTTTACACAATAATATCATTTTTGAAACAAAAAAAAAAAAAAGTTTTAGTGTCTCCATATTCTGAGAGCCACAGTTTTTTCAGTTTTTGGGAGATTATCTTTGCTAGGGTCTCATTTTTTGCGGGATGAGATGACGGTTTGATTGGCACTATTTTGGGGTGCATATTACTTTTTGATCGCTTGCTATTACACTTTTTGTGATGTAAGGTAACAAAAAATTGTTTATTTAGCAAATATTTTTTTTACTGTGTTCATCTGAGGGGTTAGGTCATGTGATATTTTTATATAGTCGGTCGATACGGATGCGGCGATACCCAATATGTATACTTTTGTTTATTTATGTAAGTTTTACACAATAACAGCTTTTATAAAAAAATTATGTTTTAGTGTCTCCATTTTCTGAGCTAAAGTTTTTAAATTTTTAGGCGATTTTTTTGCGGGATGAGGTGATGGTTAGATTGGTACTATTTTGGTGGGCATACGCCTTTTTGATCGCTTGTTGTTGTACTTTTTGTGATGTAAGGTGACAAAAAAATTGTTTATGTAGCACAGTTTGGGGTTAGGTTATGTGATATGTTTATAGAGCTGGTCGATGCGGACGCGGCGATACCTAATATGTATTCCCCCCCCCCCTATTTTTTACCAACTTTTTTTTAACTTTATTTGGGGAAAATTACGTTTTTGTTTACAAACCGGATTCCAAAAAAGTTGGGACACTAAACAAATTGTGAATAAAAACTGAATGCAATGATGTGGAGATGGCAAATGTCAATATTTTATTTGTAATAGAACGTAGATGACAGATCAAACGTTTAATCCGAGTAAATGTATCATTTTAAAGGAAAAATACGTTGATTCAAATTTTCACAGTGTCAACAAATCCCAAAAAAGTTGGGACAAGTAGCAATAAGAGGCTGGAAAAAGTAAATTTGAGCATAACGAAGAGCTGGAAGACCAATTAACACTAATTAGGTCAATTGGCAACATGATTGGGTATAAAAAGAGCTTCTCAGAGTGGCAGTGTCTCTCAGAAGCCAAGATGGCTAGAGGATCACCAATTCCCACAATGTTGCCCAGAAAGATAGTGGAGCAATATCAGAAAGGTGTTACCCAGCGAAAAATTGCAAAGACTTTGCATCTATCATCATCAACTGTGCATAACATCATCCGAAGATTCAGAGAATCTGGAACAATCTCTGTGCGTAAGGGTCAAGGCCGTAAAACCATACTGGATGCCCGTGATCTCCGGGCCCTTAAATGACACTGCACCACAAACAGGAATGCTACTGTAAAGGAAATCACAGAATGGGCTCAGGAATACTTCCAGAAACCATTGTCAGTGAACACAATCCACCGTGCCATCCGCCGTTGCCAGCTGAAACTCTCTACAGTGTAAAGAAGAAGCCATTTCTAAGCAAGATCCACAAGCTCAGGCGTTTTCACTGGGCCAGGGATCATTTAAAATGGAGTGTGGCAAAATGGAAGACTGTTCTGTGGTCAGACAAGTCACGATTCAAAGTTCTTTTTGGAATTCTGGGACGCCATGTCATCCGGACCAAAGAGGACAAGGACAACTCAAGTTGTTATCAACGCTCAGTTCAGAAGCCTGCATCTCAGATGGTATGGGGTTGCATGAGTGCGTGTGGCATGGGCAGCTTGCATGTCTGGAAAGGCACCATCAATGCAGAAAAATATATTCAGGTTCTAGAACAACATATGCTCGCATCCAGACGTCATCTCTTTCAGGGAAGACCCTGCATTTTTCAACAAGATAATGCCAGACCACATTCTGCATCAATCACAACATCATGGCTGCGTAGGAGAAGGATCCGGGTACTGAAATGGCCAGTCTGCAGTCCAGATCTTTCACCTATAGAGAACATTTGGCGCATCATAAAGAGGAAGGTGCAACAAAGAAGGCCCAAGACGATTGAACAGTTAGAGGCCTGTATTAGACAAGAATGGGAGAGCATTCCTATTTCTAAACTTGAGAAACTGGTCTCCTTGGTCCCCAGATGTCTGTTGAGTGTTGTAAGAAGAAGGGGAGATGCCATACAATGGTGAAAATGGCCTTGTCCCAACTTTTTGGGGATTTGTTGACACCATGAAATTCTGATTCAACATATTTTCCCTTAAAATGGTACATTTTCTCAGTTTAAACTTTTGTTCCGTGATTTATGTTCTATTCTGAATAAAATATTAGAAGTTGGCACCTCCACATCATTGCATTCAGTTTTTCACGATTTGTATAGTGTCCCAACTTTTTGGGAATCCGGTTTGTATTTTTACTTGAAACTTTAAATTTTTTTGTGGGAAAACTTTATTGTTTCAACTTTGTTTTTCACTTTATTTTTTGTCCCACTTTGGGACTTCAACTTTTGGGGGTCTAATCCTTTACGATGCATTCCAATACTTCTGTATTGGAATGCATTGGCTGTATGAGTAATACAGTGTGTATTACTCATACAGCTTCCTGCCTGTGAGATCCAGGGGGCTGGATCTCACAGGCTCGTCACCGGAAGGCAGCGCGACCCGATGGCACCGCCGCCGCCACAACATAAAAAGCCGCAAACCGCAGGTCTGTATTGACCTGTGGTTTTCAGCGATCGCCAACACGGGGGGGGGGGGGGGGGTTGGGTGCCTGCTCAATGATTTAAGGTGCCTGCTCAATGATTTAAGCAGGCACCTTGTTCCGATCACCTCTGGGCAGTGGTGATCGGAAATACATATGACTTACCGGTACATCATGTGTCCTTAAGTACCGGGACAACATGCCGTACCGGTATGTCATGTGTTCTGAAGAGGTTAATGAAGGGTCTTTGACTATGTACGTTCCCTATGGGAGGCCCATCAGGCGGTAATAAGAGGGCCTGGGCACAAGACTAAAAACACACTCAATAGCTACAGTACAGTCCCTGAAATCCCATTTGCATAACTTGGAAGAGGCAATGTCTGCCCATCCTACCCGCATAGTTGACACCCAAGCCCACCTGCATAGGATAGCTCTGGTTAGGGTCGACAAACTAATGTTATATACCCGACAATGGTATTATGCATGGGGGAATAAGCCTGACTTGTTGTTGGCCAAGCAATTAGGAAACCGGCCCCCACAAACAGGCCCATATGCAGTCAAGGGAGCGGACGGGATGGTCCACTATGACCCCAAGGATTGCAGAGCGATTCTCGACCTACTACACCGCCCTCTATAATCTGCCTAGTGAGCTCCCCACAAATGACTGGACCAGCAGAGAGTGCTTATTGCAGACATACTTGAACTCATCTAACCTTCCTACCCTGTCAACTACAGATATTAATGCCCTTAAGACGCACCTAGGTTTTAGAGGAGAACAATAAGAAAAAAATATTTTCCATTACACCTCAGGTCAGACCAGCAATCAGACCCTCAATGTTAATCAGACCTCAGATCAGCCCCCCAATGCGTCAGATCAGGCCCCATTCATCAGCCCCCCATGTCAGCCATCAGCCCCCCATGTCAGCCATCAGCCCCCCATGTCAGCCATCATGCACCCCATGTCAGCCATCATGCACCCCATGTCACATTTCTTCCCCTACATTTCACCCCCTCAATGTCAAATTTTTTACCCCTCTGTCACATTTCTTTCCCTCCATGTCAAATCACCTATGTCACATCAGCCCCTCACATTTCTCCCCCTCCATCTAGGTTGTCACATTTCTCCCCCTCCATTTATGTTGCCACATTTCTCCCCCTCCATCCATGTTGCCACATTTCTCCCCCCTCCATCCATGTTGTCACATTTCTCCCCCCTCCATCCATGTTGCCACATTTCTCCCCCTCCATCCATGTTGTCACATTTCTCCCCCTTTATCCATGTTGTCACATTTCTGCCCCTCCATCCATGTTGTCACATTTCTCCCCCCTCCATCCATGTTGTCACATTTCTTCCCCTCCATCCATGTTGTCACATTTCTCCCTCTCCATTCATGTTGCCACATTTCTCCCCCTCCATCCATGTTGTCACATTTCTCCCCCTCCATCCATGTTGTCACATTTCTCCCCCTCCATCCATGTTGTCACATTTCTCCCCCTCCATCCATGTTGTCACATTTCTCCCCCCTCCATCTATGTTGTCACATTTCTCCCCCTCCATTCATTTTGTCACATTTCTCCCCCTCCATCCATGTTGTCACATTTCTCCCCCCTCCATCATGTCCATTTCACCCCTCCCTCCCCATGCCACATACATTTCTCCCTGTGGGCCGCATAGACAGACTACTCAGAGACATTTGTCCACACACTTACTCACCACCAACAGCTCCACCTCAAGTCTCCAGACCTCTTCTCCCCAGTCTACACCAGTTGCTGCTGCCTGCCGCCCACCGCCGTGCTATTTGGCAGTCACACCCCCTGACCCCGTGACTGTCTGGGTTGCCGATGCCGTGCTGCTGCTGAGCCTGCGTGCCGCTCTGTGAGGAGGTGAGGGCCGGGGCTGCATGGCACACCTGCATGCTGGGGTGGGCGGCCAGGCTCGGCGGGGCAAGTCCGCAAGTTATGTATTTAAAAAAAATAATATAAAAAAATAATAATAACTTCCGCCCTGGCGCCGCCACCCTCTTCTCTGCGCCCTCAAGCAGCCGCTTGGTCTGCCTTATTATAGAGCTGGCCCTGCCTACTGCCATGTCTCACTCGTATTTCACATTAATCCCGAAACCTGGAAAAGACCCCCTTGATTGTCAAAATTATAGGCCCATTGCATACTTAATTCGGACCTCAAGATTTTCACAAAAATACTGGCCTCTCGCCTAAATGCTTTTCTCCCCTCATTGATCCATAAAGATCAGGTAGGTTTTGTCCCATGTGGACAGGGCAGTGATAATACATGACGGAACATTGACTTGATGGAGGTGGTTGGCCGCTCCGGGGAGGAGGCATTTCTTCTTAGTTTGGACGCTAAAAAAAGTGTTTGACCGTCTAAGCTGGCCATTTCTATTTGCGACCTTGAAGGCATACGGTCTCTCTGGCCCTTTTGTTCAGGCCATCCAAGGCTTATACTCCTCCCCCATGGCGACAATCAAGCTTCCACACGCTGAGTCTCGACCAATACACATAGCCAATGGGACAAGACAGGGATGTCCCTTATCCCCCTTATTATTCGCAATGTGTATTGAAACCCTAGCGGCAAAAATTATGGCAGGCCTGGATGTCAAGGGTATTATGGTCAGGGATAAAGAGTTCAAGCTGTCACTATATGCGGACAATGTCCTCCTCACCCTCACTAAACTTCATATCTCCCTCCCAAACCTCCACTCCATATTACAAGAGTTTGGACGACTGTCGAGGTATAAGGTCAACACCCACAAAACTGAGGCCCTCCCCCTCAATATACCTTAGGCGACCCATGGCCCCCTTCGGGTAAACTTTCCTTTCCATTGGAAGGAGGATTCCTTACGATACTTGGATGTGGTCCTTACCCCCGTCACACAGACATCTACAAACTTAATTTCCCACACATATATAAAGAAATTAGGGATCTCCTCGCCAAATGGCAAGCACTCCCGATATCCTTTCTAGGTCGCATTGCAGCAGTAAAGATGACAATCTTACCTAAGATCCTGTCCGATTTATATGGGCTCAGAGATGCCATAGAATCCCTAAGTCTGTACTCCTGTCTAGCAAGTCTCAGGGTGGTCTGGGAGTACCTGACCTGATCAAATATTATTGGGCAGCTCAGCTACGTTGCATCACAGCTTTGGCATCTCTGCAACCATATTCTATCTTGATGCAGATAGAGAGACTCTGGCTGGCTCCCATATATCCTAATTCTCTGCTATGGTCTAGCCCCTATAGTGTGTCATCACCTAGGGAACTTTTAGGGCCCAAGGGCTCCACTAAATCCATATGGCGGACCTGTAGTAGTAGATTCCCTCTGATCTCCCACCACTTCTCCATGACTTCTTTTTTATATCATCCACTACTCCCAGCGAGTCTCACCACTTCAGCAACGAGACTATGATTTCATGTATATATCAAGGGGAGAAAAACAGAACTGGATCGCACATCCACAATGCTATGCTTAGAGCTAAGTAAATTTGCTTCTCAGTTCAATATGAAAGTGTACAGCCCCCTATACTGCATGCTGTACAAGAGGCATTAGTGTATATTTTGATCAAAAGGCATAAGCCCACTCACCACGCCAAGGTCGCCTCTTTGAGTGGGACCTACTCTGACAAAAAAAAAAACAGCACACTGGGGTGACATAGCGGCACTGCCCCAGTAGGCGGCAGAACCCAGGAGTCAAACAGCAACCCAGCTGTCTGACAATGCCAATTTTTGGCGCTGTGCTGGCGGGACCCAGCGCCATGGGTGGCATTGTCAGACAGCAGGGTTGCTGTTTGACTCCTGGGTCCAGGGTTTTATTTTTATTTTTATTTCTTTATTTTCAACTAACTGAGTACGACAAGATGCTGGATTTTCACATAGCCTTTATTGGTTTTTGTTTGATTTATATTGCACATATCACCTGATGTTATATTATGTGTTCTTTTGCTGAATACTTTGTGCATTCTGCCTTGTTCACTTCACTTTGTACAATTGTGCATTCA
Organism: Bufo gargarizans; assembly: GCF_014858855.1. NCBI lineage: Eukaryota > Metazoa > Chordata > Amphibia > Anura > Bufonidae > Bufo > Bufo gargarizans. The sequence continues at coordinate 32,723,155 of NC_058090.1, forward strand.
GTTGAAACAGATTTGTACTGTTGTATTTCAATAAAAATACAATTATCTAAAAAAAAAAAAAAAAGAAAGATACACACAAAGGCACAATCAAAACATCCCAAAAGATGTATACAAGATATGCAAAAATTCATACACAGAAACAAGCTAGCAAGCAAAGAGATGCTGAGCCTCCATTCTCTGGGGAACGCGCTACTGGTATGAACACCCAGAATTCCTGTAGAGAGTAGCAGTCCTTGTTGGATATGCCTCCACACACATATGTAATGAGCTCATCTTCTAAAATATACCTCTTTTTACCCATGGTAATACTACTGTATCTGTCTGGATGTGCTTTGTTTAACTTGTGGGAAAAATTTTTGAAAATTGAGCAGAAAAAGACAATTAAATAAAAACATATGCTTATTACAATGCACAAAGTCATTTATTACTAGAGGCAAGGTAGGGTTGAAGGAAACATATATGAGAAACGAGGAAGGCTGCAATAACCCAAAACTAATAATTCTTGAGTCCGTGCCAAGAAAATATACTAAATATTATGTCTTTGCTTCCCTGAGATTATTGCTGCATTTCCCCTGTTGCTGCACGCTCTGTGCTCCGGGATGTTTGTGTAGATGTAGCTCTGTTCTATAAGACACAGTTTAGCTTTTATGCACTTTAGATATCCTTTTTTACTTGAGTTTTTTTTTTTTTCTTGTGTAAGAAAGTCCAGTTTAGAAATCTGATTTATTCTTCTTTATTTCTGCTAGTGAGTAGTCACATCCAATGTCAGATTAGAGGAACTAGGGCTGGTTTCTATCGTCCATCCCTCTGTAGCATAGATGCTGTCATGACCACCTCTGTTACACAGACTGCTCCCTATGCCCCTCTATGTTATATTCATCTATGGTGCAAGAGTTCGGCTTGGGCTCCCCTCCCTCAGTGCTAATTTTGTGCCTTGCCTCCTGCCAATGAGAGTTCTCTTCTTGTTTGCTGTTTACTCTTGTTGTCATCTTTTTGATCTCTTCAGTGGCACCGGACCGGAAGCCTGCCTGTGCGTTCCAGCGTGGAGCACACATCGGGAACCGGAAGTTCAGCGGTGCATTCCACGGTGGAGCGCATAGTCGGGCCGGAAGTTCTGCCTACGTCTATCGGGCCGTGAACGCGCGCACCAGGGGGCGTACCTCTTTTTTCGGTGTCCCACGTGTTTAACAGCCCTATTTAAATAGGGTTACCAGGTAAAGATTGTTTTAATATATACACATGCTTTTATGTATTTGCTCCTGATGAAGGGGTTTGCACACCCCGAAACGCGTTGAGCTGTATGTCCTTATTAAAGAAGCCAAAGTCTTCATTAACAAATACTGAAGTGAAGCTCTTTCTTCCACACTGGGCAACGATCAGCATTTAAAATTCTACAGGCGATCCTGGCTTGGGGGGTTGTTGGTCCTGTCTGGTGTTCTGAGTTTATCCAGCGGACCATCCCCCTGTGAAGTGAATTATCCTATATTTTTTATTAATACTATTTGTTATTTTACACCCAGTACGTTTGTGTACCACAGTGTTTATACAACAATCGAATGTGATTTTTGGATACCGGCAAACCCATTAGTTGCGGATCTAATTGGGGTGTCCATTGCCTGGTATACCAATACCCCATTCATTTTTGGGTTATTTTCTTCATGCTTGTCTCCTTGTAGCACTAAATAGCTAAATATTCTCTAGATCAATCTGCAAGCTTATCTGATTCAACTTTACTACTCTGGGATTTGGCGCCTCTAATTGGGTGTCTACCCTTTTGACTGGTCTTGTCTGGTCCACTGGTCCTCAGTGAACCTCATTAGACTAACACAGTCACCACCACTAATGTTGTGGCCAGGGGCCAGGAAGCACATAGCATTCATCTGCCCGAGGTAACGGTAACCATGGCAAATTCTTAACCTAACCCCTTCCCTCCACCCAGAGGTGTAACTTGACTAGCAAGCACTTTCTATAATACCAGTCCCTTCTTATGCGGCACAAGGGTCTTTAGGCCCATTCAGGCTCCTGGGCCCTGTAGCAACTGCTACCTCTGCACCCCCTATAGCTACGACCTTGCTTATGCCCCCCTCTCTCACAGACTGCTCACTCTACCATGCAGACTGATCCCTATGACCCCCTCTCTCATACTACCTTACAATGACTAGTGTGGCCTTCACTAGCTTCCTTCCTTTATCTGTAGCACACAGATGATGAGTGCAGGGAAGGGATTGAGAGGACTGTGCAGCTGTAATTGAACAGCAGACAATTCTCCCTGATCAGGCAATGAGCTTCATCAGCGCTCTGCTCTATCATTAAGGGGAGACCTCACAGAGTCTGCATGAGAGCATACTTTCCCTGAATAGGGCAAATTGTTTACCTGCTCAGCTTATAGGAAACAGTGCTTTGGGTCAGATTTTTGTATCAACAGAGAACCTGTTAATTGGATTGTCCAGCTCAATGTTGATCATATACACTTTCAGGAATATATTTCAGCTCTCTAGTTCTGTATTTATTGTGACTTAACAGAGTTGCTAAGGTAACTTAAATGTGTTGCACCAAGTTATCAACCTATAGCCTACCCACAGGATGAGGGGTAAGGTATCATGGGACCCACTGGTCCCAAACAAGATGGTCCTGTTCCCCCAAATGAATGAAGCATCAGGTTGCACAAGGATAGATAACCCGCTTAAAGAGGACCTTTCACCACTCCTGACATGCCTGTTTTAATATCTTCATGCATTCCCCATGTAACAACAATTCTGGAGCATCTATTCTTATGAATCTATGTTGTGCCATTCCTTTATTATTTCTACTAGAAGTTATGAATGAATTGTTAGCAGTCTGCAGTAAGGGTACAGAGGGGCGGTAACCAGTTGGGGGGTGTACCTGCATAGGATGATAATGGCAGCACTGATTGGATAGAGTCAGACTGTGCAGGTACACGCACCCCAACTGGTTACCGCCCCTCTGTACCCTTACTGCAGACTGCTAGCAATTCATTCATAACTTCTAGTAGAAATAATAAAGGAATGGTTCAACATAGAGACATAAGAGTAGACATTCCAGAATTGTTATTACAGGGGAATGCATGAAGATATTAGAACAGGAATGTCAGGAGTGATGACAGGTCCTCTTTAAGGAACAGAATCAAATGAGCATCACTTACCATGGCTGCTCTTATAATTCCCATGATGAAGATGATGAAGCAGAGTCCTGCACACGTGACAGGGTGTCCTCTAAGCTGAAGATGCTCCCCCTGATGTTTGATTGACAGGGCCAGACATGTCTGCCAGCACTCACAATCTTGTGCTTGCACCACTCTTCCGAGTAGAAGCTCTGCTTCCACTACTGGAGTAGTAACAGCTCGTGCGCTGATAGCGGCACATGAATAGTCACTGCTCCTGTGGGGGAAACAGCCCTACAATGAATGCTGTTCCAAGTAGTGACTCAAGAACAGAGGCTCTATGTATATTTCAGAAAGGCTTGTGTAATCTACATTAATTGCAAAGTGAAGTGACCGCCGGTCTTTTTCTGCTACTTGTATATGGGATGCCGTCGTTAGATCTGAGCACCATTTGACTGAAGAACGTGAGTGACGACTTTTGTAACTGCAGCAACTCGGAGCAGCAGCAGCACAGGCTCAAGATTGTCCATGCTGGCTGAGTTATCCTGCCCTGTCAATCAAGCTGCAAGGGGGTGTCCTCAGCTCTTGATGAGACAAATCAATTCTTACAAATCGATTTTCTCATTTATATTTAGTAATAAGAAGTTTTGCAACTTGCTAAGATACTTTTCTTTGGTCAATTCCTTATTTTCAAGATTTTTGCTTGGTGTCAGTAAATGGAAATATTTATGATTACATCCCAAGGCCGGAAAATTTCCCTTATCATGTCCAACTTGACACAGATGCCAAGCGTCCTTACTTCTGGCAGAAAGCTGGGAACACGTGTGGTCACTGTCCAGTGCAGTCTATGAGACATATTGAAGCATCCAAGTGACTCTACTGGAGTGTGACCACTCACAATCTGGATACAAAATTAAATTTTTCCACTCTCTTACAGCAAGAGCTGAAAAATCTACTATACTATAGTCACCTCAGGGCATTTTTCATTTGCATCATACGCACTGTTTATGGGCATGTTGCTACAACATAAAATCACTTATCAATTATGCATATATGACCTCATTGCAAAACTGTACTCACTATGTCCTACAGCACAATTTTGACGCCCAATTAATTTGCAAGGTTATATGAATTTCCCCAGTACCCAGTGATCAGGGCACAAGCATAATAAGGATTGGTAAACAAGACTGGCAAGGGATTCATTAAGCAAACACATCATACTACATGCACAAGAGATGTAACGTGAACCCGGCATTAACAAAACCTCGCCAGTAATGCTTCACCTTAGTGGCCGTGCCTAGAAACAGGTGTCTGCTGTAATGTTACAAACAAGGCTTAAAGGGACGATCAAATATTATAATGATACAGTAGATTATTGAGACTGGATTAAAGAGAAATGAGCCTCATGCACAGTGCCCCTGGGGTATTTCATATCTGCAGCAACACAGGTGCCGAGTATGTAAGGAGGTCTCTGACAACAAGCCGCTTCCCATGGTCTATTACAGGGTCCAGCAACCTCCAGCTGTTCTGAAACTACAACTCCCAGAATTCTCTATCCACTTCTATGGGAGTTACAGGAACAGCAAAGATAGGTGTGGATGCTGGGAGTTGTCGTTTCTATTATACTGCATGTTAGATACTGAGCTAACCAATTTCATTGCTCACAGATACTGATGAATTGTGAGGGAGATATAAGAGGTGAAAATGATCTGTGATGAACTGCTGGAGAGCAAAGGGCCCAGAAATGGTCCTGCATCCACCTCTGTGTTGTAGAGACCAGTGATGGTCAGTTCGCAGTGTTTGCCAGCGATCACATGCGGGCTGCCATCTTTAGTAAGGTAGACTCACCCATCCGCCGATGCATAGGTAAGCCCTTACCTGTGCCGGGAGTCGGTCTGAAATCAAATGCAGTCACCGGGAGCAGGCAGTTCTGAGAACAGCCCAATGAAGGCCCCTGGCGGCTATTCTCGGAACTGCCTGCTCACGGTGACTGCATTTGGTTTCAGTCCGGCTCCCGGCACAGGCACCGGTAAGGGCTTACCTATGCATCGCCGGACGGGTGAGTCTACCTTACTAAAGATGGCAGCCCACATGTGTTCGCTGGCGAACACTGCGAACTGACCATCACTGGTAGGACCCAATATACAACTACCATAGACTTCTAAGGCTCATATGTTATCTCCGTATGTCTCCAATTCTATGTTAAGCAACACATAAGCGTCATCTCATGGATTCTTTCTGTGTCCATGGGGAAAATAGTGTGCCGTGTTGCCAACATATGTCATATTGGAAAGGTGTTCTCCAATAGTACAGAGAGGGCCTACTGGTGCTTGTCATTCATGATGATGAAGCTAGATGTGCAAGCTCAGTTTGGGTAGAAGTGATTGGTGCTGTGACTTCTTGCTGTTTTAGATGCAGAAGGAGCTGCTTCCGGACTGAAAGCCGTGCCCAATGCTGTTGCACTGTATTCACGTTCCAAACTGCTGCCAGAGCATTTAAAATTGTACTTGTACATGAGCCTAAGGCTGGCTATACACATTCGATAGCTGTCGGTCGAATGATCGTTCGGCCGACAGTTGTCTCTCCCGGCTTCCTCATACAAAATTCTATGGGGAAAGCGGAGAAAGTCACTGCCAGACACTTCTGGCGTCGGCTTATTTTCCCCCAATCCTTTAGTTCTCTCTGGAGGAGAGAACAAAAGGATTGGGGAAAATCTAAATCTGTCGGGGGGAGAGTCGGAAGATCCTCACACACATTAGAGTGTCGGCCAAACACGTTGTTCTGGGATGAAAAAAGACTTATATGTATGGGGGCCTTAAAGGAAATCTGTCACATTGAGCATGGTTGTCTGAGCTGCAGGCAGCATGTTATAGAGCAGGAGATGCTGAGAAGATTGATGTATATCTGTATGGGAAAATATTCAGTATAACTTGTATATTATGCATTTAAATTCCTTCTCATTCTGGGCTTTGAAGTCCAGGAGGCGGTCCTATCAGTGTGTATACAGAGAGAGCGGTCAATCACTGATAGGACTGTCTCCTGGACTTCAAATCCCAGAATGAGCAGGAATTTAAATGTATAAAATCGTTCCCTACCATCTTCCCAATATGTGTATCGCCGTGAGTATTGAATAAAGATTTGGTTGGATTGTAATCTGTGCTGGATCCTTTCCTTGATGTTGAGGTTGTCTTGGATCAGACAGATCCGAGCATGATTGCCTTTCCATGGTCAAGTGAGCTGGAGCTCTTTACTTCTCAGTTACTAAAACAGTCAGGACAGATTACAGGTCCTCTTTAAGACGCGTGGATCAGATTTCTTACGTTTGTTGCTACTCTGGAAAAAAAAACTATTTTACTTTCAGACGTTGTATTTGCAAACTCTCGGTTTCTGATAAACTTTACTGTGTGGATCTTTTCTTTTGCAGCTTCATGTATGGGGAACTGACAGATAAGAAGACCATTGAGAAAATCAGGCAGACTTTCGATAACTACGAGTCAAATTGCTTTGAAGTCCTTCTATACAAGAAAAGCAGTATGTACTGTATATCGCCCATTGTGTTCTCTGTTCCACCAGACTCCAGCAACTGTGTGATAACTAGAAAACAATTCTACTCTATCCTGTGTACCATTTACTTCCTAGACCTGATACTATTAAAAAATCCACACACCCTGCTCTATATTTCTCCACCAGATAGCAGCGTATTTGCTTTGAGCAAGCTTGTTTCTACTGTCCCATTCTACCGTCAGCTCTATATTCCACCATCCACCGATGCAACTGTCTAGCTTCCATTTACTCTAATTGCTTGTCCAGGATTAGGAAAAACTATGGCTGCTTTCTTCCAAACACTGTACCAACCTCTCTAAGGTTTGCATCCGGTATTGCACCTCGGCTGTGTTAAAGGAGATCTGTTATAAGCTAAGTATATTTTTGTCAACTCGAGCTCCCAATTCCTTCTTGGTTTTTTGTTTTTTTCTAATTTACTTTATTTTAAGTTTTCTCTTATCCCCCATGCTTAAATCCCACTTCCTGGTTGGTCATGTGCTTGCTATACAATTATGTCTTAGGGCAGTGAGATGTGTCCTGACATCGGCAAATCATGTGACACTAACCACACCCCTTATTTTCACCAATGAGGCTTCCTACGTCTTACATTACAAGGCTCCAAAGCAGGACGTAACCAACAGCAACCGAATATCAAAACTGATTTGCCACAGGTGATAAATGGTGGTATTTGGAGAAAGTGATATACCAGCAATATCTCTTGGGTGGGATACAATTCAATTAATGGCACAACTCATTAATTGGGCCTTAGCTGAAATACTGACGGCAGGTGTTGCAGTGGTTTTGGAGTAAAGTGGCCATGTGTTTTTTCTAACCTTGGACACCCTCTTTAAGTTGACCTCAACTTTTCTAGAAGAATACCATAAATGTTCCTGTGCAGGATCAAGAGGTAGCCATGAAGTCTCACTTGTAGAACCTGCCATAAAAATATTGTACCTCAAATATTTGTCACCTATGTATTCACTAGCTTACCTCAGATTTAGGGGTTGCTCTGACATAGGGTCACATCTACAAATATATGGTGGTCCCGTCCTATGATCCACACATTCTAGACCAGAGCTGGATACTTGGAGCACCAAACATGACAACTTTGATGTTTCTTCTTTGTGATACATTCAAGGGTACAAAATATTAAAAATGATTTGCATCATGGGACGTCTGATTCCTGATATTACATATGACTGATTGGTGGGAGGACCTGTTATAGATGTAAATGTTCAAATTATGTGATATTTTAAGGGACAAGGGTGCTATATTAGAGTTAAATGCAGGTACAGAGTTAGATCCTATGCAGAGGACGTAATAAGCATATGGGGTCATCCTATGACTCTATAGTACATGTACTGCCATGAGGCTGCCTGGGCAGTGATAACCACATGTGGATTACTGATAATTGTTTGCTGCATCTGTACTTTCCAATTAAACCAGGGCAAGTACAGGTACTGTATGGCCAGTCAACAATCTGCATGCCATTACTGAATCCCACCACACCCTTTACTGATCCCCTATGGCCCCAAGAGGATCTCCAGCATTTTCATACTGATGGCCTATCCTCAGTATAGGTCATTAATATGAGATTGATGGGAGTCTGACTCTTGACTCCCCTGCTGATCAGCTGTTTGAAGAGACTGCACCGCTCTGGTGGCGCAACTGCCTCCTTACACCTTGCCAAGTACAGCGCCATCCGTTGTATAGTGGCTGTGCTTGATATTGCAGCCCAGCCCCATTCACTTGAATAGGACAGATCTGCACCTACAGTGACGTCATTAGCCTAGGTAGGAAGACGCTGCCGCACTCACCAGCGCACCATGGCGCCTTCAAACAGCTGATCAGCGACAGTGCCTGACCCCTGCTGAACCTGAGGATAGACCATCAGTATCAATATCCCAGAAAACTCCTTTAACTTTACTACCGTCAGATAATCATGTTGAATATAATCCACTTTGAAAACAGGTTCAGAAATCCCCAGAATGATACTTTAGATCCCTTCATAAAGACGAATTAAGACTTTGTTTCTATCGATCTCTGACAAAGTTTCCCTCATTAGAATCAATATTCAGGTCCACCAGGGAATACAACGCGCAGTGAAATAAAGCAGGTTATGGGGCTGTTCATTTTCACGTCAATAGTTATTAAAGCATTACTGTTAATTGATTTCATGAGATTTTCTTGCCTGTGTAATTACACCTTCAGTTTTTAGTCTTTGTTGTCTATGATCAGGATAACTTAAATGAGCCATCTCCTATATTCATGGATGTCACCGACAATCCATGTGAACATATGAGACATTACTTGGCAGTGCATTCACGTGGACTGCTGTTATGTGGCTTATTGTGTCACAGCTGCAGTTACATGCAGGCTTCACTGAACAATATGAAGGTCAGATCGGTAATAAACCTGGGTGTTCAAGGGGAAATGCTCGTTGCGAAATTCCTATTTGATCTTTTATAATAGGTTCTAGAAGTTCTTCATTCGGTGTATTTAACAACCAGAAAACAAAATCTCACAATTAATAATCCGGTGCCTATAGAATCTCTATGGACCCATATTCTAACCCAATGGGCTACCAATTTCACAGAGCGGAGATACAGTACGGGCATAGTTGTGGTATGCTCCATCACATGCTGCATTATGGAGGTGCCATACTATTGCCTATGGGTCATGTAATGGAATAAGGCTACATTGACACGATCATATCTGTTTTGTGGTCCGCAAAATACAGATACTGGCCGTGTCCATCCCGTACTTTCTGCGGGCCCTGTTCCAAAAATGCCTATTCTTGTCAGCAAAATGGACAAGAATAGGACATGTTTTATAGTGTGCAGAACGGCCACACGGATGCAGACAGCACATTGATGATATCTGTGTGCTGTCTGCATTTTTGGTGGCTCCATAGAAATGAATGAGACCGCGTGTGATCTGCAAAAGAAAAAAAATGGTGGTGTGAATGTACCTTTATTGTGCTATGGCTTTGCCAGGTGTACAATGCATTAAATAACCATCATTTTTATAATTTCCAAGAGCACAGCAATCCTAAAAGAGCTGTGATGTGGAGACAACCCCTATACAGGCAACCTGTATTTTGAAAAGGCGGTATGTTGGAGAGCAGGAGTAATTTATATATTGGATATCCATGCTCATTCTGATCTTAGGAGTCCAGTGGGCGGTCCTACTCAGAAATTAAAGGTGTTTCCTGTATGAGGGTGCAGACGTATAGCAGGTAGTGACTGATCGGTCCACCCGCTGGACTTCTATGCTCCGAATGAACAGAATTACAATGAATAAATTGAACATTATAATGAATCTTTTCATACAAAACTATAAATCAGTCTGCTCAGCTTTTCGTGCTCTTAGTATTTCAGTACACAGCATGGCTGAAGGAGGTTGCGATAGTCCTGTTTATTCACACTTGGATCACTGCCTTACTGAACTGATGTTTTTTCACTCCAGTCATATATTTCCTGGATCAGGACTTGATAATAGCTTGTTACTAGCGTGTTTGTATGGTTATAAGACCTGTATCGCAACACAAGGTATTCTATTGTGTACTTATTACCTCATATGCTTTTTATTTCCATCTTTACAGGAACCCCGGTTTGGTTTTATATGCAGATAGCTCCCATAAGTAATGAACACGATAAGGTCGTTTTATTCCTTTGTACTTTCAAAGATATTACGTTATTCAAGCAACCGATCGAAGATGATTCTACGCGAGGTAATTGTCCCTGTTAATCGTTAGTCGTGTGTGTCTCGAGCAGTGTCTGTAAGTGCAGCGATTCACTCGTATTACCAGTTCATTGTCTACATGTTCCATGGCAAGTCATTTATCGACACCTTGGTGAAAATGCAACATATAACACTAAATAGCTTTAACATATAACATATGGGAAGCTTAACGCAAATCTAAACTGTAGTTACTAAAACTGGCCATACACATTGGAGAACTTTTTGCCAAACCTGCCAAATTTGGAGGGACTGCAGTGGTCAGCTAATGAGCATTAAACATTTGGCAGATTTTCGTTCGGGAGATGTTGAGCAAAAAAAGGCGATGGTCTCGGTGGAGATAAGCCACCACCAGAGGTGTCTGGCAGTGGCTTTCTTAACTCCTTCCATTCAGGACACATGCATATTTGGCAAACGTGAGCTTGTATGTGCATGGGGGCCTCAGGTGGAATAGATGATGGTCAACCAAATGTTAATGTGTATTACCAGCTTAAAAGGAGTTGTTCATCCCCAGGGGCCTTTTGGGCAGACCCCCTCAGTGTGGCCAGACCTGCAGAGAAGATCATCCTCATCTAATCTCCACTACTGGGTTCCAGCTACTTTACTCCTCCACCGCTGCAGATCTCATGTCACCCCGTGTTAACCTCTAGTTTGACGTTGGTCACATGGCTGCTGCAGCCAATGACTGACCACAGCGGTGAAATGTCCTTCATGCATCACAAGACCCCATGACATGATGCATAGGGGACCCCACTGCTGCGGCCAGTTATTGACTGCAGCAGCCAAGGGACCTGCATCAAGCCGAATATTGACATGGGGAGATTGACGATCTGCAATGGCTGCAGGGAAGGAAAAGACTCAGAACCCAGTGGCAGGTATCAGGTAAGTATAATTCCCTTTGCACGTGCAGCTATGCTGGGGGTCTGCCCGAAAGGCCCCCGGGATGAATAACCCCTTTATGCCCCAAGAAACTGAGCACTCCAATAGTGTCTATGATGTCCTACACTGTTATACTAAATTTCACTTTCTTCAACACCTTGAGCATAGGAAAGGTCCTCGATTATCAAATTTTCATAAAATTAATCAGAGCTGCAAAATAACACATATCAAATGGTTGCAGTGGTCTGTGCATACAGGGCAATCTACCTTTCCCATCCAGGAGTTAGACTGCCCAGTACAGATGAACACCCTGATGTGGCATTATAGTCAGATTGGTGGATGGGGGGGGGGGGGGGGTGGAGTGGAAGCTAGGACTCAAAGTAATCCTAGAAGAATGAGTGAGTTTAAGTTACGGCCATTAATTGTTCAATAATGCCCTTTTCATAGTAAAACATAATTATTTATGACTAATAAAAACATGACTGCGTTCTTCCAAAAGAAGCTTTACACCTGTTTAAGGTTGTATGGGGTATTTCAGCTCAACGCCATATGTGTTAATGGAGCTGAGCTGTAATACCAGAAAAACCCACTGACAGATGTGACATTTTTTCTGTAAGACACCGACCATGATCTTCTTATCCTACATAGCCCTTTAAATGAAATTTGCTACTACTCTTGTTTTGGTCTTCTATTTGGTTACCCTGCCTCAGTTTTCATCTTATAGTCTACCTTGCAGGTTGGTGACTCAAACAAACAAACGTCAACATGATCTTGTAATAAAGTAATTGTACTGTATACAGGGGCTTAGCTGAAGGCTCATGGGCACTGGTGCAAGAGTTCAGCTTGGGCCCCCTTCCCTCAGTGCTTTGTGGTCAGGGGCAGGAATGCATATAGCCTTCATGCTGCCTAAGGCAAAAAATGAAACTGCACCATTCCATGCCAAATTCTTGACCTAACCCCTTCCCCCTAGACAGAGGTGTAACTTGACCAGCAAGAACCTTCTATAATAACAGTGTCTTAGGGTACTTTCACACTTGCAGCAGAGTGATCCAGCAAGCAGTTCCGTCGCCGGAACTGCCTGCCGGAACCGGCAAAACCTATGCCAAGTGATGGCATTTGTAAGACTGATCAGGATCCTGATCAGTCAGAAAAATGCATTGAAATGGCAAAACGGACCCGGCATTTATTTTTTTCGGTCTGCGCATGTTGGTATTTTGAATGCCGGATCCGGCACTAATACATTCCTATGGGAAAAAAATGCCGGATCCGGCATTCAGGCAAGTTTTCAGCTTTTTAGGCCAGAGATAAAACTGTAGCATGCTTGTGGTTTTATCTTTTGCCTGATCAGTCAAAATGACTGAACTGAAGACATCCTGATGCATCCTGAACGGATCACTCTCCATTCAGAATGCATGGGGATAATGCCTGATCAGTTCTTTTCCGGCATTGAGCCCCTTAGTACGGAACTCCGTGCCAGAAAAGAAAAAGGCTAGTGTGAAAGTAGCCTTATGCAGCACAAGTGACTGCTACCCCTGCACCCCCTATAGCTACGGCCCTGTCTGTATATGCTTCTCACATTTTGCCATCTTGTAATATGACACATTAGTTGGCAAACTGTTGCATCTTGTACTTTTTTTTTTTATCCAACTTGGTTTATCCTAAAAAAAGACGTATGGTGTGTGGAACGTCAAGTTGCAGTTACAATAATCTGTTGAGTCTCCCAATAGCGTGCCCTGAAGTCTGGCTGTTTTAAATGGTGCCACTGTTCTAGTAGGAAGCACAGTAGTCATTACATGCATGTAGTTAGCATTGGTAAGGAAGATTTATTTCCCAGTTGGAAAAAAAAGGAATAAAAAAGAGTCCCCATTGTTGTGGTGTATAGCTGCCGTTGTACAGGAAGACAAGCTTAGTAGTTGTGGCTCATAGCGGACAGAGGACTAACAGCAATCTCATAGGCAGACCAAGTCAATAATGGAGACAACAGGCAAATGAATTCAACCAAGCTGGGTCAGGAACATTTAAAATATTATATTAACTGTTTGAGGGAGCTCACCAGCTGGTGTGGAGCCCAGTCTACCGTTCACCCCACAGTACCAAATGCTACAAATAATTCACTTATATGACTGGCTCCAGGGGAGGGCTGGCAGCCTTAGTCCTGGGGGGCAAATCAAGTCAAGTGGCCCATTTTTATTTTGCAGACTTTTATTTTCTTTTATACAGGAACACATTTCATTAACTGCCGCCCAATGTGGCACGTGTAGCGTGCTGTGCCAATTCTTTTGCCCGCTCATTTTTCAAAGCCCCCTTCATATTTAAAAATGTGGCACGCATAGCGTGCTGCGCCGATTCTTTTGCCTGGTCATTTCTAAAAGCCCTGTAGGAATGGAAAAACCTGACGCGCATGGTGCGCCGTGCAATTTTTTTGCCCCGCCCGTTATTAAAAGCCCCTTCTACATTTAATAGGCCACTCCCAACAAACACTGTACAGCTGAAATTCTATTGTTGAGGCCTGTCTCTACACATCATATGGAGAGGGGAGGCCTGTCCTGGCTGCACTGCCTGCTTCACATTATACAATAAACAGCAAGCTCCTCCGCTCTCCTCCCTCCCCAGATCCTGCTCAAGGCCTGTAAATGGCAGGGGGAGGAGCCGGAGCATCTCCTCTCCTACATAGCGCCACATACCTCTTACATCCAGTGATGTCACCTTTGTTGTAGACGTTCTCTTTCTTTATCTTCTCCATTCAGACCAGACCGCCATGATGATTTTTTAGCCATCTCCCGTCTCTGCAGAGATTGACAAACAGACATTAGTTTCCCACATTTCCATCATCTTCACATCTTCTGAACACCCTTTTCTGCCACCCCCAATACTGTGCCCGCTGTGCCCCCAATACTATACTGCAAAAACAGTCCCCCTGGAAATACTAATACCACACAGATAGTGCCCCCTTCAACAATTATTGGCACACAGTGCTCTAAAAAATAAGGGCGTATTTCCTTTCCGCTTCCGTTCCGGTTTTTTCGCGGATCGTATGCGGAACCATTCACTTCAATGGGGCTGTAGAAAATACGGAAGTTACTCCGTGTGCATTCCGTTTGTCAGCATGGCCGTTCCACAAAAAAGCAGTGCATGTCCTATTATTGTCTGCAAATCACGGTCCGAGGCCCCATTCAAATCAATGGGCCCGCAAAAAATATGGAACGTACACGGAACACATTCATATGTCATCCGTATTTCATCCAGATTTTGCGGATCCATACTGTAGAAATGCTATGCCCAGCCCATATTGCTCATGTGTTTGGTGATTAATAAGTTACTGTTTCCATTTCCGATCCGCAAAAAATGGATCAGATACGGAAACCATACAGATATGTTTTGTACAATAATGGAACGGAAGAGGACTTAAATCAGAGAAAAAAAACCCTCAGATGTGGATCAACAGATCCGTGAAAAACGGACCGCTAAACAACAACGGTCGTGTGCATGAGCCCTTACAGAAACAATATTGCAGTTCATGTCTGCCATAGAATTGTATTATGCCTCAATACAAGTCAATGGGAATGACTAATCAGTTTTTAAACTTAAACAACCATCTAGACAGAGCTAAACTAGACAGTCAAAAGGTCACTGTGGCTGTTTGTTTTTCCCTCCAAAACTTAGATCGGTACAGTCCCTTATGACAGCAATAGAAAATTACTTTTGAAAGTTTAGATGGTGGTGGAGAGTCTCATATCTTGAGGTAGCGAGTTCCACAGAATGGGGAGATGCATGTGAAATCTTGAAGCAGATTGTATAAAGAGCAGACAAGAGGAGAGCAAAGAAGTACTCTTGTGGGGATTGGAGACTACTTGTGGTGATGTAACGGTACATTAGGTCAGAGATGTATGGAAGGGATCAGTTGTAGATGGCCTTGTATTTCATTATTAAGATCTTGAACTGAATTAGCTGAGCAAGCAAGAAGCAGTGAAGGAATTGGCACAAGGGAGAGGAGAAATGAGAGGAAAGGTGGATTAACCAAGCAGTAGAGTTGAGTATGGATCTGAGAGGCACAAGACTGTTAGATGGGAGGACACAGAAAAAAAGGCAGTCCCAATCTGAGGGACTTCCCTAGGGCCTATGATGTTCATATTTCAAAATAGCGCATATAGACAAAGGTAGTCTTCATAAGAGGTATTTCTCGTACCCCTTTCTCAAAGTCTAGCAAACAAAGACCATGCTTGTGAAAGCTTTTATAACTCTAGATAAATGTATCTGAGACGCCATAAATAATTGATAACATTAAGCAGCATTGGGCCAGGGCTCAGTAATTAGTTTCTTATTGTTATTGTTCACCTGTTTGCTTACAGCGGAAATGAATAAAAAAGACTTAGCATAGGCTTACAGCTCTAATAGAGGTACCTAGTTAAAATTTTATGCTGTGGTGGTTGCAAAGAACTGCTTGTAAGGTAATAATAACACGTAATGATCTGGAATGCAGTAATCAATGGAAATACAAGCCGGAATATATATTGCACATCAGGAGCCAGATAAAAAACTTGCTGCTTATATTCACATTATTAATTGCTCTAATCACAAATTAAAATCTTGTTTTGTGGAGTTTCACTGCTTTGCCTTTGTTAATGAACTTGCCCCTGGAGATCCAAACAAAGGCTCTGATCCTGAATTCTGCAGTCGTATGTTATCTTTAGAGAGCACTACAGAGTTAGGTGAAATTTCTCTTGATCTTCAGTTGGTAAGGCCGTCCATATGCATATCCGGCAGAGCAAGCATGTGTTCTCAGTAGGAAGAGGGGAAGGAAGCTGCTGCCTGACGTCTCTCATCAGCTTAAGAGTCCATTCACATGTCCGTGTGTGTTTTGCGAATCCGCAAATTGCGGATCCGCAAAACACGGACACCGGCAATGTGCGTTCCGCATTTTGTGGACCGCACATCGCCGTCACTCTCATAAAAAATGCCTTTTCTTGTCTGCAATTGCGGACAAGAATAGGACATGTTCTATTCTTTTGCGGAACGGAAGTGCAGATCCGCAAATGCGGGTGTGGACAGCACATTCCGGCCCCATCGAAAATTAATGGGTTCGCACCTGTTCTGCAAAATTGGGAATGGATGTGGACCCATTTTGCGGATGTGTAAATGGACCCTAACTGGGTCCTGAAATCCTACTTGCCTGACCCTGCCTTTGGGAGGCCTCCATACACAGTAGACTACCAAAATCTGTAGTTTGGTGGACATACATCTAATCTGTATGACCAGCCTCATGAATAGAGGGGCTCCTAAAGCCCCTCTGCCTTATGAGAAGGCATTAGTAGAATAAATGTTACATAGTGGGTTTGGATCCCCATTACAAATGTTGCATTGGATTTTGCACTTTTAGTAGACTAGCATCTTCAAGAAGCCAAAATTAAAGGCTCTGTTTTCTCTGCAACTGCCACGCCCTCTGAACTTTGATTGACAGGGTCTGGCAGGTAGGATGACATTTTCACTGTCTGGCCCTGTCAATCAAAGTGCAGAGGGTGTGGCCATTGCAGAGAGAGCAGAGCTGCTAGGTGTAATGGCAACTCCCCCGTTGCTCCTAGAGGCTCATTTGCATATATTAAAACATAACATAATTTCTCAGCAATGCGGGCACATATGAACATGGGACCAACACAGGTCAGCCAGTGTCAAAGGTACAAAACTGCTGACAGATGCCCTTTAAGGATACTGTGTGAAATTAAAGTTAAATTCTTTAAAGTTTTTTAAAGTAATAATTTCTTAGATGGTAGCTTAGTGCTGTCAAACATTGAATATACACCACTAGCTGTAAATGACCACTGATAAATGATGTGTTATTTTACAGTAAGCAACATCACATATAATGATGACCTATATAGCACCATCGGCAACCCTATGTAAATGCCACCCTCAGAAAGTCATACATTAAGTTCATCTTGGAGAGTGGGAGCACTTTGCTGACTTTTACATTAATTGTCAGCATTGTGCTGAGTGTGCACAGTGCCACTGTCTTATAGATCAGCCTAGGGTTGATCTGATGAGGCACATGGCAAGAAGATGTAGAATAAAATAATGGAGAGACGGCTGGTGCGCTTGTTCTCTTTTTATTCATTATATTTGCTTGACATCTCCTCGGTTTGAGTGCTTCATGCTAATGGTTGCATATACCATTTTGACATGGCACAACGGAAAATCAGACTCCCTACATAAGCCGGAAATCAGGATACGTGCAGTTAAGTTAGTTAAATGTAAATTAAAATTTGTCATTAATTGCAAATAATATATTATATACTTGTATAGTATATAATGCATGACAGTTTATAATTTAAAAAAAAATATGGTCTTTTAGTTTTGCTGTATTTACCTTAAAGGGGTTTTCTGAGATTTTGATACTGATGGTCATCAGTATCTGTTTGGAGGGGGTCCAACACCCAAGACCCGCACCGATCAGCTGTTTGAGAATCACAGCGCCGCACATAGTATAATGGCTGTGCTTGGTATCACGCTCAGCCCTATTCTCCGCCTCTCTGTTCCAGAAATAGAACTGCTCTTTCGGTCTTTGTCTTCAAACCTATAGATAGATGAGGTCATGTGTGCCACTGGAGCCAGTGACTGGCCTCAGCAGTGATGTGTTACCAAGTGTCACGTAACCCAGAAGTGGCTGGTCCCAAGAAGCCGCTCATTGGTTTCAGTGGTGCATGTGGCACTGTCCATCTGGAAGATTACAGATGGGGATCGGAAATTGCTTATGGTATAAAAAAGCTAGAAATTCCCTTTAAAGGGGTAATCTGGTCAGTAACTTATTTGTCTACATTACAAGTAACTTACCAATTCAATTCTGGCTGTGACTCCATCCTTCTGCCTCATGGTTACTTGAGCAGAGCAGTGCATCATTTACACTTTTGTTGAGGCTCACCCTCTGCGAGATCCTTCCTACGGTGAGGCCTGCCGCCTTAGGCCAGTTTCCGATGAGTGAGTTCACTGTGAGAAACAGGTCTCCATGTGGGAAAGTGATTTCCTGTCCTGAATTCTGCTCTTAAAACAGGACTTCTCATCAGTATAATGATTAATAATAATGTGTGTCCCAGCCCGACATAAGCAGTAATGAATTCTACTGACATAATGCCGTCAGTACAAATCATCACAGGCGATGTCGGGCAGGGACACACAGCATTATAAATCATGATAATGCCAAGAAGTCCTGTTTTAACAGCAGAGTTCAGGATAGGAAATCACTTTCCCACATGGAGACCATTTCTCACAGTGAACTCATCTGAAACTGACCTTAGCACATCAGTCATTTGGACAATCTATCTGCTTATTTCTTTAGCATTGTATGCCTGCAGTAGGGAAAGATTCATTGTAACTTGTATAAAAATTTTGTTATTTTAATTCCTGCTAATTCTGGGTTTAGGAGTCCAGTGGGTGGTGCTAGTGATTTACAGCCTTCATCTGCTGAACAGGACCTCCTACTGGACTCCTAAGCTCAGAGCGAGATGGAATTAAAATGAAAAAAATAAAATAAAAATACAAGTTACACTGAATCTCCCACAAAAGTATATATCAATCTGCTTAGCTCCTCCTGTTCTACCATTCTACCTGATCAGACACTACCACTGTTCAACTTGATCGGTCCCCACTAATATTAAAGGCTAAGTACACCTTTGGGCGCATTGTTTTTTAATATTTACTCATTTTGGGCTATAAATCATTTTTTCTATTGATCTTTATCTTTATTAAAAAATGTTTGCTTGTTTCTGAGTTACAAGGGTTCAAAATCAGTCTGTTTGCAAGCTGTCACAGTCTTATCTCTGATCCCCTGACCTCATAAACACTTATTTAACTATATCCTTATCAGTTAGATTGAGCATAATGAGTGTCTTTGAGGTCAGGAGATCAGAGCTAAGAGCTACACATGAGCCGTCAAGCGACTGGATTCAACGAAAACAGAATGTGACATCTTGCAAACAGACTGATTTTTAACCCTTGTTTCTCAGAAATGGCTGAACATTTTTAATAAAGATCAATTGAAAAAAAATAGTTGTTAGCCAAAAATGAAATCATACAAAAATTGCCCTGAAGGTGTCCATATCCTGTCCATAGGAAATGTCTTTTATTCTGAGGATCCTTCTTACCATAGTTTTACTTGGTCACTGTTTCCCAATCCTCAAGGAATCACCCATATTGAGGATTTTCTTAACATTTTTACAAAAATCTATAATTAGCACATGTTCTTTTGAAGAGAAACCCACAAGGCACAACCTGATTCCTTGACAACTGAATTGGGGTATATTATACTAGTCTATTAGTAGGGGTTTCAGCGTGAAAAAAAATCTTTTGAAAGTGACATTGATTTGACTCAGTGTTATATCGTGTTGACCTTTCACCTGGGATTGTAGAAATAATGACTACGTGTCTGCTTGCTCCAATACCTTACCATCCTCCATCGTAAAGAATGCTTGTTTCCTGGGAACGGTGTTTGTGGCGCTAGTGTATGACTTTAATTTTATGTTCATTTCTGTGATTGTCTATTGTTTCTTCAACCAATGAAAAAAAAAAAAAAAAAAAACACAATGGGAATTTTTTTTCGCACAGCTCCCCTTGGATCAACTCGTCTAAAAAACAAACAAAGTAAGTCTCAGAAGCTGCTCCGGTAGTTTGTAGTAATTTTAGTAGCTCCTAATTTTGGGTAGTTAGAGGTTATATCCCTGAGCGTGTGGTGACTCTTCCCTGCCCAGAAATGCCTGTGATAATCATATTTTAATATAAAATTTGTAGTTTAGACTTGTATCCCAAATGTAGTGAAACCTCTCTAAAAGACCACCCCTTTATGTAGACTACAGTTCCTGTAACCAATTCTTTCATATATTCTGCACAATGGCCAATTTTATGTGAAGTGCCACCACCATAGAGGGCCATTTTTCCAGGTAAATTTGAGTGGTTGTGTATGTAATGCATTATAATATAATTGGTTGCTCTTTTATTTTGCATTATTATTACAAGGGAAATGATATGAAAGATTGGTTAAACTGGCACAGCCACCATTTCGGAGAAAAAAATGGTGCCATATTTATATCATGTTTGGATGTCATTTTTCCCCTTTTAACACTTGTCTGTTGGTTTTTTGTAATTATATGTATTGTCAATACTGTATGGTGGAATATTTCAATTGCTTATTACATAGTAATTGATTACCTATCCTTAAACGTGGTATCTGATGTGCAGGCATGTTATAGAACAGGATGAGTTGAGCAGATTGATATATGGTTTTATGGGAAAAGATTCAGCGTAACTTTTATTTTATTTAATTAAATGCCTGCTCTTTCTGGGCTTGGGAGTCCAGTGGGTGGAGCTACTCAATAATAGACAGTGTTTCCTTGGACTGTGCAAACAGAAATAGCTGTCAGTCACTGATAGGACTATCCAAAGGGCAAAGAAATGGAGAAATTACTAGTTATCCTATATCTTTTCCCATAAAACGATATATTGTTCTGTAAACCTCCTGCTCTATAACATGCTGCCTGCAGATCATACACCAGGGAACAGCTCATGGCTCTACTGTATTTCTTCCAGTTCTCCCTCACTTACTGGTTTATTTAAGGTCATGAGTCCCAAGCGTCTGTCATAAAGCTGGTATAAAGAGGATTATGTATGGACTGTAGTCTGAGAACACTCATTAACATCTTGACATGCCAGAAATGAGCGCTCAGCCAATCAATGCTAACGCGGGTTGCCACTGCAGGCAGCGATTGGCTGAGCACTAATCTCCTGCATGTTAGGTGGTCCTGTTTAGCAATCCCCATACTTGTAGATAGAATTCATAGGACCAACCAGCATATTGGAAGTTGTCTTTTCCCCAGAGTTGGAGAGTCACAGGCTGGAATCCACTGCATTAGGGAGTCCAAATAACTTAGATACAATGGGAATCTCAGGTCTCCCCTTAAAGGGAATTTGTCAGCTCCAAAACACCCCCCAAACTAGAGTAAGCACTGTATAGTGTCAGTGGTGCAGAGCCCAGTTATGTCATTTTTATCTTAATACTCATTTGCATTCTGACGCTGTTCTCCCACAAACCAGCAGCAAAATGCATGGAGAGGACTCCTCTTTGAGTCCTCTCCATATGTGCATGAACACGGAAATCCTCACAATGCATTTTACTGATGGTTTGCGGGTGTCTTGGAGCTGACAGATTCCCTTTAAAGGTTGAGCTATTTGTCAACCATAACATCTGCTTTTGGCTGTTTTGGCAAATTTTTCATCACAATTTCAACAAGCATAAGGCCCAATGTATTTAAAGGGGTTATCCCATCATATAGTACATGACCATCTCTTTCTAACAAAGCTAGAACCAGCCCCGTACCTCACATGGATCCAGAGATCTCTCCATTCACTGCTCTGCCAGATTTATATCAAGCTGACAGCTCAAGAGGAGTGTCTTTTCTCCTGCAGCTCAGGGGGCGTGTCCATACTCTCCCTATCACAGCTCAAGAGGCGTGTCCGTGCTATCCCTATCACAGCTCATGGGGCGTGTCCATGCTCTCCCTATCACAGCTCAGGAGGCGTGTCCGTGCTCTCCCTATCACAGCTCAGGGGGCGTGTCCATGCTCTCCCTATCACAGCTCAGGAGGCGTGTCAGTGCTCTCCCTATCACAGCTCAGGAAGCAATTGAAAGATAAAACTGAACATGTGCGGCCTTCTTAATGAGCCGCCAAAGAAATAAGAAATTAAGTGGCACTATACATTTTATTAAATAACTCAGTACCTATTATTACATGTAATTACAAAAGTATTTAGATCCAGGTGCTGGTTTGAAAACTATTGAATATTATTCGTGGGACAGCCCCTTTAACATTTGAACATTACAGTTTATATTTGCTATCCCTGCTCTCCACCCAGGGGCGTAACTAGAGTTCTATGGGCCCCAGAGCAAACTTTGAATTGGGCCCCCCCCCCCCCCGCGAGCCTCTTCCCCAACCCTTCCCTCCGTATAAAGCCATACATAAAAAAAAATTGTCAATAGAGTATTTTTTTTATTTATTTATAATTTTTTTAATGTATGGCACACACTGGCTTCATATGAGGAATGGGGGGAGATGAATGATGATCAGTGGTGCCGTGTGGCAGTGTGTCTGAATTCAGAAATGGGGGGCCCGTGCCGGCCATATGAGGGCAGCCAGGGGCAGCAAATAATGAGGGGGCAAAATGAAAATGAAATACTCTGTAGGCAATTTTTTTTAAAATATATAGGGAGTGGGGGCAAAATGAAATACAGCGAGACTTACTATATTTCATTTTGCACCCGCCCTCTCCCTCTATACATTTCACAGAGTATTTCATTTTCATTTTCCCCCGGACCCCTCATTATTTGCTGCCCCTGGCTGCCCTATTATGGCCGGCGTAGGCCCTTCTGAATTCAGAAACACTGCCTCACGGCACCACTGATCATCATTCATGTAGTACCCCCTCCGTATAAAGCTGAACGCCGGTGTGTGCCATTTTTTACATTAAAAAAAACCCAACTACCTACTCTTGTTCCGCTCTCCTCACTTGAGGGCTACATCGGCCGGCCGGCTCGTCTTTTCTGGCTGCTGTGATCCCGCGAGACCCGCTGCGGAGGTCATGGGTCTCGCGCTGACAATTAAGCGCAGCACAGCCACACAAAATATAGGGAGGGCCGACGCACTTAATAAAAAAAAAAAGACTTGTGGGGCCCGCTTTACTCCATCTCTCGTGGGGGCCCCGTGGGCCCCCTTGACTTAGGGGCCCGGTCGCAGTTGCGACCGCTGCGACCCCTATAGCTACGCTACTGTCTCCACCCTCTCCATTATGGGCTTGTCTATCTCACAATGCTTACACCCTTTCCTGTATGTACTGAACTCGCTCACATTTCCGTTTGCACATTTTTCCACTGAAGCACAGTCTATTATTTATGTCAAACATAAAAGACAAATGTGTCCTTCCTTGGCGAGAGATTTTAAAGCAAATCGATATTGTACATTTTCTAAAAAGGAAATTAAGCTAGGCCCTGAATCGTATGAATTAAAATCACAAAAACGAATATAAATAACAATACAAGCCTTTAATTAATATTAGACATGCAGTGGTGCATATAGTAGGAGAATGTCCCATAGCAAGGATCAAAATTGGCCCTGTATTTGGTGCCGAATTTGCCACCCAGATGGCTCTTGTGGTAATTTTCACTGACGACTTTCCACCGACGACCCTTAGGCCATTTCTCTACACCCATATTTGCTAACATTACAGTTCCTCTGGAAGGGGAAGTCCTGCATAGGTTCACATCAGGCAATAACAACGATGCTAAAATGTACTGGGCCCCCTCTCTTCAAGTGCCCCATGGTAACAACATGGACTGCCTCTATGCTACATGAAACATGTCATTACATATATTGGATGACTAAATATTGTTGCTAAAGAGAACTGAACAGGACATTTACTGCCCCCATATAATTATAAGGAAGCCCACTGCCAGTGGGAATGGACATCAGGCATATTGGATTTAGGAGAATGTCCGTCCTTTGGCTCTACTTTAAATACTTGTATTAGGCTACTTTCACACTAGCGTTTTTGCTGGATCCGGCAGGGTTAAGCAAAAACACTTCCTTTACTGATAATACAATTATCTGCATGCGTTATGAATGGATCCGGTTGTATTATCTTTAACATTGCCAAGACGGATCCAACATTAACTCCATTGAAAGTCAATGGGAGACGGATCAGTTTTCTATTGTGGCTGAGAAAACGGATCCGTCTCCATTGACTTACATTGGGGGTAATGCTGTCTTGCTCCACATCCCAGGACGGAAAGCAAAATACAACATTTTGCTCATCTGTTGCCAATTAATAATAGATATTCCAGATTTTATTTATTTTCTTATGGAAGATCATTAGCAAGACAAGCTGTTTTTCTGGCAAGAGATCTCCGTTTCTGAAGCAGCAGACAAATTATTGAGCCACAACATTGCAATAAATAGCAGAAATTACCACTCACTCATTTACATGGATGTCATTATATTTCATGTGAATAAATGGAGTAGCTGAAATCAGTCTAATTCCAGTGCTTCTCCTTCTTTGACCTAAAATACAAGCAAAAATGTAACCTTTCCAGAATTAAGCCTGTGTAAGCTTGAATCCCAAGCAGATGTTAGTTATAAATCCTATGAAGTATTTTGTAACACAGGTCATTCAAAGCATTCATTCTGGTAGTGTGTCTGTAGGAATGCTTTACATTTTACACTGAAAGGGGTTGTCCAAGGGGGAAAAAAAAAGGACAGGATCAGTTAAAAATAAAAATAATCATTGCTCACCTTACTGATCCCCTGCCGCTGCCTTTCTAACACTGCCCCAGTCTCAGCTGTTCCCCTATTTCTGATCCTGTAGCAGCACACACAGGAAATGGCTGGAAATCACCGGATGACTGCTGCAGCCTATGATTGGCTGAGCAGGAAGTTCTAGCCATTTCCTGTGTGTCAAGCCGGTACCATGAATTGGTGAACAACGGTGACCAGAGCAACACTAGAACAGCAGCAATGGGAGATTGTTAAAGTGAGTAATCCTTTAGCCGCCCTGGCCCATTTTATAAAATTCAATTTTAATTCCATTTTAATTATTCAATCATCACATTGTAGAAATTTATAATGAAGCTATATCAGTAGTAATAAGTCAGAGCAACTGGACCTCTGTCAGGGTTTCTCAATTAAAATAGCTTGCACAAAAAATCTCCAGCATTAAATACTGGGGACTCTTGTTTCAGTCATGGAGGTAAAATGATTGCATTTGCATGACTGAAGCTATCATGTGTGATTAAATTGCTTTGGGAGAAGTGCCAGACCAGCATTGTAAGTTGCAGACAATAGGTGTCACACTCGACTAGCTTTATTCAGGTTTGGTTTCTCCAGCTTAACATAAATAGCTTCTATTCTAATACCTCTCTGGAGGCAGTTTAATCACACCTAATAGATTCAGTCATGTCAATGTAGACATTATCTTACCTCCATTACTGAAGCACGAGTCACCAGAATTTGATGCAGGCAATTTTGGTAGAAGCAATATTAAGTGTGATTAAACTGTCTTGGGAGAGGTGTCAGAACAACATTGTAAGTGGCAGACACTAGATGTAACAGCCCTCCACCTCGGTTCAAGCTTGGTTTCTCCAATTTAACATAAACCGCTTCTGTTCTAATGCCTTTCTCAAGGCAGTTTAATCACTCCTAATAGCTTCAGTCATGTACGTGTAAATGTAGTTAACATTTTACCTCCATAACTGAAGCATGAGTCACCTGTATTTAAGGCTGTACATTTCTGGTACAAGCCATTCCAAGAGAAAGCTAGTTGGATGACTGGCAAAAGTTTTAAAAAATACAAAAAATCTAATTGTGCTGACTTATTGCTACTGATATACCATGACCTGGATGAATATCAACCTTCACAAACATGATGAAGCTCAAAATTGTAGAAAAGTCTCATAGTTTTTTTTTAGTGATCACTTGCCCTAATGTTAAGGGTTATAAGTGTTAGAGTTGAGCAAAGCGTGCTTCGGATGCTACATCCGAAGTCGCTTCGTTCAAAAGTTCGGAATAATACTGTACAGAGATCCGAGTATTAGAATGTATGGGCTCCGATGAGTCAAAGTTATTCACAAAGTCGCACGTGACTGCGTTGAATAACTTTGGTAATTGATTTTTAAAGTGGAAAACCCCTTTAAAACTTGAAACTGAACTCGACTTTGTCCACTTTCTACTTTAAAAATCAAGTACCAAAGTTATTCAACAAAGTCACGCGTGATAGGTAAGGAAGGACACTCCTGTATGCGTGGTCTTTTTTGTCCAAATTTTGGTTTGTTCTTGGTGGTCCAAAATTATTGCAACTATGTAGTGGTTACTCTGTGGAGGACAGCTGAGTCATAGTTTGGGACAAAATGTTTTGTTCAAAGGATATATGTATCTACAAGAGAATGTCCCATCCAAGGAACGCTTGCTTCTGCAAGTCTGGATAAAAAATAAAAATGTCAAGCTGCTTCTTGTAGGAATAAAGGAACAAAGATCATGGTTCCACCACAATACAGCCCCTGCAACTTACTGGGGCCTTTATTATGGTGCCAGGTTTTACTACTCAAAAACGAAGGGCTGAGTAGTTTTCTCCCTACCTTTCCTTTCCATGGTATTTGGGCAAATGTCCCACCTCTTTGCTTGAAATCAACCATGACTGCGTCCTCTCTCTCTTAGGGCATTATAGCAGCCACACGATCTGCCTATATGGTAAAACTGTCTAAAATATGGAAACAAGGACAAAAAAAAATCAACACATACAGGGACCCACAAGCATCACAAGAAAATAAAATGTTTCTACATTCTACTGTTTCGAGACCCTTCTTAAAAAAAGTGATTGTCCAAAGTGGAAAACCCTTTTAAGAAGGAGGATCTAACTGATATCATATTAGAAACACAATAGCTAAATGCATTGTATCTGTGAATGTTATAATATGTGATCCCTCATTGTATATGAATGATCACAAATACTGACTTACAGCAAGACTGACTTGACTAGTACCTCAAGAAAGTAATTTATTTTATTCCATCACTGCCCCGTGTCTTTCCTTTTCATATACCGTAAGTTGTATTGCCAAATGCATGATATTGTCCCTCTTGCACCCAAGATCAAGTCTCTTCTAGAAAACATTGAATTTTCACCAAGTCTAGTCCTACATAATATTTGGCACAAATTTGGTTAGTAGGTCAAAAAATTAGGCCAACATTATTAAAAATCCCCCAAACTGTCTAGTTGCACCACCTATATTATTAGAGCACCTTAAAATCTAAAGTTGCCAATGTCCCTTATTCTTGTATCCAGAAATCTTTCAACTGAGAATTTTTGTAAAGAATAGAAATATGTTTAAAGGGTTTCTGTCATGAGAAATAACGTTATGTAGCTGACTGACAGCAGTACATAACAGTATGATTTATAACTCCCTGCCTGCCGCCGTTCTCTTAAAATAAAGACTTTTTAAAAGATGCTAATGAGCCTCTAGGTGCTATTAGGGTGTTGCTTCAGCACCTAGAGGCTCCGTCTATACACCCTTTGGCACACCCAGGTCCAGTTGATTTGAGTTTTGAGTTCTTCTCAGTGTCCTGTAAATCCCATGCCGGCGCCGTCCCTTTTAGTTTTCGGCGCAGTGAGTGAAGGACACGCTCCTGCTGCCGGCTTCCTTCCTTCTGCACAGGCGCAGTGGGGAAGCCTGCAGCAGGAGCGCATCCTTCACTTACTGCGCCTGTGCCGAATACTAAACGGGACGGCGCCGGCATGGGATTTACGGGACACTGAGGAGAACTCGAAAGTCAATCAACTGGACCTGGGCGTACCAAAGGGTGCGTAGACCGAACCTCTAGGAGCTGAAGCAACACCCTAATAGCACCTAGAGGCTAATTAGCATATGTTAAAAGCCTTATTTTAAGAGAACGGCGGCAGGCAGGGAGTTATAAAGCATACTGTTATATACTGCTGACATTAGCACATCGCTAATGTCAGTCAGCTAGATAACGTTATTTCTAATGACAGAAACCCTTTAATGAAAGGTGTTGTCTCACTTCAGCAAATTGCATTTATCCTGTAGACAAAGTTAGTACAAGGCACTTACTAATGTATTGTGACTGTCCACGTTGCCTGCTTTGCTGGCTGGATTCATTTTTCCATCACATTATATAGTGCTCGTTTCCAGGGGTTATGATCATCCTGCAATTCAGCAGTGGTGGACGTGTTTGCACACTATAGAAAAAAGCGCCGCCACTCTGGGAGCCAGGACCGTGGGAGCAGCGGTGGTCGTAACCCCTAGAAACGAGCAGTGTATAATGTGATGGAAAAATTAATAAAGCCAGCAAAGGAGGCAATATGAATAATAACAATACATTAGTAAGTGCCTTGTGTTAACTTTTTCTATATAATAAATGGCATTTGCTGAAGTGAGACAATCCCTTTAAGGAAAAAACAAACAAAAAAACATTTCAAATATTTTTTAAAATTTCAAAAATAAATATACCTAGCTGGTATTTGCAAACATTTGAAATTATTTTAAATTCATCATTGACAATATTTTTTTATTTATTTTTTCCCTCTAAAGGATGGACAAAATTTGCCCGCTTAACTCGCGCATTGACGAACAGCCGCAGTGTTTTACAGCAGCTGACTCCTATGAACAAAGCAGAAGTGGTCCACAAACATTCCAGATTAGCAGAAGTAAGAGATTATTTATTCCTTTTTTAATATTGCTTAATTGCTTTCATGTTTATCAAAAAGACAGTATACGAAATTTACCGCATTCTTTACAGTGAAAAATACAAACAAAGCTACCCTCATGGGCCTCTACTTTTTTGTAGGTAGATCTACATACCAGCAGGTAATATGTATGTATCAAACGGTTCTGCTATTTCATATGGAAATCAACTATGTAGAAGGAATATTGTGAATTTTCATTTCTGTTCGGCCAACAGTGCACTGGATGTTTCCTCAATGGCAATAGACTACCTGTTGTGGACAACCTTGTTCTAACAATACCTTTAGTCCTCCTGCATGCAGCCATAATACAGTACTCATGTGCCCATACTAAACCTCTGTGTGCCTTCAATTTCATAGAATTTTTAAAGCCTGGAGTTGAGAAACACTGTGCTAGGATATAGACTGTGTACTGATTAGTTGAGATTGCCTATAGGGAAAGGATCCAGTAATGGTCCTCATGCTCTAAGAAAAAGTACTATTGCTGCCTCATTTTTAGGCAATACCCACACCAATCATGGAACAGGGTCTCGACTCCCAAGTTTAAAATTGCTGTAGTCAGCTATCCCCAGCAGTCCAATAGAGAAGGAATGAAGCAGCTTGAGCACCGCGCCATTCATTCAGACTTCTATTCTCTTTATGGGTGGGAGTCCGAGCAGGGGGACCCTCATCGATCAGATATTTATCCCCTATCCTTCTTACAATAAATTTTTTTTTTCCAAGATGTATCTTTTGAAGTCATCATCTTCAGTCTTCCCCTTAATTCACGAGTTATTTTACGCAGATCTCGATATTTGTTTTTTGAAGGCCATGTGCAGGCCAGGTACTTAATGTGAGTCTTTACAAAGTTCACTACTTAATTACATATTAATTAGAGAAATTGAAGCGCTCAAGTAGGTCAGTATCCTCCAAATACAGCGGATCCTCTGTAGGTAGCAAAGCATTTACAGTTTTACAATAGTTTTTTCTTGTTCCTAATAATATATTTGATATATACATGTACGGTAGGTTGTGATCATAGTCATGGTGTTGCAGTTTGGTGTAATCATTACTTGAAATGTATTGAAAAAGTATATAGCATATGGTGGTAGCCGTTACTGCTGAGACTCTTCAGGGGGTTACTAGAATATTGTCTTGGTGGTAATGTTGGGGTTCATGCTGGATTGTTTGGGATGGTCATATGGCTTGCAACTTTTTGTCCTGTGCAGAAACATTGAATTTTCAGTATGAGCCATGGTAATGCTACCATTTTATCGTGATTTTCAGCCAATGCTGTTTCAATAAAACTAAAATTAAGTGAAACAAACAAACAAAAATAATCAAAAATCAAGGAATTGTGGGTGCACAGGCTTCCTAAAGGGGAGACAAGAGAAAAAGTTGGTGCTGTTTGCCACAGCCTCAACCCGGGGGCAAATAGTGTAGCCTGTGAAGAAAGGTCATGGGTTGCTTAGAAGATACTAGGCTGGCGTTCCTCCCTTCCCTTTCTCCTCAATTAAATTCAACATTCCTGGCTGGGAATGTCTTAACCCTACTCATCAAATCCGAAGATCACAGACTGATCTTACCCCTTCCTAATACGTCCATCCAGGGCTGGTCTGTTTATCCCCAGTCAATGAAATCCAAATCTCCTGGCTTGATACGCATTCCTCCCCCCCACCAAGCACACCAATCAAATTCAAAATGTAGTATGGTTTTCAAAATATCTGCCTGTCCCATATGTTCCGTCCCCCTGCCAATCATATCTATATATAAATATATTTTTTAGCGCAACCTGGGCTAAATAGCTTGCAATTGTTTGGTCGCTGCAGACAGCGACATTATCTGCACTACATCTCCTGTCTAACATGTGTGCAGCCTAAATATATCCGTGACATCCAGTGTACTTTTTCCGTAGATTGTGTCCGCTGTGGACAGTTACATTACCTGCACTACATCTCCTGTATAACAGCGCACCCAAAATATCAGTGACATTCAGCGTAATTTTTTCCGCCGCTGGTGACAGCAACATTATCTGCGCTACATCTCCTGTGTAACGTGTGCGCAGCCTAAAAATATCTATGACATCCAGTGTACTTTTTCTGTAGACGGTGTCCGCTGCGGACAGTAACATTACCTGCGCTAAATCTCCTGTATAACGTTTGCGTATCCAAAATATCAGTGACATTCAGTCAAATTTTTTTACTGCTGGTGGCAGTGACATTACCTGCGCTACATCTCCTGTATAACGTTTGCCCATCCTAAATATCAGTGACATTAATTCAGTGTAATTTTTTATTAGGCGGTGGTGACAGCGACATTACTTGCGCTATACCTCCTGTTTAACGTGTGCGCATCCTAAAAATATCTGACATTCTGTGTACTTTATTTGCGCATACACTTACAAAGCCTGCACTACTGTACGTGTGACATACTTTCAAGCATATATACCATTTAATATGCGGAAGGCGAACAGTAAGGGATGGGGAAGTGGCCGTGCTGGTGCACGCAGAGGCCGTGACCCTGGGCACGGTGAAACTGTGCCTGCTGCCAGAGTACAAGAAACACACTCATCCACGATACCTAGCTTTATGTCCCAGTTTGCAGGGCAGCGAAGGACACCACTCTCAAAGTCACACCAGTGCGACCAGGTGGTTGGTTGGATTGCAGCAGATAATGCTTCCAGTCAGATAAGCACCACCCTGTCTTCCAAGTCCAGTCTCATTAGCCAAGAGTCTGGTCAACAGAATCCTCACCCTGATAATCCTTCTACACACCATGGAGAGTCTTGGCGAACAAGTGATCCCACACTCTGATATTCCGAGGAGCTGTTTTCATCGCCACTCCTTAATTTGGGCCTCTCGCCAAGCCCGCTTGTAGAAGGACATGAGGAGATCTTGTGCCCTGATTCCCAAACTCTGGAGCATCCATAGTCAGAAGATGACGGTGGGGAATGGCAATTAGTGTTTCACAAAGTGGATGATGATGATGAGACACAGTTGCCAATAAGTCAACCACAATTAGTGTCTCAAGAGGTTCATGATGAGGATGAGACACTGTTGTCAATAACTGAGATTGTTGTTAGGTCAACAAGTCAGGAGGATGACCAGAGTGAGGAGGTAGTGGAAGAGGAGGTAGTGGAAGAGGAGGTGCTGGACGATGAAGTCACTGACCTAACCTGGCAAGAGGGCAAGCCGAGCGAGGACAGCAGTACAGAGGGGGAGGGATCTGCAGCACCGCAACACCCTGGGAAAGGCAGTGGGGTGGGAAAAGGGAGAAGGCGGGCCACACCAAACAGGCCCACAACTGTTCCCCGGAGCACCCCCTTGCGGCAATCTCCCTTGCCAAGGGGTAGGTGTTCCGCAGTCTGGCGCTTCTTTGAGGAAAGTGCGGACGATAAAAGAATTGTCATTTGCAACCTGTGCCATACCAAAAAGAGCAGGTGGCGTGAATACTAGCAACCTCACCATCACCAGCATGATCCGCCACATGGCATCAAAGCACCCTAATAGGGGGGACGAATGCCTGGGTCCACAACCAGTGTATGCTGGTCACACCACTGCCTCCTCTTCCCCCTGTGTTACGTGCTGGCCAATCCCCTGTCCAAGACGCAGGCCTGGATGCCTCCCGCCATGCACCTGGACCTTCGCAAGCACCATCAGCTAGCACATCCACTTCTGTGTCCCAGCGCAGCATACAGGTGTCTATACCCAGTCACCCACCCACAGACCATAACACTAAATGCGCACCTTTCCAAATTGCTGGCCCTGGAAATGTTGCAATTTAGGCTTGTGGACACTGAGGCTTTCCGCATCCTGATGGCGGCGGCTGTCCCACAGCACTCTGTCCCCAGCCGCCAATATTTTTCAGTTTCAGTTTAAGTTTTATGACACCCCGCCAGCACCCTCAACCTGATGCTCGGCCTAGTGTCACAAGGAGGGAAAAATTTGGGAAGATGGTGAAGGAGTACGTAGCAGACCGTGTCAGCGTCCTCAGTGATTTCTGTGTGCCTTACAATTATTGGGTGTCCAAGCTGGATACGTGGCACAAACTTTCGCTCTACGCCCCACGTTTGGAGGTGCTGGCCTGCCAAACCGTTTTGTTTGAGCGGGTATTTAGTGCTGCTGGGGGCATAATTACTGATAACTGATAAGCACACCCGCCTGTCAACTGAAAATGCTGACTGGTTGACTGTTATAAAAATGAACAAGGCCTGAGTTGCCCCTGACTTCTCTACTCCACCAGAGGAAAGTGGCTGAACATATGTGGCTTTCATGGTGTATTGAATACACTGTATTCCCATGCACCCCTTCCGCCACTAAAAGGGGTATATGGTTCAGTTTCCCTTTTCTCATCCTCCTCCTCCATCATATCAACATGCTTATTAGGCTGCCCTGGCTCCTAATGTTTTAGAGGGTCATCTCAGCAGCGGTCCCTCAACCATAATGTTTTAGAGGGTCAGCTCAGAAGCAGACCCTCACTCCTAAATTTTTAGATGGTCAGCTCGGCAGCAGGCCCTTGCCCATAATATTTTAGATGGTCACCTCGGCAGTAGCCCCTCACCCCTAATGTTTTAGATTGTCAGCTCGGCAGCAGGCCCTCACTTCTAATGTTTTAGCTTGTCAGTTCAGCAGCAGGCCCTCGCCCCTAATGTTTTTGAGGGTCACCAGCAGGCTAGCAATCATAATTTTTCAAGGGTGTGTATGATGCCCTCCTTTTTGTGTAATAAAGGGTGTATTGGAGTGCTGGTTCCTTGTAATTTTTGGCAGCCCTTTCACTTAGTGCATAGGCTTTATTAATGGAGGAGTCCCACCACCTGAACAATTGTACCACAATGTGAATGAGGCCCTCCATTATGTGATATACAGGTTGTATTTCTGACCTTTTACTATGAACCAGACTCCTTCCCCTCTTCAGACCAGGGGGTGCCTGGTTTAATGCTCGGGTTCTCCCATTGACTTCCATTGTGCTCGGAAGAGCACCCCGAGGTGTTCTGCTCGAGCACTCGAGCACTTTGGTGCTCAACCAACGCTACAAGAGACGTATCACTTTTATCAGCAGCATCAACCCTACCAGACAATACAGGGAGTGCAGAATTATTAGGCAAATTAGTATTTTGACCACATCATCCTCTTTATGCATGTTGTCTTACTCCAAGCTGTATAGGCTCGAAAGCCTACTACCAATTAAGCATATTAGGTGATGTGCATCTCTGTAATGAGAAGGGGTGTGGTCTAATGACATCAACACCCTATATCAGGTGTGCATAATTATTAGGCAACTTCCTTTCCTTTGGCAAAATGGGTCAAAAGAAGGACTTGACAGGCTCAGAAAAGTCAAAAATAGTGAGATATCTTGCAGAGGGATGCAGCACTCTTAAAATTGCAAAGCTTCTGAAGCGTGATCATCGAACAATCAAGCGTTTCATTCAAAATAGTCAACAGGGTCGCAAGGAAGCGTGTGGAAAAACCAAGGCGCAAAATAACTGCCCATGAACTGAGAAAAGTCAAGCGTGCAGCTGCCAAGATGCCACTTGCCACCAGTTTGGCCATATTTCAGAGCTGCAACATCACTGGAGTACCCAAAAGCACAAGGTGTGCAATACTCAGAGACATGGCCAAGGTAAGATAGGCTGAAAGACGACCACCACTGAACAAGACACACAAGCTGAAACGTCAAGACTGGGCAAGAAATATCTCAAGACTGATTTTTCTAAGGTTTTATGGACTGATGAAATGAGAGTGAGTCTTGATGGGCCAGATGGATGGGCCCGTGGCTGGATTGGTAAAGGGCAGAGAGCTCCAGTCCGACTCAGACGCCAGCAAGGTGGAGGTGGAGTACTGGTTTGGGCTGGTATCATCAAAGATGAGCTTGTGGGGCCTTTTCGGGTTGAGGATGGAGTCAAGCTCAACTCCCAGTCCTACTGCCAGTTTCTGGAAGACACCTTCTTCAAGCAGTGGTACAGGAAGAAGTCTGCATCCTTCAAGAAAAACATGATTTTCATGCAGGACAATGCTCCATCACAAGCGTCCAAGTACTCCACAGCGTGGCTGGCAAGAAAGGGTATAAAAGAAGAAAATCTAATGACATGGCCTCCTTGTTCACCTGATCTGAACCCCATTGAGAACCTGTGGTCCATCATCAAATGTGAGATTTACAAGGAGGGAAAACAGTACACCTCTCTGAACAGTGTCTGGGAGGCTGTGGTTGCTGCTGCACGCAATGTTGATAGTGAACAGATCAAAACACTGACAGAATCCATGGATGGCAGGCTTTTGAGTGTCCTTGCAAAGAAAGGTGGCTATATTGGTCACTGATTTGTTTTGTTTTTGAATGTCAGAAATGTATATTTGTGAATGTTGAGATGTTATATTGGTTTCACTGGTAAAAATAAATAATTGAAATGGGTATATATTTGTTTTTTGTTAAGTTGCCTAATAATTATGCACAGTAATAGTCACCTGCACACACAGATATCCCCCTAAAATAGCTAAAACTAAAAACTACTTCCAAAAATATTCAGCTTTGATATTAATGAGTTTTTTGGGTTCATTGAGAACATGGTTGTTGTTCAATAATAAAATGAATCCTCAAAAATACAACTTGCCTAATAATTCTGCACTCCCTGTATACCTGCTTTAATAGGGATGATCCTGCTAACCTATTTTAACAAGAGAGGTATTGCTTTAATCAGTAGGATCAACTCTGCCAGATAGTATGCCTGGTTTAATAGAATTGATCCTGCTGACAGATGCTCTTTAAAGGCTTGTTGGCTTTGGACAACCCCTTTTTGCCAGAACAGCCTCTCAAAATAAACCGATTAGAGTGTGTCCCCAGTGGTCAGCTTTAATCTGCAGGGTAACATAGCAGCAAGTAATCAATTCCTCTGCAGCACCACCTCAGGAGAAATTAAGTATTACATGGCCTCCCTTGAAATCAGTGGGCTGCCAGTAAAATACACAGATCCTACAAGTCCTTCAAAGGCACTCTCTGAATAATTTATAGAGATCCCCAATGAGGACCCCACCATTCAGTGACTTATTAGGGTATTTGATAATGGGTTTTCTTACCCAGAGCCTATTAACTCTACCATTACATTTTGTGAATTACGATAGGTTTAGTGGTTCTTTAAACCTACTTTAAATTGCGGAGCAATTAATGCGTTATATATATTTTCTTCTATTTATTAGGAGAGGTTCCTAATCAACCGAGCTTCAAACACTTTTTCACGTAGACAAAGGTTCTTTATTGCACGCCTATGCCTAATTAAAATAACAATAATTTTTGATTGCCTTTCTAAAATTAGCTTCCTTGTGAAGTAGAAAAGCTCTGGTTTACACACTATGGCTGTTTTCTTCGCTGCCCAATTTCTTTTCAGGTTATTTTGTGTGTTTAACCTTCGCTTTGCTGGACACAGTTTTGTAACCGTTTTAATGTGTTAGTAAAAGAGAGCATCAGATAATATAGCACTTTCTCAAAATCCAACCCGTTTTGTAGATTGATATGACATCCTTTCCTTGGCACATCTGTAATTAATCCCCCATGGGGTAAGGTTACCCTTGCAGCCTGCCTTGCGCATAGTGTGTAATAAGACGTGGACTGTCCTGTACTGCATGATTCATGCACTGATGAGATCCTTAGATTGCCCCAATTAATAATTCACTGAGTGCTGTTAGCCTTTGGAACCTAATCAAAATATAAGATAAATGTCGCTTTCTTAACTTGAAGGCAACGGTGTCTGTTAGATATTTTTGCAGTTCCATCGGTAAGTGTTACTCTATAGGCATGCAACCCAAATCCATATATTTGTTGGTTTTACTTCCCTAGATAAAAAGTCCCTAAAATAGAAAGTTCTTTGATGTTCTCACTGCAGCACAGTCATCCCCGGGGGTAACTACATTAAGATTCCTGTAGGCGTGCACATTTGGGGGGAGTGATGTCTCCTGAGATTCTACCATGAGAGATAAAAGTCCAGGTAAAGGTTCACATTCATTCTCTAAATCTAATGTTACATCTTTATCAATGTGCACGGATATATTATTTGTGTAGACGGGCAGGATATAAGAATATATGTTAGGTGCAAGAAAGATAAAAATGATGCACAAATAGATAGATAGTAGGTTAATTCAAGATAATAATTAGATAGGAGATGATAACGATGGATGTGAATTAGAAGGAACATATACACAAATTTATTATTAATCAGGTATAATGCAAAAACCTGAAAATCTTAAAGATCGTAATTGATACATTATAGTGGGAAAGTAAATATTTTTTGTATATTAGACATATATTAGAGAGATAGATGCATATGAGATAGATAGATAAATAGATAGATATTAGATAGATAGATAGTATAACAAAGGTCTCCTTGTGTTGGGTTGAAACATTGCATTTGGGGTTAATAAAGTGGGTCCACCACTCATTCAAATTCTTCTATAGATAGATAGATAATAGATATGAGATATACAGATAGACATATAGATACAATAGTAGGCACATAGACATATAGCGTGTATATTGCATTCATTTTTCATTTACTTCTCTACCATTATATACACATAGAATGATTTGTTCTTATTTTAGACCTAAATCAGAGAACAGAAACATCAAGCATCGCGGCCTGAACAATGTGTGCTTTTCATCCGACTGAATAATCCATATAAACAAGCCTTGATGTTCAATAATAGAAAACTGGTTCACTGGCATTTGATAAAACATCTAATCTTCAAGAATCTAGAACGGTGGCAGGATTGTATTTTCTTTTCACGAGAGTTTCCACAAATAAGAGATTAGAAATAAACTGTCTCAGATCTTTATGAAGTTTACTGGGTTGTATAGTAAAGACAACACTGCCGAGTAGAATGAATAGTGTTTGATATTATACATATCTATGGCTTAGTCTCTCCAGAATACCTCTTCATAGTGAACACTTTTTATTCATGTTCATCTCTTCCTTCTGCCCCCTCTACTGCTGATGTGTATAAAGCCCTTACACACTACACACTATATAAGAGCCATGGTATCTAGCATGGATATATTTTTGATCATATAGGTTCTGCTGACATATACAGTAATGGGTTCTGTCAGGTTTCCATCTGGGCTTCAGTGTTTTTGGTGGAAAGAATAGTGCTGCAGACCATGCTACTCTTACCATCAACATACCAGAGCAGCCCTAACAACCATGTTTGGGAAAGACATACCAGTCAAACCTCAAAAGCATTGCCCCGTCAACTTGGTTGGTGGCTAGAATGAGATGAACTCTGTCTTCTCTACCAAATGTTTGGCAAGACCATTTGTTTCAGGGTCTTACAGAATATTAAACAGATTCAGAAATATGTGAAGTAACCCTTCCCCTCATTTATTTTTAGGGTTATCAGCCCTTCAAAGTACTGTACTGTAAGAGCTCATCTATAACTGAGGGATTCTGACAACTAAAATGTTGACATAACTAGGTCACAGAAGTGAAGGTTATGCTCCTTTTGTATTATAAATGTCTAATGTGACTTGTATCTCATGCAGGTTCTACAGCTGGGATCAGACATCCTTCCTCAATACAAACAGAAGCACCAAAGACGCCACCACACATTATATTGCACTATTGTGCTTTCAAGACCACCTGGGATTGGGTGATCCTAATACTGACCTTCTACACTGCAATCATGGTTCCTTACAATGTCTCCTTCAAGACGAAGCAGAACAACATTGCCTGGCTGGTGCTGGACAGTGTGGTGGATGTCATTTTCCTTGTTGATATAGTTTTGAACTTTCACACAACTTTTGTTGGACCTGGAGGAGAAGTAATTTCAGATCCCAAACTTATAAGAATGAACTACTTGAAAACGTGGTTTGTCATTGACTTACTGTCTTGCTTACCATATGATATCATCAATGCCTTTGAAAATGTGGATGAGGTAAGTGGATGTCAGCCAAGTGTTGTTAAAAATGTATGAGGAAATTATAAGTCTCAGAATTTCTACCTGCAACATACTGCAATGAATGCTTCCTTCAGCTATTCTGTCCTTGCCAGATGCCCCAATAAATAAGGGCCTGCCAGCTTCCCCTTTTACCTGTGCTTTCTAATTGCTTTCTTTATCAGACCTTTCTGGGTACCCCATTGAACAGGGACTACCAAGTACCCTCCTGAGCAAATCTTTACAACTTGTCCCCATAAACAATAGCATCCAAGCATCCCCATAAACAGGATCATCCCAAGTGTCTCCATAAACTAGTACAATCGTATTGTCTGCATAAAAAGTACCTTCCAAGTGTGTCTATAAACAGTACTTTCAAAGAGTGTCCCAAAATAGTATCTTCTAATTGTCCCCATAAAGAGTATTTTCCAAGTGTCTCAATAAATAGTACTTTCAAAGAGTCTCTCAAAACAGTATATTCCAAGTGTCTCTCTCTATAAACAGTACCTTCCAAGTGTCTCCATAAACAGTGGTCTCAAACAGTCCCCCAAAACAGTATCTTCCGATTGTCCCAATAAAGAGTACTTTCCAAGTGTCTCTATCAACAGTACTATGAAATGGTACTTTCCAAGTGTCTTAATAGTACCTTCCAAGTGTCTCCATAAACAATACCTTCTAAGTGTCGCAATAAACAGTACCTTCCAATTGTCTCCATAAAGAGTACTTTCCAAGTGTCTCCATGATCAGTACTTTCAAAGAGTCTCTCAAAACAGTACATTCCAAGAGTCTCCATAAACAGTACCTTCAAAGTGCCTCCATAAACAGTACCTTCCAATGTCCCAATAAAGAGTACCTTCCAAGTGTATCTATAACTATTACCTTTCACCTGTCTCCATACACAGACAGTACCTTCTAATTGTCCCCATAAAGTGTACTTTACAAGTTCCTCTATAAATAGTACTATCCAAGTGTCTCCATAAACAGTACTGTCAAATAGTCCCCAAATACAGTACCTTCCCACTTTTCCCCATAAATAGTACCTTCCATGTCCTTATACTGTGGCTTTCAAGTGCCCTCACAGACAATGCCTTCAGTTGACCCAATACATATTTCCCAGTAGATGTTAAATGATTCCTAGAAGCACCCCCTAATATTGTCTGCATTTGGCCCTCTCCTCTTCCGCACATCTAGCTCAAGTCACTGAGCCTTATCCCCCCCATCATAAAAAAATAATGCATCACCCATCAACAGGACAGATTGATTGCTGAGGCAATAGTCACCCTTGTCCTACCTAACATGCATTACTGTGATAAGGTGGAGTTTGAATAGAGAGGTAGTCATGCACGTGCACTGTAGCTCTATGTATCTCCATGAGAATTATAGTAGCAACAGAGTGCTATATAGTAAGAGCCCAGTGCTCTGGAAGTCTTTACAAGATAAGATCCACTGGAAGTCTTTACAGGTCATGTCTTTTCATATTCCAATCTATTAGACTGCTCCAGCCACAGTGTCTATTCAATTGTGCACTGAAATAAATACATAAAATAAGATACTAAGCTCCTCTAAAGGAAGTGTGGGGATTCGCTCTGGTAGTTAGGACTAGCGGATGCAGTATACTGGCAAAGTACACAGTTCTTGAATCAAACAGCGGTGTTTATTCACACATTGGTGTATCACAAAACGCAGGTGGCTTGGTGTTTCTTCACACACAAGGAAAGTCCATAAACTATAAAAGTCACCTTTTCTCCTGGGTGTTAATTCACACCCTGTTAGCAGTTCAGCCTCATCAAGTCCATAGGCGGCCTGTTCGCCTTTAGAGGGGCCTGAGTCCTCCAGCCCGGCTCAAACCTCAAATCCCAGCACAGCCCTCAGTTCACAGCACACAGACTCCTGCGCTCCACTGTCAGAGGGAGGTAAATCCACCACAACTGGCTGGTTTTTATGCCTGGCAAAACCCGGCCTGAAACATGGGGAGTAGACACCCACCCAGCACTTTGACTACTCCCAGTAAGAGCTGTCCCGGATTAGCTATGATAGCCATGCTAAATCTCAAGGTGTTAATTAGCAATAGCTGCTGCTGACACACAAAATACCGGCTCCTACTTCACCGAGGCCAGAAACCTTGGTGACACCTTCCATCCACTGATGATTCCAAGTACCTTCTTACAGAAGATAAAATAAAAGGGGGTAGGCAGAGCAAAGTAGAATACCATAAAGACAATGCACACAGAGTGATCATCAAAGATGACGAAAAGTTCTTATCTAGGTCCAATGTATAATGACAGGGAGCTGCATACAGAGCCTTATATGTATGTATAGTATTATTATGGTATATAGCATAGCAGTACAACAGAGCTTTTTTTTTAAAGGGTCATTGAGATATCAAAAATGTTTGACATGGTATAGAGACCTATCAATAGTTTTGATTGGTGGGGGGCTGAGTGCTCAGACCCCCACCAGGCACTAGAACGAGAGGAGATAAACGCTAGCAATCTGTTGGAATCGAGATGAGCCCAAAAGACTTCTACTAAGCCTGTCTTCTGCAGCGAGAAGACAGACCACGATATGCCCTTTCTAGTGATCAACAGGGGTCTCCGCACTCAGATTCCCACCAGTCAAAACTTTTGATGTGTCTCTATGACATATGAAAAGTTTTTTTAAAGTTTAGTAACCCTTTAAAGCCCATGCCTTTAAATGATAATGAGATGGCTCTGCTCATTCTGCCCCAGTCTATATAGCAAAGTTGACAAATGACAAAATGATCAGCAGAACACATGGAATGTCTATTTATTGTGTGTGTTCTAGTGGCCCTCGTGAGAACTGGAAAATTTCATTTCAAGATTACATGAGATAAAAAAAACAATGCTAACGAGGACAAAGACAGACTAAACTCTTTTGCATATATCAGTAGCTACAGGTGGTAATGGGAATTTCTTCCAAACATCCAGGGGCAGATTGGCTATAGACCTTACAAGGAAATTTCCCGGTGGGTCGATGCCCCGGGGGCCGCATGAGTCCCCCTCACGGCCGGCCAGTGGAAGTTTTTGGGGATATAGTTTATGCTGCTGGCAGAATTTTGTCATGGACTGTGGTATTTGGCTCTGTTGGGGTGGTATGATGTGCCACAATATAGGTATTGCTGGCCCTGCCTACTTGTGTTGGCCATGCCTTCCATCAATTTGGACCCGACCACAAAACGGGGCCACTTTCGGGGCCACATTCACAAGAAAGGTAGTAGGGAGCAATCGGGCATCTATAGGCCAGTAAGCCTGACATCAATAGTGGGGAAATTATCATGTCAAACTAATTTTATAGATTCTTTTGATTGGGTGACTAAAATAATAGATGGCGGAAGTGCAGTAGACATCGCTTATCTGGACTTTAGTAAGGCTTTTGATACTGTCCCACATAGAAGGCTTATCAATAAATTGCAGTCTTTGTGCGTGGACTCCCATATTGTTGAATGGATTAGGCAGTGGCTGAGGGACAGACAACAGAGGGTTGTAGTCAATGGAGTATATTCAGACCAAGGTCTTGTTACCTCAGGGATCTGTTCTGGGACCCATATTGTTTAATATCTTTATCAGCGAAATTGCAGAAGGCCTCGATGGTAAGGTGTCTTTTTGCTGATGACACAAAGATTTGTAACAGGGTTGATGCTCCTGGAAGGATAC
Organism: Bufo gargarizans; assembly: GCF_014858855.1. Taxonomy (NCBI): domain Eukaryota; kingdom Metazoa; phylum Chordata; class Amphibia; order Anura; family Bufonidae; genus Bufo; species Bufo gargarizans. The sequence continues at coordinate 32,765,283 of NC_058090.1, forward strand.
ACCAAATGGAAAAGGATTTAGGAAAACTAGAGGAATGGTCAAAAAACTGGCAACTAAAATGTAATGTTGATAAGTGCAAGATAATGCACCTGGGGCATAAAAACCCAAGAGCAGAATATAAAATCAGTGATACAGTCCTAACCTCAGTATCTGAGGAAAGGGATTTAGGGATCATTATTTCAGAAGACTTAAAGGTAGGCAGACAATGTCATAAAGCAGCAGGAAATGCTAGCAGAATGCTTGGGTGTATATGGAGAGGCATTACCAGTAGAAAGAGGGAGGTGCTCATGCCGCTCTACAGAGCACTAGTGAGACCTCATTTGGAGTATTGTGCTCAGTACTGGAGACCATATCTCCAGAAGGATATTGATACTTTGGAGAGAGTTCAGAGAAGAGCTACTAAACTAGTACATGGATTGCAGGATAAAACTTACCAGGAAAGATTAAAGGACCTTAACATGTATAGCTTGGAAGAAAGACCAGACAGAGGGGATATGATAGAAACTTTTAAATACATTAAGGGAATGAACAAGGTAAAAGAGAGGAGAGAATATTTAAAAGAAGAAAAACTGCTACAAGAGGACATAGTTTTAAATTACAGGGGCAAAGGTTTTAAAGTAATATCAGGAAGTATTACTTTACTGAGAGAGTAGTGGATGCATGGAATAGCCTTCCTGCAGAAGTGGTAGCTGCAAATACAGTGAAGGAGTTTAAGCATGCATGGGATAGGCATAAGGCCATCCTTCATATAAGATAGGGCCAAGGGCTATTCATAGTATTTAGTATATTGGGCAGACTAGATGGGCCAAATGGTTCTTATCTGCCGACACATTCTATGTTTCTATGTTAGTATTTTTTCCATGGCCACTTTAAGTTCCATGTCCGCCCCTGCAAACATCATTGGTAGCTAAAACTACATTTTTTTGTTGGGCTATGTAATATATAATGTTCTGATGATATCCTTTAAAAAAAGTATAAATACAAATCTCATAAATGTCTTAAACCTGTAGAAATAACATAATAATGCAATCAAGTAGCAGCATTCGGGGAATATAATCTCAGATCATGCTTTGTCATCTCCACCAATTTATATTTTTACTCTGGAAATTGTTATTACTTTAGTTCTGATAGTGAGAGAATATCTCACGGATAATATAGTAGCTCAGTATTGGTCAGCCGTTTCAGAATCCCTGCTGGAGATAAAAACACATTAATTGGAAGCAATTTACAATGATAACACTCTGGAGTATAAGATGATATACTCTCAAAGTACACACTTGGCATCTGTGCTGTAGGCCAGAGCTATCTTCTATGCACATCTCTGGAGCTGTCACTTGATGACCCACTTCAGTGTGACACTGGCTAAGATAAAGGGTTTTATTGGTATTCAGGGAATCAAAAAAAATCAGCTTGTCTTGTAGAGATAATGAAGTTGTAGAACATTACAACTGTATTCATATCTGCTCTTAACGTTATTACTTAGGTTGGTTTTTACATGGTTTCCCAGCTCCACTGTTTTCGAAGCTAACTAGAGATAAAACAAAAGTGATCCTCCAGTCTCAAACAAAAATTTGACTATAATTGGGAAATGGAAATTCAACATAACAGGTGTCCTGCACTGGATTTATGGTGCCTACATTATTGAGTTCACCCCCCCCCCCCCCCCCGATTCCTTCTTCACAAAGTTGCCACCAAAGTTTTAGATTTGTTGATGGGGTGCCCTGTGGGAGTGTATTGGGAAAGTAGTTCAGAGATGTAGGGAGGGGACAGGTTATGGACGGCCTTGTATGTATTTGTTAGTTCAATGCAGACAACCCCTCAAATTGCTTTCCTTAACAACTGCAATGTGACTGTTTCTGTGGTCTCCATGTCCCGATCTCCGCAGGGTCTGTAGCAGTCACATGCCATCCATTTTTAACATGACCGCTACTGCTAATCACTGGCATTTGTAGTCACACTCTGGTCATGCACTCGGAAAACCCTTTAGTCCTCTGGTCTGCTTGTGCAATGTCCATGGTGCTGAATCTTGACTCATGAAGTTTGCTCTGAATGCACAGTACTAAAAAAGTTTGCCTTCTTCCAAAATAACTTGACCATCCATTGTTCACCTATTACATGCTAATTGTCGCTTGTGTTTCCATGACGGCTAGATAGCAACAAGCAGTCAGACCACAGGTGATATATATCTTTGTTCCAAGCCAATTACCTCCTACACACGAGACTGTACTTTTGTATGATTCCAAATAAATGTTCAATCGAATGCTATGGTTCTAGTGAGAAATGTTTGCCGTAATTGTGGAAAGTGTCATGCAGAGAATGCAGTAGGAATGTTTTTCTCTTTGAATCCCATGGTGTTAAATGTACTTACGATCAACTGGACAGGTCTGTGTATGCTGATGTTGTCATTATTATTCTTGTGTCAGTCCAATTCTTACGTCGTAATTTGTTCAAGGTAATATAAAAGGCATAGTAAAAAGGCAGCACGTGACATAACATGATAAAACTCATTTAGAAGTAACTTTGATTCATGGTTTAAAGGGATTCCATATGGGCAACTCCATCCCATATTCCCTAGGAGGGTATATGGAGACCACAGAGTTATCCTCTTGGTTCCAAGCTCCATGCACTGTCGAGAGAGCCACTAGAAAGAACGAACTTGATCTAAAACATGACAAGTACTACCAATAAATGGATTCCACAAGGAGCTTCCCTCAATCACCTGGTCATCAGGTGAGCATCATTGTAAGGGTGCTGCCACATGTTCAGGTTTTTTAATGCGGTTTTTAAAACCAAACTCAGGTGTGAATCATAAAAGTAGAAAAAGTATTAAGGACAGATACAATGTCTCCCCTTTTTTCCATTCTTGATGTTAGCACCCTAAAAAAGGATTGTCCAGATGGGACTGTTACCTTCTTGAAGAACCTGTGGAGACCATTCCATTATTGCCAAAATATTGGGACCTAAATTAGTAGAAATATTTTATACTATAGTATGATATACTTCTAGTTTACAGGTTTGAAGGGGTTGACCATCCTATATATATTTTTTTTAAACAGGTTCAGAATGCTATATAAATTTATTTTTTTAAGTCATGCTCTTCTCACAGATCCACTATTGCTCCCATTTTGCCTCTTCTTGGATCCACCACTGTTCTTTGCTTTCTGGCCCCTGTCAGCTCAGCCAATTAATGGCAGCAGTATTAAACTTCCTCAGCCAGTGATTAGATGAGCATTAATTTCCTGTTTGTTGAGAAGGACCAGCAAGTAGGGAGGCCAGTGGGAAACCAGGAAGCAATGGTACAGAAGCAGCAGATGATTGCTTAGTATGGTGATATCAAGGTGTCTTTATTTTAAATTTTTCTTATGCAAGGCAACTTAAAAAGTGACCTTTTTCAAACACAAGTTGCCAGAGAAGGTTAGGGAAAAAGATGGAAGAAGTATTGAGCTGGTAGACATGTGTATCCAGCTCAATACTTCCATCTTTTTCCCTAACCTTCTCTGGCAACTTGTGTTTGAAAAAGGTCACTTTTTAAGTTGCCTTGCATAAGAAAATTTTAAATAAAGACACCTTGATATCACCATACTCATTGGAGTGCTGAAGTTTCTATGATGACATTTCTGCGGGCTAGGAACCCACAACCTTAGCACCAATTTCATCAGGACAAGAGTGCCACACCATCTCACTTTACTATCCTCTGAATAGGTCATCAGTATCTAACCGGTGGGGTCCGACACCTCACAGGAGCGCCGCTGCCTTCTCAAAAAACTGATCAGCAAGGGTCCGAACCCCACCGATCAGATACTGATGGCCTATACTGAGGATAGGTCATCAGTAAAAAAAAATAAAAATCTCAGAAAACTCTTTTAAGTTACAGTATCTATGCAGGGCAGATACTTAGAGGTGTTTTTTAATGTATTTCCCAGGGCATCAGCAGCCTCTTCAGCTCTCTAAAGGTGGTACGACTCCTGAGACTAGGCCGTGTGGCCAGGAAATTGGACCATTATTTGGAATATGGTGCTGCAGTGCTGGTTCTCTTGGTCTGCGTATTTGGACTTGTTGCCCATTGGCTAGCCTGTATTTGGTATAGTATCGGGGACTATGAAGTTATCGACGAAGCCAACAACACAACCAAGAATGAAAGCTGGCTTTACCAACTGGGAATAAGTATTGGTAGTCCTTATCGATATAACGCCTCTGGCACAGGGCAATGGGAAGGTGGACCCAGTAAGTACTCATTGTACATATCATCTCTCTACTTTACCATGACAAGCCTTACAACTATTGGATTTGGAAACATTGCTCCAACAACTGATGGAGAGAAGATATTTTCTGTTGCAATGATGATGGTTGGCTGTAAGTAAACTATTATCTCTTTTTATTATAAAGTATGATATGTATGTTTCCTTTTAGTTTCCGCCCATGAGCATTATTGCTGGCTTTGAGTCTGACTACATGGATTTAGTACGTGTGTAGATATCCAGCAGCACAGGTGTTATGAAAATTAAGACAATTAAGAATGAAATTACTACATTTATATTGCACGAACTTGGAGAAACTACCCTGTTGTCCAATCGACTCATCATCCATAGTGACATAATATCTAACACTAGCCAATGTCATTCATATTATATTTAATCACACACTAAGGAGAGAAATTACAATGCACATTTGTGTTTTGCACAGCAGAAAATGTAAATTTCAGAAAAAATTTCCTGTACTAGACGGAAATGTTGAGCTTTACTAGATGAAACTGTACTTCTACAGCTCACCATGTGGAAAGGCACGGTATTGCAGGTAAAACATCAAGTCAAGAAGCTGAGAATGAATGAACATGATGGGAAAATATTGAATTTCATATGGTAGATAAAAGTCACAACTACTTAGCAAATATATAAAGAGTTTGACGTGGAGGGGACATGGAGCATAGATGAGGAGGGTTGAAGGGTGAAAGAAAAAATGAAATATAATGTGCTGAGAAGGTCAAAACACCTTGTTAAGTTAGAAAGTATACATAGGAGATATGTTATTTTATTGAACAGAGCATGTTAGCCAGTTTTTCATATCTGGGAAGTCCATAAACTGTATACAACGGAGCCACACAAAATCAAAAGCATCCGATCTGTTATGGTCAAAGGTTGTGGGTTCTTCCATACTTAATACAGTTCTGGAAAGTATTGGGTGTGGTTTCTGAACCTTCAAAGTCTGGAAATCACCTGTCCGCTGTTCATCTTTATTGGAGATGGTGGATCTTTGCTGGTGGTTATAAATGCATAAGCAGAGTTTGTTTGTCCATGTGTGCTGCCATCGCTAAAGACAAAGATTTCGCTGGCTGTGTGTTGGTCTTTACCTTGGAAGCTCCGGTGTATTGTCAAGTAAAAGAGATTTATTTTGCCAAAAGCATGGGTATGCGGTGCGCTGACCCATTGTCTCCTTTAAATTGTGTGGCTGGAGAGACCCTCCATTAGGTGAGAGGTTGACTCTAACAATTAGGTAAAAAAGGGCAGCTGCAGTTATATTGAAAAAAAAATCTGAAGAGGTCAAGAAATTATAAAAGTAAATTGCAGCCACCCAGAGGGGCTTGTATTAGGGCAACTTCACCAAATGTGGAGCTTGGATCCAGTGTCAGAGGAACACCTCAAGCGCATATCTGAGACTGTGGGGTATATGCATTGGAGGTGATCCAGACACTGATACTAGAGTCTTCTCTTGGACATACTGTAACCTGATATTGAGCTCTTGTGCATGAGTGTGAAGATCCTAGATAAATCCTTGGTAAGTGGCTTTAATATGTCATGAGACAGTTATACTTTAAGATAAAAGGATGGCCATAAAAGATTAAGAAAAGCAAGTGCAGAGTTTAGAGTTTATTATAGGTGTCCTTATTTAAAGGACCACTGTCATAATTTACAGAAAGATATTTTTATTATTATCTATAATAATAAAAGCCCTGTGTGCCTGCGCTGTGTCCGTGCGTGTGTGCTGATGTTAAATACAATGACGATCATAGCTAAGGAGCAGAGACAGGAGAGGCAGAGAGAATCCTACATAAAAAAATCCCTGTGTGAGTGCGCTGTATCTGGTGTGTGCATCCAGTTTTGCACTGGGCATGCGCGGCGGGGTGTTCAATCAGGACACAGCACTCCACACGGACACAGCACTCCACACGGACACAGCGCTACACACAAGTTTCCCTGCAGGGTGTCAGCAGCCTGACTGCCCATAGATACCTTCGAGACCCTATAGGCAGGCCACAGCTCCCCCTCCGCCGTCCGCTCCTCTCTCGGCTTACCAGCAGCGTAGCGCACAAACAGCCTGTGTGCATGCGCCGCCTTCGCCATACAGACCTGATGAGAGGCCATGAAGGAGACGCGCAAATGTGCAGAATGCACCGCCCACACCTGCAAGCTGGCAAGTGGACTGCCGCCATTTTAGTTAGTCAGTCACAGTGCCATTTCTGTTCGTCAGTCATCAGTTACAGCACTATAACCCATATAGAGAGAAAACCCTGTCAGCAGTCTGACCTACCAGTCGCTACCAGCAGTCAGTGCCAGTCGTCCAGCTACAGCCACCAGTTACAGTGCCAGCTGTGTTAGCCACCAGTCAGTGTCAGCAGTCTCAGTCACCAGTCGCAGTAGCACCAGTCAGTGCCAGTCGTGTCAGCCACCAGTTTTACCCTCCAGTCAGTGTCAGCAGTCGCAGCCACCAGTCACAGTGCCAGCAGTCTCAGCCACAGCCAACAGTCTCGGCCACCAGCCACAGCCACCAGTCAGTGCCAGCAGTCTCAGCCACCAGTCAGTGCCAGTGCCATTTAATATAGACTGTTCCTACTAATGATTATGCACTATTGTTCTAGCGCTCGTAATTGTAACGGGCTTAATGTCTAGTATATTAATATACATTATTTCATCAGTTACAGCTGATACAACTTTGTTTGAATATCAACTTCCATACATGGTGGATTGGGTAGGGGACAGGAATCTATAGGCCTTGAACAGGGTCAGACCTTGGGTCCACCAGAGGAAATTAGTCTCAGGGCCCAGGCTCAGTATCATCAATAAGGTCTCACAGGTTTTGATAATAAAAAAATACACTCTTCTCCAAAGGCAGCTCCAAATGATATTTTCTCCTGGACCTTTAGGGTCAACTATGGTATCAGAACCTGGACCCACCAGAGGATCCTCTGGTTCTCTGGTGGGCCAGTCTGATGCTGGCCTTGAGACCAATGGGCTCTTTACTAACCACTGAAGTCATTATACACTTAATTTGGATTCATAAATTGCAAAGGAGAAAGCACTTACCGGTATGTCTTTTTATAGGGCAGTAGGTCACATCTGGCCATAGGTCCTTACACACTGCCTTAAAGGTACTGTCCAGACTACAAATATTGATAACCTATTCTCAGGATAGGTCACCGATATCAGATCGGTGATGGTCCGACATCACACTGGAGACAGCTCCATACACTGTGTAGTGGTTGTGGCAGGGTACTGAAGCTCATCTACTACTAAAATGAATGAGAACTTAGCTGCAGTGCGCCTGAGCAGGAAACTACACAGTGTATAGAGCCTTCTGCTTCCACTCTGTACACTGTATAATCTTTGGTGGTGCGCCTGATGGAAACAGCTGATTGAACCCCTTCCGTCTGATATCGATAGGATATGTCATCAATATATGTAGCCTAAACAGCCCCAGAATGGTCAGTTTGTCGCTGCTAGACAAACTAAGAGTTATAGCTATTCTATATACTGGTTACATGTTCACCTAGAACACGTATATTGCTCCTATCAGAATCTGACCAATCACAGAACACTTTCAATGTTGTTACATTACCTTCCATAAATCTGAAAAGTTTCTGTTCCTCTTAATTTACTTAGCAATGATTTTTTTGCTAATGTGCTAAACTCTGATCCATCCAGTTATTATGATAAATGCTTTAATCAGTTGAAATGTGCTACTAATGTTTTATTGATGTAAGAAGCGGTGGAAAATCCTCCGAGTAATTTTTCCAGCATGATTTGAATTACTTGCATTTAACGTACACTTTGAAATGATTTATTATTATGTGTAATTGATCTTGATTGCCTTGATTGAAGCGGATGAGACTGAAAATGCTGCGTCAAGTGATGAATCCAAACTGTATGTTTCCAAGGCTGAAGCACAATGCAATTTTCTGCCGACTGAGACAAACATTCAGCAAAACACAATAGCATGTAAGAGAAACAGCGGCGACCCTGTCCGAAGGTTGTGTAGGGTATTGGAGATCAGCTCCATGTGCCTCAATTGAGTTATTATGATGCCACATACAATCTATGGGCAGGTGTGGCCCTGGTTTTAGAAGAAAGCAACCACACCTTTCTACTCCTGTACTGTCCCTTTAAATGTATACATACAGCTTCCACTAGAGGGAGCAAACTGTAGACAGGTTACTTGAAACAAATGCTAGCTATATAAGACTGAGGTCTCATGTTTAACCTATATACATGGCATGACAGTGGCATCCGTCACCATAGGGTTCCATTGTCAAAGACAATATTTTTTATAGAGTTTTCTACTGGATGAAAAACTGCAGTATACTAAATTTTTACACCCCCACATATCATTTAAATGTGGGACAAAAAGGAAATGCAGCCTAAGTACAGATGCAGCCGAGCTTAACTTGATGGTTAACGCTTCAAGTAAACAATGGCAAGAAAATTGATGGCTTTTGTCACAAGATAACACAATTTTAGCTTGGCTACATCTGTATGTCATTCTGTTCCCCCTAGTGGCAGCCATGTTATGCAGCAATTTACTTATTTAGCAAATCTGTGCATAAGTATGTCAGTATATTTACGTGATAAATGTAATGACAGTGATACTTTAAAGGCTGTGTACGCATTTGCAAGCAACATTGCTCTAATTCATATAAAATAAAATAAAACAATTTTTCAGGCAGTTTATATTAAAAATACCCTATCGTTTAGTGTCTACAGCAATGGGTACAGACTGATTTGCATAGATGCAGTATGCTGTGCCAAAGTTTTGGTGTAATTTCATTGCAAATTGTTACATCTTGGGCTTTGCCTCCCCTACCCACTGAGTCATGCCTTTTTCTCGCTAAACTGCACCCCCTAGGCTTGCGAGGCATATTGGATTTTTATTTGCTTTGAATTGGATTCCTAAATAGGTCTAAAACTAAATGCTCACGAAAATGGCTACATTTTACGAAAAAGGTTTAGGAGCAATCACATTAGGAAATATGCAGATAAAATAATTACAAGAGGTTGTGCAAAATTTTCTCACCACTCCAATGCAGGACAATTCCAGATGCCCAAATAGATCTGGGATCCAGCCAACAGTGAAACAATGCAAGAAATCCCGCACCACACAGGAGTCCAGAAGTCCCAATAAAGGCCTTTAATGCAGGGTGTTCTGCACATGGACTTTTTAATGCATTGAAACTAAAGTGGAATATTTTTTTTTTCGGGATTCCCATGTGGTGCTGGATTTCTTCCATTGTTTCAAAGTATTGGGGTATGGACACACGGTCAGGTTTCCTAATGCAGTTTGGAAGCCAGAATCAGGAGTGGATAGTAAAAGAGACAAAGTACAAAAAACAGATACGACTTCTCGTGTTTTTTTAATTCATTCCTGGCTTCGAAAACTGCATCTGGAAACCTGACCGTGTGGCTGTATTCAAACCGCTGTAGTTTTAAAGTATATAAATGTGTTCTTGCCACTGATTCCTCTCAACCTGAAAGAAGCTATACAGATTGTCAGTCATACCTAGAGATGTCGCTGACAGCGTTGCCTGTTATGGGAGATATGTCCCAAGATCCCTGCTGAAAATGCTGATCACGTCACATTCTGCACTTCTGAACCCTTCACTCAAACAAATAGAAAGGGCCCCGTAGGGTGAAAGCTATTTTTCTTTTTTTTGTAAAATATAACGGAAAGCCTCCAACTTCCAAGTGTACAATTTTCAGATGAGCCTGGGGAAGAAGAGCTGTTAAATAAAAGATCTAGTCTAAATATAGCAGGAGTGACATTAAAGGCAAGTGACAGTATTTAGAAATAGACGTTTGGTTGCACTGACTCTCTTCACTGTATTTTTAGCAGGAGTACTCACAGAGCTGAAATTGTGGGTAACTCTTTTGTGAATGGTGAAAACTTTTAATTAAAGATAGAGCAGCTTAGCCCATTCAGTTGAATGGGACTGAGTTGTAACACCAGGTATCAAGGTCAGTGTGCTGGGAACCCCCCAGCCTCCCAGAAGGTGTTTTCCAGGGGAATATTTTTATTTAAAAAAAAGGGCATGATGAGTTAAAAAAATTATTACTCACCTCACTGCTGCTCCAGTCCTTGCTGCTCTGTACTTCCTGGCCTCAGGCTCAATACATAGGAAACTAACATTGGCTCAGCCAATCACTGGGTGATGCTGGTTACCGCTGCAGTCAGTGATTGGCTCGGCAGGCGGTTCAAGCCATTTCTTATTTGTTGAGCCCGGGTGATCAGGAATTAGAGGGCAGCAGGGACTGAAGCAGCATCGCTGAGGTTAGCAATCATTATTTTATTATTATTTTTATCCCAGTCTGCCCTATTTTTTAAATGTGTTCCTGTGGAATTATATCAGTCAGGTTTCTTCATGCCGTTTTGGAAGCCAAAACCAGAAGTGAATTAAAAAAAGAAAATAAATAGTATCTGTCCTTAATACTTTCTTTCTTTCTATGATCCACTCCTGATTTTAGCTTCCAAAACTGCATCAAGAAACCTGACCGCTTGGCCGTACACTTAGAATTATACAGCATTTCTTATAGAGGAGAATACTGCCATAATACAACACAATATGGAGCCTGAGCTTGCCAAATTGTGAGGGACCAATGCTGCTACCCTTATGTGGAAAAATTTATTCTACTAAGATAAAAGAAGATAAAAATACTATAAATACTGGCACTATATTTTGCTTCTTCATCACTAAAATGCTGAAACATATAAAGCAGACACCTAAATGAGGAGCTAAGTAATACTAAAGCACAGAGTCTGTTCATCATTACAGACATTTAGGCAGTTTCCACAGCTCTATGTAGTATACGGTATAATGCATTTGGAAAGTCTTTAGATCCTTTCACTTTTTCACATTTTCTGCTAAAATAAAAAAAAATTCAAGTTTTCCTCATCATTCTGCTCTCAATACCCCATAATGAAAAAGTACAAACAGAATATTAGAAATCTTTGCTAATTTATTAAAAAGGAAAAACTAAAATCTTGCATTGGTGTAAATATTCAGACTGTATCTGGGTATTTTCAATCATTCTTCTATGCAGATCCACTCTGTCAGGTTGGATGGGGGACGTTAGTGGACAGCCATTTTCAGGTATGTCCAGAGATGTTCACTTGGGTTCAAGTCATGCCTCTGGCTTGGCCACTCATACACATTCACAGAGTTGTCTCTAAGCCGCTTCTTTGTTGTCATTGCAGAGCTCAAGGTCATTGTCTTGTTGCAAGTAGGGCTGAAACGATTACTCGAATTAATTGATTAACTCAACACAAAAAAATCCTCTGTGTAAATTTTTTGCATCGATGATTCATTTGTGCCATGTGACCATGGAGTGTGAGTGAAGAGCTTGCTATTACTCACGCTCCGTGGTCACCCGCAGCGTGTGAAGAAGAGGATGGAAGATCTCTGGAGTGTCGTCAGTGCCCCTACAGGTAAGGTACGTATTGTAGTTCACTGGTACTGTGGCTGGGCACTGATGGCAGTGGGGGCAGTTGGTGGCATTGGGAGAGGAGCTGGTGGAATTGTAGGGGGAGCAACTGATAACATGTGGGAGCTGGTGGCATTGGAAGGGGAACTAGTGGCACTGGAGGAGCTGGTGGCACTGCTGGAGGAATCAATTGCATTGGAGGGGGAACTGATGGCACTGGGGGGAGCTAGTGACAATGAGGCAGGAACTTATGGCACTGGAGGGGGAACTGATGGCAGGGGAGCTGATGAGTTTTTATAGAAAATGTTCTTTTAATTAGCTTTTTCTTAGTAGAGTAATTGATTAATTGATGGATTAATCGGCAGAATACTTGATTACTAAAATAATCGATAGCTGCAGCCCTAGTGGTAAGGTGAACCCTCAGACAAGTCTAACGTCTAGAGCACTCTGGATCAGGTTTTCATTAAAGGGAACCTGTCACCATAAAAATGCTGAATAATCTGCAGGCAGCATGCTAAAGAGCAGGAGGAGCTGAGCAGATTGATGTATAGTTCTGTGTGAAAAGATTCCGTAAAACTTGTATTTTATTCATTAAAATTCCTGCTTATTTCTGGCTTTGAAGTCAAGGAGACGGTCCTATTATTGATTGACAGCCTTCTCTCTATGACTGTGTAGACAGAGATAGTTGTAAATTACTGATAGGACCACCTCCTTGACTTCAAAGCTCAGAATGAACCATAAAATCTAGATTTGTGGAGTGCTGCAGTTATGGTTGACCTTCTGGAAGTTTCTCCCATCTGCACACATGATCTTTGAAGCTCAGTCAGACTGATCATTGGGTTCTTAGTTACCTTTTCCCCTGACTACCTAGTTTGGTGGGGTGGCCAGCTTTAGAAAGAGTGCTGGTTGTTCCAAACTTGTTCCATTTAAAAATGATGGAGGCCACTGTGCTCTTGGGACTTTCAGTACAGCAGAATTTTCTTTGTCCCCTTCTTCCAGATCTTTGCCTCCACCTAATCCTTTCTCTGAGCTCTAAGTTATTTCCTCCTCCTGGCTTGGTTTTTGCTCATTGTCTGCTGTGAGCTCCTATATAGACAGGCCTGTGTCTTTCTAAATCATGTTTAATCAACTGAATTTACAACAGGAGGACTCCAATGAAGGTGTCAAAACATCTCAAAGTTAACAGAAATGGGAGGCCCAGAGCAAAATTTCCAGTGTTAAAGCAAAAGGTCTGAATTCTCATTATGAAATATTGAATGCAGATTGATGGGGGGAAACTTGATTTTTTTTTTTACATTTTGGCACCAGGCCACAACATAACAAAATATGAAAAAAGTGAAAGGGTCTGAGGACATTCTGAATGCATTGTATGTCAAATCGAGTCCACCTTCTGTATTAACCATCTGCTTCAGAGGCTAAACAGCCATCTGTCCGTGGTTTTATGGGATTGAGTTGTATTAAGTACATCTCACTTGAAACTAACCGACGTTACAGGCTTTCCGGTCATTTCTAAGTGTTTGATGCCCATTTTAGTATATTGCCTTATAGCAACAAGCTTCTCAGTTCTTACAAGCAAGTATGTATTGTCATTATAGTACATATATGAGATTATTTGGGTATAGACAGATAGTCATAGGACTGAATAGCATAACATTTTAATAGAGTCCTCCTACTGTATAAACGGGTATATATACATACTATAGATTCAGGCCTCATGCACAACTACTGTGTCTGTATTTCAGTCCACAAAGAAAGTATGTGCAAAATATGGATAAGTTCAGTATTTTGCTTACTCCTATCCATAGCAAGGGCTATTCTCATCCATGAATATGGTCAGGGGCAGGACCTTGGGTGAACAGATCCACAAAAAAAGGATGTATTCATGGCCCGTAGAAATGAATAGGTCAGCGTGATAGCCATGAAAAAAAATGGCAAGCATGGCTAGGAAAAAGGTAATTCAATGCATATAGGAACTCAGCTGGTAAGGGTGTGTCTGACAACAAAACTATTGACTGTTTCCTGTGACAACCATTAGAATTTTGACTGCAGCTGTGTTCAGTTTGTGACTCAGCACCAAAAATAAGGCCCCATTCAAACAACCATAGGGCCTGCAAACCATGGGTCTGCAAAACACGGGCACCGGCTGTATGAACCCTTTGACTTGAATGGGTCCGCGATCCACAAGATACGGCAAAAAGACATTTCCTATTTATGCGGAGGGTAGGCATGGACCCGAAAGCCCACAGAAACACATTGAAGCCTTACCGTGAGCTGCTAATGCCTCCTCACTTCAAAAGACCTTTATTTGCTGAAACTAGTTTACTCCTTTAATAATTAAGTTTATGCATTAAATGAAGAGCGGAGACTCTTTGGCAGGTCACCAGGCATCGTCAAAAGGCTCAACGCGATTAAGCTTTGATCCCTCTGAAAACACAGTATAACGCAGAGAAAGCTTGAAGAATTAACCAATATCATGTAAATGACCAAATAAAACAACTCTGCTCATAGCCAAATCACTGCCAATCAATCTATATAAAATATTATTCTTACACAGGGTTTTAGAGGAATCATTATAGTATGGAAATTTCAGAATAATTGAAAAGATTATCAATCTTAAAGTATAGCACCTTACTTGTAAATCTACTGTCAAATCAGAAGGCAGAATTATATAGGGATTTACTCTTCTTTGTCCCACACCTATTTATTTTTTATAGCTTTTAGACTTTTACTAGGCAAAATAGAAAAAAATTACTCATGCACATGACCATATTTTGTATCTTTGTCTAGTCCACATCCGTATGTCTATTCCACAAATTATAGAACATGTCCTTTTCTGGTACCATATTGTGGACAGGAATAGTCATTTCTAGTAATCGGAGTGAGAAAAATGTGGATTGCACACAAAAGGTGTCTGTATTTTGCAGATCCTTGTTTTGTGGACTGCAGTATGGACATGGTTGTGTGCCTGAAGCCTTAGAATTATTATGGGCAGCATGGTGGCTCAGTGGTTAGAACTGGCGCCTTGCAGCACTGGGGTCCAGGTTCAAATCTGTCCTTTTAGCTACAGCTCTCTCCCTATTACAGCCCAGGGGGCATGTCCTTTCTGCTGCAGCTCTCTCCCTGTAACTGTCACAGTAGCTCATGGCAGTTGAAGGATGGAACTGAGCATGTGCGACCACCTTAGTAGGTGGACCAGCACATCATAATACACCAGGATGTGCCATTACAATGAAGTAAAGAGAATATCTCACAACTGCAGCATTTTGTAACAGAAAATAATGAAGAAAAGTAACCAAATTTTTATGCTGAATTATATTAAAATAATACTTAAGGGTGGCCTTATAGAAAATACACTATAAATACTTTTTGCTTATAAAGAAAATATTGGCACTGATAAGATCTGCCAGATAAGAATGGAAACATTTTTGATTTCCTTCATCAGTATTTTGAGCTAGTCTGTCAGACACAGTCATTGCTAAAGACTATTTCCCTGCTAGCGTTCCCCGATGATGCTCCGCATAATACCAGCATCATCTTGTATTTATTTTCAGCTTTCACATGCCGTGATGTCCAGATATAGACTTCCCAGACATTGTTAATCATAAGAGTAATGCCGTAAACTCGGAAGGATGCAATGCAAGAAGAACCTGCATCAAATACACTGAACTAAGTTAATAGATCCTTAGTAAATATAGACAGATAACTTTGGATAAGTACTTCTTCTTTGTCCATATATATAGATAAGTCTTTGACATTGAATTAGCAAAGTTACGAAAAAAAAACACTCTTTCGACAGATATAGTAGATTTGTATTATTAGATGTTGCCAAAAATTGTGTATATCAACTGGATATTTTAAGTCTTTTCCAATCTTCATTTTGTAAAGGTTAATATTTTCTGTAATATAAGCTCTTCCTGGAATGAGGCTGGAAAGCTCTGCTGTGTGCTCTGACTGAAGCTCCCTCCCCCCTCTCACAGCATCAAAGTCTCATATACAGGTTCATACATAGAAACAGTAACTTGATCCCCCTCCCTCCTGTCTTCTATTTACTGTTTTTACACTAGATGTATTTTTGGTGAATGAGGAGCTTTCTGGGCATTCATAGAGATGTTTTAGCTATTACTACCCAATAGAATGGCAATTCTGAAGCATATTTTCTTAGTATTATGGCCCGCAGTTGCAAATGCTGTCTGACACACAGTGTAAACTTAGTCCAGGTAGTCATAAGATGCACCAGATGTATCACGGTGCAATAGATTTGATGCATCTTGTACACAGTTAGCTACTTTCTTAATTTTAAGCCTACTCTTTGTTGTATCAAAGAAGGTAGAGACTCCTCTGATAAAACTTGACTTTTAAGTAAATAGGATTAAAACTAATCAACATCTAATGATTTAACATATAGAAATATTTCAGATAAAAGCATGCCAATTGCATCATGATCCCTACACAGACTGATGTTTAGTTATATTATAGTTGGTTTCTATAGTTCCCTCTTTGGTTTATTTCCTAGGGTCTGTATTATAAATTGATTACCTGCTAATATCAGACCAAAGTTGGTCATAAGTTCAGTTATATCCCTGGGAGATTTGGGTAACCAATATCAATAATTGTTTGAGTATGACCAATTTTCTCCCAAATTTTACCTCATTGAATACAAATTGCCACTAGTTTTTTTTAATATCATACTCCCCTTATTAATGATAAAGACAAGCTTCACCAATTAACGGTAGGTGCGTTCCACTCTGTATCCAATAGGAAGCGTAAAAGCACCTGTATGAGCCTACACAAGCCACTATCTGGTTGAATGTTTAGGCGCTGTGTTCCATCTTGAAAAGCAGTGCTCCCTGCTCTTAACAAGAAGTAGGTGGGCTTGTCTTGGCTGTATCTAGTGAAGTCTCACTAAACTCTGGCAGCTTGCCTATGTTTAAACCTAGTGTGTCTTCCAGTGTGCGATGCACAACCGGAAGTAGAAGTGACTATGGGTAATAGATGGGGTATATAGGGTAGTGTCATACAGTTATTACATGCTCCATACAACTAGGTGCGAGCATCTATGGCGTATTAGTCCATCTTCATATGGTCCTTTGATGAGCCAACTAATTGTTGGGGAAACGCGTTGGAACGTGGTTGGAATTGGCATTTATTACAAGGTCCCCATAGGGTTCCTGTCGGGAAGGGTGATCTGCCAGTAGGCAAGGGTTTTGTAGGGATATCTGAGGGTTAGAAGAGAGTGATCCCAACCATTATCTATATGTATGATCCACTGACTCAGCAAACTGTAAGTAAGGTGGGCTGGGTGCATTGACAAGGGAGTGACAGTCCCAGATATTATCATTCAGTGTTGACCTTAAAGAATGCAAAAACAAAGCATAACTAAAAAGCTTCATAATAAAAATCATATATATTTTAGTCATATTTAAAAGAAGAATACAATACTGAACTCGTCTTTATATTATGACTAGCAGAAGGACTCGGCTTCACACGGGTATGTATCATCTATTTCATTTAATATTTCTGTGTGTCGTTAAAATATATTGGCAGTATCCCCCCATAACAGTGACCTCTACAGCACCCTTCCCCACTCTCTGCTGAGCTGTGTATCTAATCCTATCCTGTGTGATACTGTCTACTGAGCTGTGTATCTAATCCTATCCTGTGTGATACTGTTCGCTGCGCTATGTATCTAATCATATCCTGTGTGATACTGTCTGCTGAGCTGTGTATCTAATCCTATCCTGTGTGATACTGTCTGCTAAGTTGTGTATCTAATCCTATTCTGTGTGATACTGTCACGGTAGGTAGGTAAGCAGGGAAATATCCAAACACAGGGAAAACAAACAGAACAATTGACTAGGCCCAAAAGCTAGGGAGAAAAGGGTCACCTCCTAGAGATCCCTAAGGCTTTCCCTATACTGCTGTGCACATGTGCATACCCTTTTGGTGGATATTCACATGCCCTCGTGCCTAAGTCTATACACCCTGGGAAAACCCTGAGCAGTAGGGAAAAGGGAAGAGGCGACCTGCTTCTTCAAACAGGAGGAAGTAAGTGTCTCCCTAGAGTCCTAGAAAAAGACACCAAGGGAAAAAACAGAGAGGACTTATCTTGATCTGAGCTGGAGCAGACGATGCACAGCACATCCAAAGCCCACAGGAATGAACTATAACCCGCACAGGCCACTGGTAGAAGGAGGAATAAATAGCCTTGCTAACAATCAACCCAGTACACCTGAGGGAAGGTGGATCCAGCTCAAACACAAACCAAAACAAAGAAAAGAGTCAGACATGTGCAGTCAGCCTGACAGATCTCCGCACATTCACAGGGCAAGGCAAAACAGATACTGTCTGCTCAGCTGTGTATATAATCCTATCCTGTGTGATACTGTCTGTTGAGTTGTGTATCTAATCCTATCCTGTGTCATACTGTCCGCTGAGCTATTTATCTAATCATATCCTGTGTGATACTGTCTGCTGAGCTGTGTATCTAATCCTATCCTGTGTCATACTGTCCGCTGAGCTATTTATCTAATTATATCCTGTGTGATACTGTCTGCTGAGCTATTTATCTAATCATATCCTGTGTGATACTGTCTGCTGAGCTGTGTATATAATCTTATCCTGTGTGATACTCTCTGCTGAGCTGTGTATCTAATTCTATCCTGTGTCATACTGTCCGCTGAGCTATTTATCTAATCATATCCTGTGTGATACTGTCTGCTGAGCTGTGTATCTAATCCTATCCTGTGTGATACTGTCTGCTGAGCTGTATATCCAATACTATCCTGTGTGATACTGTCAGCTGAGCTGTGTATCTAATCCTCTCCTGTGTGATACTGTCTGCTGAGCTGTGTATCTAATCCTATCCTGTGTGATACTGTCTGCTGAGCTGTATATACAATACTATCCTGTGTGATACTGTCAGCTGAGCTGTGTATATAATCTTATCCTGTGTGATACTGTCTGCTGAGCTGTGTATCTAATCCTATTCTGTGTGATACTGTCTGCTGAGCTGCGTATATAATTCTATCCTGTGTGATACTGTCAGCTGAGCTGTGTATATAATCTTATCCTGTGTGATACTGTCTGCTGAGCTGTGTATATAATCATATCCTGTGTAATACTGTCTGCTGAGCTGTATATCCAATCCTATCCTGTGTGATACTGTCTGCTGAGCTGTATATCCAATACTATCCTGTGTGATACTGTCAGCTGAGCTGTGTATATAATCTTATCCTGTGTGATACTGTCTGCTGAGCTGTGTATATAATCTTATCCTGTGTGATACTGTCTGCTGAGCTGTGTATCTAATCCTATTCTGTGTGATACTGTCTGCTGAGCTGTGTATCTAATCCTATCCTGTGTGATACTGTCTGCTGAGCTGTGTATATAATCTTATCCTGTGTGATACTGTCTGCTGAGCTGTGTATATAATTCTATCCTGTGTGATACTGTCTGCTGAGCTGTGTATCTAATCCTATCAGTGTGATACTGTCTGCTGAGCTGTGTATCTAATCCTCTCCTGTGTGATACTGCCTGCTGAGCTGTGTATCTAATCCTATCCTGTGTGATGCTGCCTGCTGAGCTGTGTATCTAATCCTATCCTGTGTGATACTGTCAGCTGAGCTGTGTATATAATCTTATCCTCTGTGATACTGACTGCTGAGCTGTGTATATAATCTTATCCTGTGTGATACTGTCAGCTGAGCTGTGTATCTAATCATATCCTGTGTGATACTGTCTGCTGAGCTGTGTATCTAATCCTATCCTGTGTGATACTGACTGCTGAGCTGTGTATATAATCTTATCCTGTGTGATACTGTCTGCTGAGCTGTGTATCTAATCCTATTCTGTGTGATACTGTCTGCTGAGCTGTGTATCTAATCCTATCCTGTGTGATACTGTCTGCTGAGCTGTGTATATAATCTTATCCTGTGTGATACTGTCTGCTGAGCTGTGTATATAATCTTATCCTGTGTGATACTGTCTGCTGAGCTGTGTATCTAATCCTCTCCTGTGTGATACTGTCTGCTGAGCTGTGTATATAATCTTATCCTGTGTGATACTGTCTGCTGAGCTGTGTATCTTATCCTATCCTGTGTGATACTGTCTGCTGAGCTGTGTATCTAATCCTATTCTGTGTGATACTGTCTGCTGAGCTGCGTATATAATCTTATCCTGTGTGATACTGTCTGCTGAGCTGCGTATATAATCTTATCCTGTGTGATACTGTCTGCTGAGCTGCGTATATAATCTTATCCTGTGTGATACTGTCTGCTGAGCTGTGTATCTAATCCTATTCTGTGTGATACTGTCTGCTGAGCTGTATATCCAATACTATCCTGTGTGATACTGTCTGCTGAGCTGTGTATCTAATCCTCTCCTGTGTGATACTGTCTGCTGAGCTGCGTATATAATCTTATCCTGTGTGATACTCTCTGCTGAGCTGTGTATCTAATCCTCTCCTGTGTGATACTGTCTGCTGAGCTGTGTATCTAATCCTATCCTGTGTGACACTGTCTGCTGAGCTGTGTATCTAATCCTATTCTGTGTGATACTGTCTGCTGAGCTGTGTATCTAATCCTATCAGTGTGATACTGTCTGCTGAGCTGTGTATCTAATCCTCTCCTGTGTGATACTGCCTGCTGAGCTGTGTATCTAATCCTATCCTGTGTGATGCTGCCTGCTGAGCTGTGTATCTAATCCTATCCTGTGTGAGACTGTCAGCTGAGCTGTATATCCAATACTATCCTGTGTGATACTGTCTGCTGAGCTGTGTATATAATCTTATCCTGTGTGATACTGTCAGCTGAGCTGTGTATCTAATCATATCCTGTGTGATACTGTCTGCTGAGCTGTGTATCTAATCCTATCCTGTGTGATACTGACTGCTGAGCTGTGTATATAATCTTATCCTGTGTGATACTGTCTGCTGAGCTGTGTATCTAATCCTATTCTGTGTGATACTGTCTGCTGAGCTGTGTATCTAATCCTATCCTGTGTGATACTGTCTGCTGAGCTGTGTATATAATCTTATCCTGTGTGATACTGTCTGCTGAGCTGTGTATATAATCTTATCCTGTGTGATACTGTCTGCTGAGCTGTGTATCTTATCCTATCCTGTGTGATACTGTCAGCTGAGCTGCGTATATAATCTTATCCTGTGTGATACTCTCTGCTGAGCTGTGTATCTAATCCTATCCTGTGTGATACTGTCTGCTGAGCTGTGTATCTAATCCTATTCTGTGTGATACTGTCTGCTGAGCTGCGTATATAATCTTATCCTGTGTGATACACTCTGCTGAGCTGTGTATCTAATCCTATCCTGTGTGATACTGTCTGCTGAGCTGTGTATCTAATCCTATCCTGTGTGATACTGTCAGCTGAGCTGTGTATATAATCCTATCCTGTGTGATACTGTCTGCTGAGCTGTGTATATAATCTTATCCTGTGTGATACTGTCAGCTGAGCTGTGTATCTAATCCTATTCTGTGTGATACTGTCTGCTGAGCTGTGTATCTAATCCTATCCTGTGTGATACTGTCTGCTGAGCTGTGTATCTAATCCTATCCTGTGTGATACTGTCAGCTGAGCTGTGTATATAATCTTATCCTGTGTGATACTGTCTGCTGAGCTGTGTATCTAATCCTATCATGTGTGATACTGTCTGCTGAGCTGTGTATCTAATCCTATCCTGTGTGATACTGTCAGCTGAGCTGTGTATATAATTCCATCCTGTGTGACAACCTGGTAAATTAAAGTGAATTTATATTGGCTGATACATGTCATATGACTGAATATTTAAGGACCTGCGAACTGCTAAATCCCGTGATCAGTTGTTATGGAAACCTGGAATAGGACCTGCAAACTTCTATTGGCTGATAAGGGACATGTGACCTTGTGTATGGTAGTTGGCATGGCATATGAAGAGAAACAGTTGCAGGCTTGTATTTGGCTAATGCAGTTAATTTTTGGGGAATATCTCATAAACGGTACAACCTAGAGAGCTGAGACCCGCTCTGAAACCTTCCCGGACACCTGATGTACCTGTGTGCCAAATTTGGTAAAGATCGGTCCAGTCATTTGATCGGGCATGAAGAACAGACAGATGTCCAGACAGAAACTCATTTTTATATATATGAAATAAATCCAACAATAATTTTTAAGCTTTGTGTGGGAAATGCTGACTTTTAAAATAACAAAATATGCTGTTTTATAACAGGGAAAATGATGTAAAACATTTGTTCTTTATACTCAATGGGTAGGCAAATGTGTCACATTAAATATAGGCTTTCTCCATCCTGTTTTACAGTTCAGTGAGTGAAAATCCAGCTTAAAAAAAAAAGCACGTTTCACCGGTTTAGTGCTAAATAGACACCACTGCAGCCAACATCATTGCCTGTCCTGCCTTTTTATGGAATTTGTTTTTTTAGTTCAGTATAGGAGATTTTTTTAATTTTTTATTTTTTTTATTTTTGCATTTCCAAACAAATGATTTGAAGGCAGAAGTAATTGCTTTTTGAACTATGCATCAATGGAATAAACAAGGTAAATGGATTTACCACAGAACCTTTGTTTTATGAGCAGCTGATTATGCAGCGGAGCATACTTTCTATACGCTTAAATATGCCCATATGATGATTTTAAAAAGGAAAAGATAGCTGCTATAGCTGCCACAGTTGTGTTTTATAAGTTATAGTTAATATGTACATGTATATTATCTCATGTATATATTTTTAGCTGTAGTGCAGCCAAAAATTTTGTGTATAACCTGCATATTTTGGGTCATTTTCTCTCTAATCTGTGCTTAGTGAGTGAGCCCTAGAGCGAAGATAAGGAGTTGTGGTGCATGCTCTGACTGATGCTTCCTCTCCCCCTCTCACAGCATGGCTGTAGAAAAAATAAAATAAATCATAAAAGGGCAGATCTATTAATCTTATAGATGGCATAAACTTAGATAGGACCTTTAGACGTGCACCAGCTCTAACATAGTGGCATATGTATAGACACTTTTGTATAACATTATAACTATTGGAGGACTTATTTTGAGGCAGAATTTTATACCAGGATTGTGGGGCAATGTTGGCATAAAAATAAATAAATAAATCACATATTGGGCCATGTCTGGTTGACAGATTACTGGGAGGGGCTGGAGAAGATCCAGCGGTCATGGTCTATATCGGAACCAATGAAAAAGTTAGAGGTACGTGGAGCGTCCTTAAAAATGATTTTAGGGATTTAGGTCAAAAGCTTAGGGCAAGGACCTGAAAGGTAGTATTTTCCAAAATACTACCGGTCCCACGAGCCACACAAGAAAGGCAGCGGGACATTAGGGAGGTTAACAAGTGGCTCAAGAACTGGTGTAGGAAGGAGGGGTTTGGTTTCCTGGAGAACTGGGCCGACTTCTCTGTTGGCTACAGGCTCTATCATAGGGATGGGCTGCACCTTAATGAGGAAAGGGCAGCTGTGTTGGTGGAGAAGATGGCTAGAAGGTTGGGGGAGTGTTTAAACTAGGGACTGGGGGAGGGTAATTACGTTATAGGATGGGAAGATAGTGCAGATAGGTAATTGGGGGGCAAGGTAATGGGACTGGGGGAGGGACTAGAACAGCTCAAATTCACTGAAAACCACTAAATCAAAACATAGCCTTTAGTTGATTATTTAATACCAATTCAACCAAATAGATATACAATAAAGAAGAAATAAATAAAATAAAGCAAGATTTATATTTCGATCTCATATGGTTTTAGGTGGTTATAGTAGACATACCATTAGTATAGGGTGTGGCACAGTATCCCTATTGATGTCCCTATCTCTGCCGCCCTGCCTACAAACGGAATAGCTACAAACGGTATGTCTACTATACCCACCTTCAACCATATGAGATCGAAATATAAATCTTGCTTTATTTTTTTTCTTCTTTATTGTATATCTATTTGGGTGAATTGGTATTAAATAAATAATTAAAAGTTATGTTTTAAATAAGTGTTTTTCAGTGAATTTTAGAAGTATTCACCACTATCTACAATAGTTCCCTTGGACGGATGTATGTCCTTTCTGTGAAGTCTAGAACAGTTCAGAAGGAAAGGTGTAGGGTACAAAATATACATAAACCTCTTAAATGTATGTATACTAATGCCAGAAGCCTGACTAATAAAACTGGGGAACTGGAATTAGTGATGTGTGAGGAGGACTATGACATGGTGGGAATAACTGAGACATGGCTGGATGATAGCTATAACTGGGCAGTTAATGTACAGGGTTACAGTCTGTTTAGAAAGGATCGCCAAAACCGGAGAGGGGGAGGGGTCTGCCTTTATGTAAAGTCCTGTCTAAAGCCCACACTCCGGGAAGACATAAGTGAGGGACATGAACATTAGTGATGAGTTGCAGGGGCAATATTCGAATCTGCAATATTTTGTGAATATTTGGGCGAATATTTGTCATATTCGTGATCTTTAATCATTATTTTCTTGATTGCGAAAATCAGCAATCGGAAAATTTGCGATATGAGAATTCGCAATACGAAAATTCACGATCAACACTACTCCTAAAATCAAAGATATTGTAGTAGAGATGGGAAGTTCGAATCTTTTACATGAATCGGTTGATTTGAATCAGTTCATTCAAAAGAACTGATTCATGAATCAAATCTTCTATTCACTTGCTGAGTCGGCTGACAAACAAGTGAACCGAAGCTCAGGTGGTGCGCAATGCGTATGCGCAGTTGATCGAATCTTCAATTCACTTGCTGAGTCGGCTCCCGGCTGAAGCTGAACTGAAGCTCAGGAGCCGGCTAGGTAATAAGTGTTACATCAGTGGTGACCTGACTAATGTCTAGAACAGAAAGGGAGAGCTAGGGGCACTGATGTGGGCATTATACTGAGTAGGAGGGCACTTCTGGAGGCATTCTATTATATGGATGGGTGCTTAGCGGCATTATACTGAGTGGAGGGCACTTCTGGAGGCGTTCTATTGTATGGAGGACACTTAAGGGCATTATACTGCTGCAACCTGGTCATTATACTTGTATTGTTCTGGTGACACACAATTCTTTTAACTCAAAGAATCTAATGAGTCTACTAACTAAGTAGACTCATTTGATTATTTTAACTAGTAGACTCATTAGATTCTTAGACTTAGTGTACAACTCAGTGCTTGTGCTTCACAGATCTGATTGGTTGCTGGGCGGGGAGGGGCTGGCAGAAGCTTGGCTTCCACTCTAGGATCATATTACACAAGACCTGCTGATAGAGTCTCTGCTATGTACTGAGTCTGACTGAACTGTTTCAAACAGATCATCTCAGTCAGATGAATCGACTCCTCCAGTTCAGTGAAAGGTATCGATTCAAAAGAACGATTCGTTCATGAACCGGACATCATGAACGAATCTGATTCGTATCAAGGAAGGGGATGAGTGGAAGACAGCTTTTAACACCCCGAAGAGGCATTATGAAAATCTAGTCATGCCTTTCGGTCTGACCAATGCTCCTGCTGTCTTCCAACATTTCGTTAATGACATTTTTAGTCATCTTATCGGCAGGTTTGTGGTGATATACCTAGATGATATCTTAATTTATTCATCTGATCTGAAAACACATGAGGTGCATGTCAGACAAGTACTACAGGTCCTACGGACGAATAAATTATGTGCGAAAATTGAAAAGTTGCCGTTCTGGAAATACAGTTCCTGGGATATCTATTATCTGCTTCAGGTTTCCGTATGGATCCTAGGAAGGTCCAGGCAATTTTAGATTGGGATCTTACTGAGAACCTTAAAGCACTGCAACGGTTCTTGAGTTTTGCAAATTTCTATAGAAAGTTCATTAAAAATTATTCTGTGATTGTCAAACCCCTTACTGACATGACTAGGAAGGGGACTGATTTTTATAAATGGTCTGACATCGCTAAAATTGCATTTTCCTCTTTAAAAGAGAGGTTTACCTCAGCACCTGTACTAATTCAACCTGATGTCTCCCAGCCTTTTATTGTTGAAGTAGATGCGTCAGAGGTGGGAGTGGGGGCGGTGCTGTCTCAGGGTCCGTCTCCTGGCAAATGGCGTCCTTGCGCTTTCTTTTCTAAAAAACTATCTGCAGCGGAGAAGAACTATGATATTGGCAATAGGGAACTATTAGCTATTAAACTAGCGTTTAAAGAATGGCGTCACTTCTTAGAGGGGGCAGTCCACCCCGTCACTGTGATTACGGACCACAAAAACCTTCTGTACCTCGAATCGGCTAAGCGTCTCACCCCTAGACAAGCTAGGTGGTCGCTATTTTTTACCAGGTTTAACTTTTTCATCACCTATCGTCCTGGGGCAAAAAATACCAAGGCAGACGCATTATCTCGTAGTTTCCCTGGAGGGGGTAATGTTGGTGATCCGGTACCCATTTTACAAAGAGGAGTGGTTGTCTCTGCTGTACACTCTGTTCTGGAGGGAAAGGTGTTAGAGGCCCAGGGGGACACCCCGGTCTCTTGCCCCTCAGAGAAATTGTTTGTACCGTTAAACCTGCGTCTCGAATTATTGAAGGAACATCATAATTCTGCACTTGCTGGGCACCCGGGTAGTAAAGCAACCTTGGAGCTATTGTCTCGTCGTTTTTGGTGGCCAAGGTTGCGTCAGGATGTAATGGATTTTTGGTCTACTTGTTCTACTTGTGCACGCGCGAAAGTCTCTCATACACGTCCAGCAGGGTCTTTATTGCCACTTGTCATTCCCAATAGGCCATGGACACATCTATCAATGGATTTCATCACTGACTTACCTTTGTCTGCGGGTAAAACAGTTATCTTGGTAGTAGTAGACAGGTTTAGCAAAATGGTACACTTTATTGTGTTACCCGCACTTCCTAATGCTAAGACTCTTGCTCAGGTGTTTATCAGTGAAATCGTGAAGCTTCACGGGGTCCCTTCCGATGTTGTTTCGGATCGGGGAACCCAGTTTATTTCAAAGTTTTGGAAAGCTTTTTGTTCCCGTTTAGGGGTACACTTGTCCTTTTCCTCAGCTTTCCATCCTCAGTCAAAAGGACAGACTGAGCGTACCAACCAAAACCTTGAGACATACCTAAAGTGTTTTGTGTCTGAAAACCAAGAGGTGTGGTCATCATATTTACCGTTAGCTGAGTTTGCTATAAATAATCGCCGTCAGGAATCCACTGGCAAGTCACCATTTCATATGGTTTTCATCCCCAATTCTGTACTTTTAAAAAAGGGGGGTCATCAGGGGTTCCCGAAGAGGAACGGTTTTCGTCATCTCTTTCATCTGTATGGCAGAAGGTGCAAGCTAACTTGAGAAATATGGGAGGTAAATATAAATGCATGGCTGATAAGAAACGGTCGCCAGGTTCGGACCTAGGAGTGAATGACTATGTGTGGTTATCTACTAGGAATATTAAGTTAAAGGTTCCCTCTTGGAAACTGGGTCCTAGGTTCATTGGTCCTTACAAAATAGTAGCCATCATTAACCCCGTGGCTTTTCGCCTGGAGCTACCTCAGACTTTTAAAATCCATAACGTCTTCCATAAGTCGTTACTCAAAAACTATGTTCCAC
The DNA here is from genome assembly GCF_014858855.1 of Bufo gargarizans. NCBI lineage: Eukaryota > Metazoa > Chordata > Amphibia > Anura > Bufonidae > Bufo > Bufo gargarizans. Next base: position 32,792,514 of record NC_058090.1, read on the forward strand.
CTCTAGAACCGTCACTGCTGCCACCTCCTCCTGTTATTGTTGATGGTAATCTGGAGTTTCAAATATCAAAAATTGTTGATTCTCGTCGCGTCCGCCGCTCTCTTCAATATCTGGTGCATTGGAGGGGTTACGGTCCCAAAGAAAGAATGTGGGTTCCAGCATCAGAGGTAAACGCCAACAGGTTAGTTCAGGCTTTCCATGCCTCTCATCCTGAGAGACCTGGTCCTGAGTGTCCGGAGGCCCCTCGTGGAAAGGGGGGTACTGTCACGAGGGTGTCAAGAGCCACGTCTGACTCCGTTATACCCGGGGTCAGGAAGTCGCAGCGGGTGGCTGCGCGCTCTATGTCTAAAGATCATGCTGCTTCTTAATGATAGCTTTCTGTGTTTGCCTTGCAATCCTTTTTGTCTCACTCAGGGATCCGTAGCTTTTTCTCCTCAGCTGTTTTTTGTCTGTCACTCCCAACCTCCTTATATTCTCCTCTGCCACTTCTCTGGTTGCCAGATATAGAGCTTCCTGCCTGGACTTCTATACTGACCCACTGGAGCTGTGTAGCTGTGATTCCTGGTTGTTGTTCCAGAACGTTACACTCCGGATCCCTGTTGGGCTTCTGTTGTTCGCTGTTTTTGCCCACCTGGGATTATATGTTTTGTCTGTATTGTCTGTCCTCTCCTTGGTGTTTTCCTTTAGTGTTAGTGGTGCGGACTATTGTTCCCACCGCCCTATTCACTACCTAGGGCTCATCTTAGGGAAAGCCAGGGTTTAGGCACGTGATCGGCATACGGGTGAGAAACCTGTCTAGGGACGTCAGGGCAGTCAGGTGCCAGCCTCAAGGTGAGTTAGGGGTCACCACCTTTCCCTCTCCCTTGGACAGGGCCTTCCCTTTTCCCTCCCTTTGCGTCACGTACGTGATCGGTACGCCGGTTGTGATACCCCTTTCCTGAGAACCCACACTCCTTTTCCAGTAATTCCCATCCCCTTGTTGGGTTAGGGCAGATAACTTCTATAAACCTAGATGCACCAAATTGCACCACATTTAGGCACAATTTACGTCAAATTCTAGGTGTACTCATTTTAGTAAATATGTGCCAAAATGGGTTTTAAATGGCATTAGGGTGGTCGAGTACAGGTTACTAAACATCTGAATGGAAATTCGCTGCCCTAGTTTTGGTTGGATCCAAATGCAGACTGACTTTTCAGACAACTATGCTCTTCTAGAACCCTGAGCCTTAGGGGATGATCTAAGCTACCATGAAGAAACGGTATCATATATCCTTATGCGGACTTATTTTTGTAAATATCTCTGTAGGGGGAAAGTGGTAGAGACTTGTGAAAGCAATACATAGTATTGTCCATTAGACTGGATCTACCCCCAAAAAATGAGTAGACCAGCTCGCATTGTTTGAGCACTTAATTTCCTCTTTAATTTCTCTTACTCCTCTTGCTAAAGTGTAAATGTACTGTAAACCCATTTATACAACTATAGTATCAGTTTGGAAAAGGAGCATCAAATGAGCAAATTAAAGAAACGTGTTTTGTGTGGTAAGGGACCGTCTACCATTATTGTCTGGGGCCCAATCAATTCTTAGTCCCATAGTTATGTAATTAATTGAGTTGACTTTGGAACTAATTTTGGTTGGATCCAAATCATACATACCACTAAGATCTATTTCTTTTGGGTTGACTTGCAAATAGCCCATTAGATCTTAGACTGTATAAAAAAGCAAGAAAGTCCAGCTCATCTGCTAGGATCCATGGAAGTGTGATGGAAACACGCAAAAATACTAAAGAACAGGAGAGAAATCCAAAGCCAAATAAAACTGAGCTCTTTATTGAACAAAACGGAGATCTTTATTAAAGCGCGTAGATTCAAATTGCATAGATGTTCTGCTGTTTAGTTTTTCCAGTTTTACGACTCTTTAATAAAGATCTACACTTTATTTGAAGCTGGATTTCTATCCTGTACTTAACTAGATCTTAGACGATAACAAAGATTACAATGAAATTAAAAGTGGATCTTATTCTTCACATGTTCTGTAGAGATGGGGGGTGGACTAAGAAAATAATTTCCCCTGACAGGCTCAAAGAACTCTACTGACCTAGTCTTTTTGTCCGCAACAATCATGTCTTACTGTGGCCAATAACTAAAAGCCTGCCTTAACTACTCCATCTGTTCTACAGATTATGCTTTCACATTTTTTACCATAATGATCATACAGTTCAGTTGAAACAAGCTGAAGGACCAATTCCCCACAATTTAATGATATAATAAAAATAAGCATGATGACCGATCAACATTTAGCCTTCATACTATTCATCTTGTGAATTTAAATTGGATAATTGAAGGTACAAGCACTTGTGGTGGCTCAAACTGAGGGAGAACCAGCATACCTTGAGCTAACTTTTGTGTAAAGCCTATGAAGAACATACAGGGTAAATGAAGTCTGTGTGTCCCGGCTGCTCGGCAAATGAGCTGGCTTGTTGACACCAGTCTGCTGATTGGCTGAGCAGCTGTGACGCAACCTCCCCACATATGTGCCCTGTCTTTACGGATTTCTACAGAAGCCTTCAATCCACAGAGGGTGCCAGTATAGAGTAGTAAAAGTGTAGCATAGAAGAATCATTCAGTGAAGATTACATCACAAGAGAGTCAGTTTGCCAATGCGAAGTGCCTGCTAGCTGAATTGGAATTGATGGAGAAATGGCTGCGCTTGCGCTGCTTGCCTTACTCTTTCAATAAATCCCATAAACCTCAATAGAGAGAGCAGAGTGGAAGCACGGCCATCTCTCCATTATAGGGGTTGTACAGTGTATACAATTTTTGCCTAAAGGCTGCTAGTGTTTTAAAATAATACAATAACATATACTTTGCCTACCAGTTTAAGCTGGTGCTGCTCCTGTTCCCATGAGTTACTGCTAGGCAGTGTCACCTGAAATAACATACACTGGACCGTTTAATCCAGGGGGAGGAAGAAGAATTGCAAGTGGTGAGAAATGTTGTCCAGCTATGTTGTATCTGTCGATTTTAATAAATTCAAAATAAAAACAAGTTTTAGTGTTTTGGTGAATGATGCAGATTCTACAGTCGTGGCCAAAAGTTTTGAGAATTACATAAATATTGGAAATTGGAAAAGTTGCTGCTTAAGTTTTTATAATAGCAATTTGCATATACTCCAGAATGTTATGAAGAGTGATCAGATGAATTGCATAGTCCTTCCTTGCCATGAAAATTTACTTAATCCCCAAACAAACTTTCCACTGCATTTTATTGCTGTCATTAAAGGACCTGCTGAGATCATTTCAGTAATCGTCGTGTTAACTCAGATGAGAATGTTGACGAGCACAAGGCTGGAGATCATTATGTCAGGTCTGATTGGGTTAAAATGGCAGACTTGACCTGTTAAAAGGAGGGTGATGCTTGAAACTATTGTTCTTCCATTGTTAACCATGGTGACCTGCAAAGAAACGCATGCAGCCATCATTGCGTTGCATAAAAATGGCTTCACAGGCAAGGATATTGTGGCTACTAAGATTGCACCTCAATCAACAATTTATAGGATCATCAAGAACTTCAAAGAAAGAGGTTCAATTCTTGTTAAGAAGGCTTCAGGGCGTCCAAGAAAGTCCAGCAAGCGCCAGGATCGTCTCCTAAAGAGGATTCAGCTGCGGGATCGGAGTGCCACCAGTGCAGAGCTTGCTCAGGAATGGCAGCAAGCAGGTGTGAGCGCATCTGCACGCACAGTGAGGCCAAGACTTTTGGAAGATGGCCTGGTGTCAAGAAGGGCAGCAAAGAAGCCACTTCTCTCAAAAAAAAAACCCATCAGGGACAGATTAATCTTCTGCAGAAAATATGGTGAATGGACTGCTGAGGACTGGGGAAAAGTCATATTCTCCGATGAAGCCTCTTTCCGATTGTTTGGGGCATCAGGAAAAATGCTTGTCCGGAGAAGAAAAGGTGAGCGCTACCATCAGTCCTGTGTCATGCCAACAGTAAAGCATCCTGAGACCATTCATGTGTGGGGTTGCTTCTCATCCAAAGGAGTAGGCTCACTGACAATTTTGCCCAAAAACACAGCCAAGAATAAAGAATTGTACCAAAACACCCTCCAACAGCAACTTCTTCTTCCAACAATCCAACAACAGTTTGGTGAAGAACAATGCATTTTCCAGCACGATGGAGCACCGTGCCATAAGGCAAAAGTGATAACTAAGTGGCTCGGGGACCAAAATGTTGACATTTTGGGTCCATGGCCTGGAAACTCCCCAGATTTTAATCCCATTGAGAACTTGTGGTCAATCCTCAAGAGGCGGGGGGACAAACAAAAACCAACTAATTCTGACAAACTCCAAGAAGTGATTATGAAAGAATGGGTTGCTATCAGTCAGGAATTGGCCCAGAAGTTGATTGAGAGCATGCCCAGTCGAATTGCAGAGATCCTGAAAAAGAAGGGCCAACACTGCAAATACTGACTCTGCATAAATGTCATGTAATTGTCGATAAAAGCCTTTGAAACGTATGAAGTGCGTGTAATTATATTTCACTACATCACAGAAACAACTGAAACAAAGATCTAAAAGCAGTTTAGCAGCAAACTTTGTGAAAACAAATATTTGTGTCATTCTCAAAACTTTTGGCCACGACTGTACATCCTGGAACTGTTTCCGCTACCATCAGTCCATTTCCAGTTGGTTTCCATTTCCTTTCGGCAGCGGTCACATTTCTTCTTACCACATGACCACCATGGCCTATCATGGGTCTGAGTTGTGATACTGGTCATGTGCATTGATGGCAGATAACCACTGCCTGAAAGTAAAATGAGACCAAAGGGAATGGAGTGGTGGCAATGCTTGACTGGCGGTGGCTAAAACTGGTGAGATTATGTTTATTATTATTATTAAGTGCTCCCAACCTTTATGCAAACATTTTTATACATAGTTACATAGTTAATAGGGTTGAAAAAAAATACACAAGTCTATCAAGTTTAATCAAGGGATAGTAGGTGAGGATGTGAATTTTTAGAAAAAGGTCAGTGAGACACATTTTCATAAAGCATTAATGTCAATAAATTTTAAGAATTTGTCTAAGCTTTTTTTTTGTTCCTGCTGTTACCTCATCCTGAAGTAGACTATTCCAGCTCCACTAAATTCTTTCTATGGACTGTTGACCAGAACGGAACTGTATATTCAACTGGACAGCTCCTTTCAATTAGTGCCCACTTTGCATTGTTAAATTGGGGCAGAGGATACGATTCAAAAGGTGGAGCCCCACTAATGAAGCATTTATGGCATATTTTGCGGAGATTGTCCTATAAAAGTCATTTATCACCTATCCGCAGTAAATATATATATCAAATGCTGCAATTTTCACACTGGCCACCATGCCAATAATAGGTCTTGATTTTCTGTTTTTATACAGGCACCTTGTCAGTAGTCATTATCATTATCACCACAGGGCAGAATTACAATGAAAAGTAGCACCTCTATATAGATAAGACCGGATCCACCATCCATAATAGATGATACCTCAGCTTATCAGCTCCCTCCTGACCTCTGCTCACAGAAGCATGCCTAGAAAACTTTCTTACAGAAGTCAAAGGGGTCAGCTCGTGTCCATTGTATCTATATCCCATGTAGCTGCTTTAAAAAGACATGAAGTATTAACATATTTTAGGCCTAGTGGACAATGTGAAAATTACTGGATTATTTAAAAAAATATTTAGGTCATTTTCTGAAGACACATTCCCTCTACAGGATGACTGTCTGATCTTGCTTCTTCCAGAGGACAGACAAGTTTATTGATGGCTAAGCACTGAATGGGTTAATGCTATACTTGCACCTGTAGCATTACCTCTGTTGGTCTGAGCCTTTCCTTATCCGATTGATGTTAACTGAGACTAAAATCCTCTGTGTAATGAATTGGTAATTTTCAGTTAAATGCTTCATTTACCCAATCTTAGCGGGAAAGCACTCAAAGCTTCATCTATTTTTAGACATTAAAACCCATAAACCAACAACGTAGAAAGCAATAGCCAGACACAATTATTCTGCTGTTCTCTGCACTCCAGGCTACTACAGAGGTTTTCTTGTTCTACTTTTGTGGTAACACAATTTATATTGTGCATAGAACTAGTGGAACCCTTGAGGACACTTTGGGTAAAGAGATGACCTCTTTTCCGAGGCCAAGAAAAAGCCAATTATGATCATATGATAGTTTTTATTTATGGCATCACTGATGTACTGTGAGTTGATATTTCACTTATTTAACTATAGTTGTATAGTGTCATCCTTTTCTGATCATAACCAGTGTTCTTTAGCTTGTATACTTTTGATGACCCCTCTCTACTTGCTTTGTTATGGCAGAAGCTCTCTGTGGAGGATCTGTCTCATCTGTGTATGATGCTGACAGCCTATTGATTTTAGTGAGCACGATTAGGCAGGGTAGTGAATCTCATTAAGGAGACCAGTCCTGTAGGGAGACTTATTGGTGAAATGAATATGCAAAGAGGTATCTCCTAAGGAAGAAAACCATTGTCAGAAGCCTACTCTGTACTGACGAGAGGCAAGAACCCTGAAACAGCTGTCTATGGATGGATATCTGGCTTGGCTGTATTCCTTTGTCAAATCCCAAGGCTTGTTGGAAAGTCATATTTTGACTCATAGGGAAGAGGTGAAGCTGGCTACATGGTTCTCTTCCTTGGGAGATAGCTCTTTGTGAATTTGTTTTCTATGGAGTATTGCTAATAAGTATCCATACCATGGAGTACTTCCAGTAAGTTTCTATACAGGACTGGTCTCTTTAAGGAGATTCAGCACCCTGCCTAAGCTACATTCCAGGCATTGCACCCAACCAGCCAGAATCCTACTGCATACTGACATGGAGAAGCAGCTTTCTACAGATGGATATCTGGCTTGGTTATATTCCCTTGTCAATTCCCAAGGTTTGTTGGAAAGTCGTATTTTGACTCATAGGGAGCCATATCCAAGAGGTGGCGCTGGTGAAATGGTTCTCTTCCTTGAAAAATACCTCTTTACACAATGGGAACGCTTAAAAGGAATGGGTTGCTTGAAAGTCATTTCTATGAGGCACAATTAAGAGTTGCAAACGAAAAGTCAATACTATATTTCTTAATTTTTCAACTGCAGTCTGGCTGTAGCATTCAAACTTGGTCTACGTACATGCTGGACTGATAGATGCCTTATTAACATTCATTGCCTGTAACTTACTGATGTGATCAGATGTGATCTTACACTGGTGTTTTCCCATTTTACTATACTGTGTTAGTTCTTATACATTATACATGAATTAGCCTCCGAAATGTGTAAATGGCAGCATTAAAGCTGAGAAATTAAAGCTTTGGTTTTCCTGATACAGAGCTTTATATCTATTGCAAAATTATTGTGGTGGGAGTTTGCAGCATAGACTTTTATTATTGAGTTAAATGTATGAACAGTATGCAGCAGACTCCCAAGCTCCCTCTAGTGGTCACTACAGGTGCCAAACATGTTTTCACATTAATTCAGCTGCACCAAATGTTAACATATGTTAAATATACATTTGCAAACTCAGAAATTGATGCTTAACAAAACAAAGTCAATAAAAAAATCAAGTTAAGGTTTAACATGCCATGTGTCAAGTCAACGTTTGCTATATCTGTATTTGGCTATTCACTTTAGGAATTGGAGGTATTATATGTTTCCATTTTACAGGGCAGTTTATTATTTTCTTTGCTTGATCTGCTGCACTTTATTTTTACGTTACGACTCCGGCATTGTAGAGCTGCAGGATACAAATCAGCAATTCTTTTTATGTATTCATTTAAATAATAAGCATTTGCCTCTTATTTCTGTGCTTGAACTGCTGAGCTCTTAAAAAATACTCAAACAGGAATATCAAGTAAATGCATTCTTCATCTCTTGAGTTCAGATCAGTGAAGAACACTTGAGCATGGTTCACTAGGAGCGATTTCCAGAGTGCTTAATCTGACATAAGCAGCTGTCTCTCCCTCCATGTTATTCACCTTCCTCTCCACGTCTCTATACTAAATTCACAGTTCTGTCGCACAAATAATTTCCCTATAGCTGCTGTTGTGAGAATAAATATGATGGATCAACACACTTGTTCCAGCTAGTTACTGAAAAATCTTCTTTTCCACTGAAAATCCCTCCTTTTTCTCTGAATGAAGGCACAGCCTTTTTAATCTGGACTTATTCACTGACCATGCTCTTCATTTGTCCCCTTGGTGCCATGCTTTAGTGTCTATTGATCCATCTGGGTGATTTGGTCCTGAATAGAAACTACATAAAGAGGTAGCAGCCTGGTGGGTCCCTTGCAGTGAAGTCCATATCCCAGTACATCAGTGAAAGGGTGAATACCAGGGGACTCTTTAGATAAGACTCTTAGGAAGTAAAAAAAATTCTGTGGCACAGTTGGTCCACACCCGCTGTTATATTAACTATCATATAGTATGAATACCCTCTAATTGGCCCTTGTAAACCATGCAACAATGTCCTAGAGGACCTTCCCTTTAAAAGGGGCTGTCTAGGATTAGAAAAACATGACTGCATTTTTCTAAAAACAACACCTCCTCTATCCATGGGTTGTGTCTAGTATTGGAGCTCGACTCCATTGGAGTCAATAGGGTTGTGGATGGGAGTGGTGATTTTTTTTTTGTTGTTGCAAGAAACAGCCATATTTTTCTAATCCAAGACAAGCCCCTTAAGTGCTACTATGTCTTTTTTTTAAGCAGACACATTTTACCATGAAAATAATGAATCATTTATGAGTTCAGAGGAAAAATGGTATCTCATGAAAGAGTAATTCCTTTACCATATGCTTCTTCATTTCCCCCCAGCATTTAAAGAAGGACACAAACTGAGTATCTTAATTGAGAGATAAGTCACATCAAGAAGTATAACTGGGATGCAGTCAAAGCTCTTGGAGATACATTTTACATGTATTTTCTTCTTCTATGATTAGTACAGCTAATTTATTAAGTTTTTCTGTTTCCAAAAAGTAGTCAGACCATTTTAAAGTTATTTAGATATTTTTCCTTTTTTTCAGAGATCAAAAGAATTAGTCGTTTAACAAGAAGTTGATAAAGGTCACATTACATTTTTGACATGTTGATCCATTAGGTTCAACATTCTTTGCTGATCACATTTATAGCTCCCCCAACAATATGCTGCTTAGGGGACATATCACGTTGTTGGTTGCAGAGGGGCCCATGAACTCTGTTGATGCCATAAGTTTAAATGCTGGGACCAAAGCACAGTGAAGACAGATGTGGACGCAAGGAGCCAGAAGCGAGCATTGGAAAGTAGGTAAGTATGCTTCCTTTGACAGGTCCCAGTGGGTGGAGGGGTGTTTTAATGTGAATTCAATATTTGAGAATAAATAGGCTTAAGCAGGCTAATTGATAAAAAAAATTATATATATATATATATATATATATACACACTGTAGATACACATACTGTGTATGTGTGTGTGTGTGTGTGTATATATATATATATATATATATATACACAGTGGATATAAAAAGTCTACAAACCCCTGTTAAAATGTCAGGTTTCTGTGATGTAAAAAAATGAGACAAAGATAAATAATTTCAGAACTTTTTCCAGCTTTTAATGTGACCTATAAATTGTACAACTCATTTGAAAAACAAACTGAAATCTTTTAGGTGGAGGGAAGAAAAAATATAAAAATAAAATATGGTTGCATAAGTGAGCACACCCTTAAACTAATACTTTGTTGAAGCACCTTTTTATTTTATTACAGAACTCAGTTTTTTGGGGTATGAGTCTATCAGCATGGCACATTTTGACTTGGCAAGATTTGCCCACTCTTCTTTGCAAAAACACTCCAAATCTGTCAGATTGCGAGGGCATCTCCTGGGCACAGCCCTCTTCAGATCACCCCACAGATTTTCAATCAGATTTAGGTCTGGGCTCTGGCTGGGCCATTCCAAAACTTTAATCTTCTTCTGGTGAAGCCATTCCTTTGTAGATTTGAATGTATGCTTTGGGTCGTTGTCATGCTGAAAGATGACGTTCCTCTTCATGTTCAGCTTTCTAGCAGAAGCCTGAAGGTTTTGTGCCAATATTGACTGGTATTTGGAACTGTTCATAATTCCCTGTAGCTTAACTAAGGCCCCAGTTTCAGCTGAAGAAAAACAGCCCCTTGGCATGATGCTGCCACCACCATGCTTCACTGTGGGGATGGGGTTCTTTTGGTGATGTGCAGTGTTGTTTTTGCAACAAACATATCTTTTGTAATTATGGCCAAAAAGTTCAACCTTGGTTTCATCAGACCATAACACCTTTTCCCACATGCTTTTGGGAGACTTCAGATCTGTTTTTGCAAAGTGTAGCCTGGCTTGGATGTTTTACTTCGTAAGAAAAGGCTTTTGTCTTGCCACTCTACCACATAGCCCAGACATATGAAGAATACGGGAGATTCTTGTCACATGTACCACACAGCCAGTACTTGCCAGATATTCCTGCAGCTCCTTTAATGTTGCTGTAGGCCTCTTGGTTTCCTACCAGACCAGTTTTCTTCTCATCTTTTAAATTTTGGAGGGACGGCCAGTTCTTGGTAATGTCACTGTTGTGCCCTATTTTCTCCACTTGATGATGACTTCACTGTGTTTCATGGTATAGCTAATGCCTTGGAAATTCTTTTGTACCCTTCTCCTGACTGATACCTTTTAACAAAGAGATTCCTCTGATGCTTTGGAAGCTCTCTGTGGACCATGGCTTTTACTGTGGAATGCGACTAAGCAAATTTCAGGAAAGACCAACTAGAGCAGCTGAACTTTATTTGGGGTTAATCAGAGGCACTTTAAATGATGGCAGGTGTATGCTGACTCCTATTTAACATGATTTTCAATGTGATTACTTCATTTTGAACACAGCTACATCCCCAGTTATAAGAGGATGTGCACACTTATGCAACCACATTATTTTAGTTTTTTTGTTATCCTCCCTTCACCTAAAAGATTTCAGTTTGTTTTTCAATTGAGTTGTACAGCTTATAGGTCCCATTAAAGGTGGAATAAGTTCTGAAATGATTTATCTTTCTTCTTTTTTTTTACATCACAGGGGTGTGTAGACTTTTTATATCCAATGTGTATAGATATATATATATATATATATATATATATATACATATATATATATGTATATATAGGACAAAAATTTGACTGCACTCCAAAGGACTTTCCAATGAGTCAATATGCTTTATTCACCCATAAAGTGGCACATTTACTCTGTGCCACTTTATGGGTGAATAAAGCATATTGACTCATTGGAAAGTCCTTAGGAGTGCAGTCCAATTTTTGTCCTATACAAGTGGGTAAGCACCTATTGCCAATACTTGGGCCTTGCACCCTCCCTTTTTTTTCCTTTTTTCTCTTGGTGGTTTTTCTTTTGTATATATAAATATATATATAGTAAATTACCGTATTTTTCACCCTATAAGATGCACCGGCCCATAAGACGCATCTAGGTTTTAGTGGAGGACAATAACAAAAAAAAATAATCATTAGAACACAGATCAGCAATCAGACCCCCAATGTTAATCAGACCTCAGCTCACAGCCCCAATTAGATCCCCAATGCTAATAAGATCTCAGATCAGACCCCAATGTGAATTACCCCCAATCAGACCTCAGATCAGAGCCAAATATAAAAAAGGCCCCAATCAGACCTCAGATGAGACCCCCATGCCTCATATCAGCCCCCAGCCATATGTACTCAGCCCCCAGCCATATGTGAGCAGCCCCAGCCATATGTGAGCAGCCCCCAGCCATAATTCAGCCTCAGATCACAAAATAAAAAACCCACTTACCTCTCCTGCTCCTGGACGCCGCAGCTCCTCACATCGCGATCCTCTTCCTCCTGCTGTTGGCTGTGCTGTAAACTGGTGCGCACAGCATAAGTTCACAAAGCACCCTCACGCTATGTGAAGCCTTCACAGCCAACACCCAAGGACCAGGAGGCGGTGAGTACAGAGCCTTCTTCCATAATGGAAGCGCTCATTAGTATTCGCCCCATAAGACGCAGGGGAAAGTGTGTCTTATGGGGTGAAAATATGGTATATATTTATATAGTAAAACAGACAAATCACATACAGAGTAGTAAAGGTAAATAATAATCACCTGGCCTGCAACACAATGGGGAGCTCCCGTTTCCACACTACCCACATGGCACATGGCAAACACCACATGTTAATACAAGAGAAAGACAGTGACCAACAACATCCTACCTGGATGATATTTTCATTGTAGCTGAGTTATTAGTCTTTGTGCACAAAGTTTTATACCTTTCAGCTCCTTTGCATTCCTTTCTTCCAAGAATTCCAGAGGAGCATGTATGGCCTATAAGTCTCTTCACAACGATTAAGGCACTCTCCTCAAGGGGAGTTAGTACCCCCCAAATCCTGACTTAGGCCTCTCACCCAGTTAAGCCAGTATTCTCTGCTCTGCACTGATGAGGGGCAATCACCCTGAAACAGCTGTCTGCAGATGAGATGCTGGCTTATTTAAAATCCGAGTCATGTCTCAAGGCTTATTAAAAGGGTCAAACACTGACTTATAGGATGGCAGCCTTACATCTGGTGGCATTAAAGGTAGAGCTTACTAAGAGCTCATTTGCATCCCTTTCCTCCCAGAATTCCAGAGCAGCATGTATGGCCTATATGCCTCCTCATGCCGACTAAGGCACTCTTCCCAAGGAGAGATAGTACCCCCCCCAAAAGAAGGTAATATAATAATTAAAGGGGAAAGAACCAATCAGTACTGTACTTAAAGGGAACCTGTCATCAATTGTATGCTGATCTCACTGAGGACAGCAGAAAGTAGTGACAGATACGCTGATTTCAGCAGTGTGTCACTCATGAGCTAAAAGTAAGTGGTTGTCGAAAACCAGCCTCATAATCTTTTCAGCCCAGGCCTGGAAATGAGTCCAAACTACCTGAGAAGAGTCAGAGTTATTCATAAGCTCCTGCTTTCCCTGCCTATCTGCTGATGATTGACAGCCTTCTCCTTACTTTTCTCTCTAGAAGAGAACTGCCAATCATTAGAAGATGGGTGGGGAGAGCAGGAGCCTATGAATAACTGACTCTTCTCAGGAACATTTGACCCTTTTTCAGGCCTGGGCTTCAATAATTATAATGTTTTATAAAGTTTTCGGCAACCACTTACTTTTAGCTCATGAGAGACACAAGGCTGAAATCAACGCGTCTTTCACTACTTTATGCTGCTCTGAGTGAGGGTAGCATAAAGTTGATGACAGGTTCCATTTCATTATGTCAAATGCCAATTTTTCTTGCAAAATACCCTTAAAACACAGGCAGGCAGCCAGGCAATTTAAAAAATACATTTAAGTCGGACAACCCCTTGAAATTCTGGTTCCAAGTTGCCTTGATAGACACAAAATGTGCTAGAAAGTTCACTATTATGTTTCTATTAGATTTCCATTGAAATTGGGAAAAAATACATATTTATTTCATTCTTATACAACAAGTACATCTGCTGCAGCAATAGCATCTGATTAGTCTTTCTGGATTTAGTTTGAAGGCTATAATAATTTCCAAGAGTCCCATAACACAAGTAATTACAGTCAATTAGCTAAATTAGAATTACCTATTAGAAAAATTTAGTTTCCATATTTTACTAAACACTGGAATCCAATTCTTTTACCACTTAACGTCTCTGAGCTCCAGGGCTGCTCAGAGAGAAAAAAAAAAGTTTTCCTTTTTTTCCGTTTTGAATTATTAACGCTTAAATGTGTCATCTGTTTAATTTTTGGAGGATGGAGAAGTGTTAGGGCTGCAGGCAGGAGCAGTAGTTGCTTCATGTCGAATACTTAAAAAAGGATAATGCTGATTTTAAGCCCCGCAATGTGGTGGCTGGAGGACTCCGGTCTGGCCACCACCAAGCCAGCGGTGGGACCCGCATCTATAAGACAATGGGGGCATATCCTAGCGATATGCCTCCATTGTCCATGATGAGACAACCCCTTTAACTTCAGTAAATGCCAGGCAGAGGGGTGCAAATTTTAGATTTAAATGGCCAGCCTGTCTCTAAGTATATTGGGCGCCAAAGAAATATACCCTTTCCACAACAGTAAAGTCTTTAATCCCAGAAAAGAGCGGATACCTTACTGACTGTATGTAATGTACAGCCTGGATGGTTCTAGACCTTCCATGGTTGTCTGTTCTCTTTCTCTCAGGTATAGTTCTTGCAGTTGAGTTCTTCTCTGGCAACTTTCTATTTAAGATATGGTGGATGAGGCTTCACTTTTGGTCTTAATTGGTAGGACTCGGAGCACACATATACATGTCTTGCCTCTTGCTCTACAGAATAGACACTCCCTAGGAGGTAGGACCAGTCCAGTACTTAACTCTCTGCGTCCTTAATCAACCATTTGGGACACATAGTGCATAAAGTAATTTGTTTTTGGATTAAATCACAACATTTAACTCAATAATATGAACCCTTTGCAGTGATCCACTGGGGCAACGCACATACATGTTACATCTAATACACATCTATTTCTGTGTAAGAAAGGACTGTATTATTTCTTTAATGATGGGTACACTTTAAAGAGAAATAAAGCTACATTCTTCTAAAACTAGCACTACACCTGTCCATTAGATGTATCTTGAACTGTAGCACAGCTATAGTGAAATTAATAAGTTAGGCTGCAGTACCACGCACAATCCATGTTTCTAGTAAAAATAAGCATTTTTCTTATCCTATACCACTCATTTAAAGGGGTTGCCCCTTCATAACAACTTATCCTCTGGAAACCCCAATGATCACAAGAATAAGGTACCAGAGTACCTGAAATGAATGTAAAAGTGGTCAAGCATGCGCAGTACCACTCCGTTCAACTATATGGGGCTGATGGAGATAGCACAGCCCTGTACTTGGCTCCTGTTCACCATTCTAATTGAGTTGAATGAATAGAGGATACATTCTTATGGTGAGACAACCTCTTTAAAGGGGTTCTCTGGGCTTTTAATATTAATTAACTATCCTCAGAATATGTCATCAATATCAGATTGGTGGGGGTCCTACACCCAGCAGCCTTGCATCAGCTATATGAAGAGAAGGCGCGCGCACCGTCTACCTTCCCTTTTTCTGCTTGCCATAGACATGCCAGCGTGCAGGAAGAGAGACAGGAAACAGCACGTGCGCAGTGTGTGCGCCTTCCCTTCTTACAGCTGATCGGCAGGAGTGCCGGCTGATCTGATATTGCTGACCTATCGTGAGCATAGGTCATCAGTATTAAAAGCCTGGAAAACCCCTTTAAGGAAATCTGAGTAATACCATGGGATGAAATATGGAATGGCTTGTCTGCCTCTGTGTTTTTATTGGGTGGCTACTAGAGATGAGCGAATCGAATCCCACAAAGTGGAATTCGATTTGCCTAGAAGCCAAATTTCCTCGTGCTTTGTGTTAGCGAATCGGTTTAACCTGAAATAGTATAAAAAACAAGAAAATTCAGACTTATCTCCTCCATTTGCTCGCGACGGGCCGCCAGCCTCCATCTTGCTTGAAGGTCTCGCCGAATTCCCGTGTGGCACAAGATTACATCATCACACCGGCCGGAGTAATGACGTCATACGTCACCACGCCAGCCAGCGTGATGACGTAATCTCGCGCGGCACAGGATTTCGGCCAAGATCTTCAAGCAAGATGGCGGCGGCTGGTCCGTCGCGAGCAAATGGAGATGGTAAGTTTGATTTAATTTTTTTTTATTATTGTTAATTTTACACTCAGATGTTGCGATCATGTATTAACGCGACATCTGAGGGGTACAATGACAGGGGGGACGCTATCGCAGCGCCCTGTCATTGCACCCGCTACTTACAAAAAAATGATTTGCTCATCTCTAGTGGCTACTCAGGTACAAAACTTTGTAATTATTTACGAATACAGGAACAATTACATTTTTGGAACAAACCAAATTTCTCTCTTCGCTATAAAACACTAAAAGAATCACCATGTACCTCTTCAAATTCACTTTGCTTGCTCATGGTTTTTAAAGAAGGAATCTTCATTAATCATAAAGCAGACAGAAATGCTAGACAAATGCATCTGAGAAAGACATTGTATAAAAGTAACATCATTAATTAGAATCTGGCTAGTAAAACAAATAAATTGTCTTTCCATAAAGGGTTTTTTGTTTTTTTTCCCTATAAATAAAGCCAAATATTTATATTATAAGAGCTTTGAATTTGTCATCTACTTTGAGTTCCAAGTATTCTCCATTTTAAAAATGTCTGCTTGCTTTGGGTGAACGGAAACTTTTTTTTACAACTAGAGGCTGATTGTTAGTCCGTTTTGTAGAAATGCAGGGGGTCTGGTTGTGGAGATACATTTGTAGTAAGGGTGGTTTCACATCAGCGTTATGGATTCTGTTATGGCTTTCCATTATAACATAGCTGACAGAAGTCAAAACGGAAGCCTTTGGCCCCTTTCACACGAGCAAGTTTTCTGCGCGGGTGCAATGCGTGACGTGAACGCATAGCACCCGCACTGAATCCTGACCCATTAATTTCAATAGGTCTGTGTACATGAGCGTTGTTTTTCACGCATCAGCTCTGCGTTGCGTGAAAATCGCAGCATGTTCTATATTCTGCGTTTTTTTACGCAGCACTGGCCCAATAGAAGTGTATGGGGCTGCGTGAAAAACACATTGCATCCGCAAGCAAGTGCGGGTGCGATGCGTTTTTCACTGATGGTTGCTAAGAGATGTTGTTTGTAAACCTTCAGTTTATCACGCGCGTGAAAAACGCATTAAAACGCACTGCACCCGCGTGGAAAAAACTGAATAACTAAATGCAATTGCAGACAAAACTGACTGAACTTGCTTGCAAAATAGTGCGAGTTTCACTGAACGCACCCTGAACGCATCCGGACCTAATCCGTCACTCTCGTGTGAAAGGGGCCTTTAAGAGGCATTCAGTTTTGATCCTTCATAATACAAGTCTATGGGCAGCAGAACGGATCCGTCCTGGTTTCCATTATGCAGGTGTCAAGTCCTGCATAACAGAAACCTGGACGAATCCGTTCTGCTGCCCATAGACTTGTATTATGACGGAATGCAAAACGGAAGCCTTTAAAAGGCATTCCGTTTTGCTTTCTGTCATAATGAAAGTCTATGGGAATCATAACGTATCTGTCTGGTTTCCGTTATGCAGAACGGAAATAAAAGTCCTGTCGACAGAACTTAGTTTTCCGTCTTGCATAATGGGAACAAGACGGATCCGTTATGATTCCCATAGTCTTCTATTAAGACGGATCAAAACGGAATGCCTCTTAAATGCTTCTGTTTTGACTTCTGTCTTATGGATTCCGTTATTTCCCATTATAACCATGTAATAACGGAAAGCCATAACAGAATCCATACCGCTGATGGGAACCCACCCTAAGCTCTAAATATTAGGTTACCCATTTGTAAAATTTTGGAAATGGTGAGGAACTGAAACACAAAGGGGGAATTTATCATCAGGGGAATATTTGAAGTCAGTTTTCCTTGAGTCTGTGTTGGAGTACTTTTTGCCACATTTATCAAATGTCACATGTTTGATAAATTGTCTTACTCTTAAACCCTAGTTCTTTTGTCTAGAAAAGCTATTCCAGTTTCCCAACTCCATACTCTTAAAGGAGTGAGATTGCAGCAAAAAAAAAAGTCTCAGTGATAAATCTGGAAAGAAACTCATTAACATAACTAAACACACGCACTTTCCCATCCAGGCTTCAAAACTGGAGTGAGTGGTGTAAAAATCCCAAAAGTCACAAAATGATACCAAAAAGCCGCAAAAGCCCCATTTTGTGACTTTTTGAGGACCGAATTTTTGAGTAAAGGCTTGATAAATCAGGGCCAAAGTATATAAGAAGGTTATATGACATTTAATTACCATTATAATTATAATATACACCCAATACTAACTATTTAAATAACATGACATTACTGATCATGAACAGATACTGAGCTGCATTAGACTCCAGAGCCTTAGTTCCGAGCCACTTTTCACCTTAGATCCCAGGCCGATTTTTGCAAATCTGACATGTGCCACTTTATGTGGTAATAACTTTGGAACACTTTTATTTATCCAAGCCATTCTGAGATTGTTTTCTTGTAACACATTGTACTTCATGACAGTCATAAATTTGAGTCAATATATTTCACCTTTATTTATGAAAAAATCCGAAATTTACAAAAATATTTGCAAAATTGGCAATTTTCGCATTTCTATTTCTCTGCTTTTAAAACAGAAAGTGATACCTCATAAAATATTTATTTATTAACATTCCCCATATGTCTACTTTATGTTGGCATCATAGTGTAAATGTAATTTTATTTGTCAAACTTTCAAAAAAAAATCAAAAACCGTTTTTTGAGAACCAATTCAGTTATAAAGTGATTTCAAGGGGCTTATATAATGGAAGCCACCCATAAATGACCCAATTTTAGAAACTACACCCCTCAATTTTTTTCAAAAGTGATGTTACAAACTTTGTTAACCGTTAAGGGTTAAATGGAGGTGAAATTTCAAAATGTCACTTTTTTGGTAGAGTTATTTAACGTATTTTTCCTTTAAAATGATACATTTACTCGGATTAAACGTTTGATCTGTCATCTACGTTCTATTACAAATAAAATATTGACTGTTCGGTTTTTTATGATCCTCAAAACATAAATTGCTATACTACGGCGCTAGCCCACATCGACAGACAGACAAGTGTCCGGCTGTTCTACCAGCACCTCGTCCGTTCCTTGATATGAGCTACCTCACCTATAGCATTCTACCTATCACTTAAAACTTTCTTTCTTTATTTATTCACTAATCAACACTTTAAATCAATTTTATCTATCAATCCTCATCCATTAACTGATTCATCCATCATATTTTCACCTACCATACCCAAGCAACAGTACCTTTCACACCCGGCGCCCATTCAAGGCAGTTGGTAGATCTTTACAATAGATCTTTTCAATACATCCAGACTTAAACCACCAACTACATGGAAAAACATGAAAAATATAACAACCAATTCTTACTACTCATGACAAAATACCATTATCTAGACTTCCCAGATCTTAGAAATTAATTAACAACACCAGATCAAACATGGAGTCAAAATAATACTAATAGACAAAAAAACGCACATACCCCCAAAAAAACGCATCAAAACCGCACCTGCGTTTTCATAACCATAAAGAAGATAACAACATAAACTTTTAATCCCAAAGGTCAAAAACATTAGTTTATAAAGGACAAAAAAATATAATCATAAAAACTTTAAAAAACATCTAAGAAAGTAAAAACATTTAGACCTAAGTAAATAACATAGATACAGACAAAGAAAGGATGAAAAAATACAACAACAAAAAAAAATACAGAATAAATACAAGAAACACACCAATTCTTCTTCATGAAAAACAACTGCATCGGTTAATATCTATGAAAACTGGTGATATTTTGATTCCCCACATCTCAGAAATTAAACAGAAATTAAACAAAATCATTGGGGTCAAACAGGAATCCAAAAATGATACAAACAAACAACAAAAAAGGCACATACCCCCCCAAAAAAACGCATCAAAACCGCAGGTGCATTTTTATGTCATAGACGTTATAAGAATAGAAATATCCAAACCACTGACAACAAAAACAAAAATAACAAACTTCAAAAACCAAAGATGGAGAAACACATCCAATAAAACTTTCTACCTAAATCAATAGCAAAAAGGTATCAATAGGATTAGAAAAATCACCGAAAAACAACCTTTTTTTTCTTATACATACATCATATCTAACAAGACAATACAATATACCCAATTCCAATTAGCAACATCCAGGCCGGGTTTTTGGTGGGAGAACAAACAAATGGGTATAAAATAGGGCAGTCTGAATGAATTCAATATGGCCACTGATGAAGAGGTAGGAACACCTCGAAACGCATATGGCAAATTGGCATCATCCGAGCGACTACCCACCAATACCCACGCTTATGCTAAAAAGACCTCGGATCTACGCAACAACATATGAACTTATATACGAAAAACTACATTTTTTTACTAAATAAAGGACACAAAGAAAAAGGTACAAGCTGAACAGCAAACAACCACGTGCTAGATCACGTGAGACGCCAACCCGGCAGGAAAGAGCGCGCAACACACAACGTGGACAAGTAAACCACCAGGAGGATTACAACAGCTACTGCTCCATCAATACAGGTACAACTTGGACCGCAGGGTGAGTACAAATATTTGCTGTGTGGGACGCCACCAGCATTTAACATCACAAAGTGAACACTGTACAAAATACCCTTTGACGGCAGACAACATCACCTGTATTTATGAACATGTACCGTACCTAAAAACATCATCTAAATGATACTGGATTAATCCCAAAATCCTTCTTAAAATATACAGCCTTTATTACATTATTATCTTGGATAAACATTGCTGTATTTCTCAGATATCTTGGATGATCTTGGACTATTTCTAATACATTTTTTTTATTTTTTTTAAATTATTTTTTATATATATTTTTTCATTTTTTTATATACCATAAGACCTCTACTGACTCATAATATCGACCCCTACTATCGATTATTTTCCATCACTATATCCTGTGTGTTTTTTATCGAATATTTGAGACTCATCGAATATATTTGCTTATCGCTATCGATTATATATTCTTTTTATCGACCAAAATATATATATACCCTTTCTCACTGAACATTTTTTTCACATCGATTATTAATATATTTTTTTCGATCATTTATCGAATACTCACCCCAACAGATTTATTATCAATTAGACATTCGCATTTCCAACACACTTATACCTCACCATCCCTTCACTCCTCCCTACACTATCCGGGTGATAACCCCAACACAGTTCCACTACCCAATATAAATCAACAAGAAAACAACCAATTAATAGACTTTGTATAATAAAAATACTAATAAAAAACACCTTATAACAACCAGATATAGAGTGCCTGTCAATTTCTTTACTTCGATTTTCTCTATACCTACCAGTGGTCAGGTGAACCACTCTAGACAAGAGCACCACTCCAGGGAGTAATCTGGGAGAGCCACTATTATTCTTGCATAAACGCTCTCCCATTCTCGTCTAATACAGGCCTCTAACTGTTCAATCGTCTTGGGCCTTCTTTGTTGCACCTTCCTCTTTATGATGCGCCAAATGTTCTCTATAGGTGAAAGATCTGGACTGCAGACTGGCCATTTCAGTACCCGGATCCTTCTCCTACGCAGCCATGATGTTGTGATTGATGCAGAATGTGGTCTGGCATTATCTTGTTGAAAAATGCAGGGTCTTCCCTGAAAGAGATGACGTCTGGATGGGAGCAGATGTTGTTCTAGAACCTGAATATATTTTTCTGCATTGATGGTGCCTTTCCAGACATGCAAGCTGCCCATGCCACACGCACTCATGCAACCCCATACCATCAGAGATGCAGGCTTCTGAACTGAGCGTTGATAACAACTTGGGTTGTCCTTGTCCTCTTTAGTCCGGATGACATGGCGTCCCAGATTTCCAAAAAGAACTTCGAATCGTGACTCGTCTGACCACAGAACAGTCTTCCATATTGCCACACTCCATTTTAAATTATCCCTGGCCCAGTGAAAACGCCTGAGCTTGTGGATCTTGCTTAGAAATGGCTTCTTCTTTGCACTGTAGAGTTTCAGCTGGCAACGGCGGATGGCATGGTGGATTGTGTTCACTGACAATGGTTTCTGGAAGTATTCCTGAGCCCATTCTGTGATTTCCTTTACAGTAGCATTCCTGTTTGTGGTGCAGTGTCGTTTAAGGGCCCGGAGATCACGGGCATCCAGTATGGTTTTACGGACTTGACCCTTACGCACAGAGATTGTTCCAGATTCTCTGAATCTTCGGATGATGTTATGCACAGTTGATGATGATAGATGCAAAGTCTTTGCAATTTTTCGCTGGGTAACACCTTTCTGATATTGCTCCACTATCTTTCTGCGCAACATTGTGGGAATTGGTGATCCTCTACCCATCTTGGCTTCTGAGAGACACTGCCACTCTGAGAAGCTCTTTTTATACCCAATCATGTTGCCAATTGACCTAATTAGTGTTAATTGGTCTTCCAGCTCTTCGTTATGCTCAAATTTACTATTTCCAGCCTCTTATTGCTACTTGTCCCAACTTTTTGGGGATTTGTTGACACCGTGAAAATTTGAATCAACGTATTTTTCCTTTAAAATGATACATTTACTCGGATTAAACGTTTGATCTGTCATCTATGTTCTATTACAAATAAAATATTGACATTTGCCATCTCTACATCATTGCATTCAGTTTTTATTCACAATTTGTTTAGTGTCCCAACTTTTTGGGAATCCGGTTTGTAGATAGATAGATAGATAGATTAATATGCAGCCTGATATTTTACACTTTTAGCTTTTGCTTATAATTTCAAGGGGCTAGACAACCTCTCCGTAAAAAAGGTCACAAATGACTTTGCAACCATCATAAACAAATCAGATGGTCTCAAGTTTGCTTGGAAACTGCAACTTTTTCCATAAGGAAAAATAAGAACTATTGTACATATAGTTTTAACTCAGTTTTACCTTGACTTTCAGGCAGCATCATGTAGTCATGGATCCCCAGCCGTAGTCTGAACAAGTGGCAGATAAGCTGTAGCCACACTGGAAGTCTACAGATTGTTCTACCTCTGTGACCTCAGCCCTGTTTTCCACTAGAATACCCATTTATGCTGTCAACCTGAAATGTGATCCAATTCTGCTGTGATATTTATATACAGCATTCAGCCACGGCTACAGATTAAGTGAAAACATAGCACAAGGGCTGCCAACAGCGGTATCAGGATAATATCATTCAGAAACCTTGCCAATTGCTAACGGATGATTTCACTGTGTATCATTAGTAGGGAAAAATGTATAAGATATAGGCTAACACTCACTCCTCTCTAGCGACTGTTAAAATAACCAAATGTTTCCCATAGTTATTTTTGGAAGGGCGCACTGACTTGTTCTTTCCTAAAACATATGCTAACTTTTGCTTTAGTATTAATTAGTTTGCATTTTGAGCCTCCTAGGCTCAGATGTTGTGCATTGGTATCATTAATTGTATTTTAACTCACTCAGAGGTTTTGTTACAGCTTGGCCAAGTTATTGAGGCAAGACTTATGACACATTTTAATTTGGGTCAGGAATGGATCCCATATGACATCTCGAACATTTCTTTTTTTTTTTATCCTGTAATTATAAGATACGCATCACATAATATGGCAATTTTAGGATCATGGGTGAATGAAAAGCAGCATTTTAAAAACCCACAACTGGCCTGAATGATGATTTATAGTTAGAAAGAAGTGTAAAATGGAGTAGTCATGACTCTATTATGTTTAGTCATCCTTTTGGGGGGTTTTAAAAGAAAAGCAGGTAGCACTCAGTGGGTGCAATATACACATTTTCATAGTTCTAAAGGCACACAAAAGTAGGCATAAAAAAATAATGTACAATGCAAAGCGGATAGCCTTGAGTACACAGAACTAAAATATTTTAAGATAAGTTTTAAAATAGTAAGTAATAGAAAAGGAAATAAAGTCAATGGTCTAAACAAGTCACCAGAACTACAATGACTTAAAGGGATTCTGTCATCAGTTTTGACCTCCCAAAACTGCTGACAGTTTGACATAGCTAATAGGAAGAGCAAAGTACACATAGCTATGCATGACCAAGAACTTAAACTCATAATGCTCCAGTAGCTCTGAATGTTCTCCAGAACCTTTCTTTAACTAATAGTTCTAGTGGTTTTCTAATTGGACACAAGAGCTCCAGAGAGCACAAGTGTAGAGGTGAAGGGCTGAAGATAGTGTAGTGCAGATAACACTAGGTACTGCATGTGAAGAGAACACTCCCTGATCACTTGGGTTCCTAAAACTAGCATTAAAACTCCGTTTTCAAGCACATAGGTGTGTGTACATACACTGCCCTCCTTGTGGCCTATATAGATCTGTCAGCAGTTTTGAGAGGTTAAATCTGCTGACAGACTCCCTTTTATAGCAAATTCAGGGGTGCATGAGGGGGACAGAGAAGAAAGGACAGGAAGAGTGTAAACGTGAAGCAATGACATGGGTTATAGGTTAAAAAAGTAATGGAAAGTCAATATACATATATTGTATCTATATACGTAAAACAAAAAGGCAATACTACATATGGAGCTAACCAGGTGAAATACCCAAAAGCTGGAGTGTAGTGGTAGGCACTCCATGTGCCGCTATATGGTGCCTTTGTTTGCACCATGTTATAGAGGCAGTGATTGTAGAGGGGAATGTCCTCAGTAATATGGCGGCATGGTAGCTAAGTGTTAGCATTGTTGTCTTGGGTTTGAATCTTATCCGTATGCATTCTCCCTGTGTTTGTGGATGCTCTGGTAGTCCTGTCACAAAAAAGCATATTATTGGTTAAATTGGGATTAAGATTGGGATGGCAATTTCTGTACAGTGCTGTGGAATATGTTGGTGCTATATAAGTAAGTAAAATAAATGTAAAGGTTCCATACGAGGTGCTGTCTGGTCCTGTAGACGTCTACTGGTGCCATATTAAATCTGGGTGAAGCTGAGGGACTTGTAAAACATGACAATTATCTGGAATTATGCCTAAGTTTATGGCCACTGAAATATTATGTTGCCTAAATGTACAAGGACTGAACATCTCTCTTCATTCTCACTCTCCTGTATAGAACGTCATTGCTTAAATTTGATGTGCTGCTTCTATTGAGGATTTTCCATCTCCGCTTTCTCTCAAGTAGTTAAGTCAGCCTTGGAAAGAACTCCATTCGAATCCATCTGCTCATATCGTTTGTCCAAGATTAAACTCCAAATAATGCTATTAAATATTTATAGAAACATAACAGTAAATGAGCCGATACATTTTTAATAGACTGTTGTATTTCAAGTGCAGTGCTCAGAAGTGCTGTGTTCTTCACTTCTAAGGCTGCCAGGTAGATAAGAGCTTGGACGGCATATGGTTTTTCTATTGTGTCGGAGAGTAGTGTAAAATTGCACAATTTCACACATTCATTTCTGTTGCAGCTTATTTTATGTTGTATTATTCTAGAAAATAAAAAGGAGTTGAGTGTTTCAGCAGCAAGAGGCTACATACTTCCACTCCACGCCTAGGTTTCTGCTGGGTATTCAGTATTAGTGACTGTAGGCTTTAAATACAGGGATTTAAATTGTCTAAAGTTGTCTAATTTGGACAACCTCCTCTACATATGCTATATTAAGGCATGTGGCTCTCAAATAGCAGCCCCGTTGCACACGGACTGCCTTTATTAACCAGATAGAAGTACTGCTGCAAAAAGCACATTGGAGGACTAAATACGACCATGGTTATCCATTTATTTGAAAAGATGCCATGCAATTATTCTCATCATTTTATTCATTTAGATAGCGCCAACATATTTCATAGTGCTGTACAGAGATTTTCATCATTTACATGTGTTCCTGTCCCCATTAGGGCTCACAATCTAGACTGGAAGCCTCCCCCACCACCATGCACACACAGGGAGAACATACAAACTTAACGCAGATGTTGCCCTAGGTTAGATACGAGCCCAGGAACCAAGTGTTTCTCTGTTTTTTGTTAAACTTTCTAAAAATCTAATAAAAATTCTCTTTTAAAAAAACTTGTTTTTCTGAACTAGACAACCTGTTTAATTTTTAAGGTGTCATACACCTGCTGGCGGATTGCTCGTTTGGCTGATGGCTCTGTCCTATATACATACTCTCTCAACTTGGCCGTGGGAGAGAGGAGAAAGTGGTTGCCAGACATTTCTGATGGTGGCTTATCTCCCAGGGGTGCAAAAGGATTAACTATGGGGCACATAACGCTAAATCCACTAACTTCTATCTTTGGAAATTCTGTCTTGTCTTGTACATTCAAGTTTAGTAACAATTAGAGATGAACAAATGGATTGAACCTGAATAATGTAAAAAAATTTCAAGTTTTATCCAAAGGCTAATTTTTGGTGATTGTATGAGAAAGCACAATTAAAATAAATAATGAATAACACATTTTTTTAAGAAAGAAATAAGATTAAAGAGAAAATAGATGAGTCATAAAAGAGTGTCATCAAAAAATGTTCAGGCCATTTGGAGTTCTTGATTTGGATAGAATCCATTCAGATCCGAATCATTGACAGAATCAGCTGTATCAAATTTTGAGTGATTTGCTTATCTTCATTAATAATTCAATTTTTTATCTTATTTTTTATATTATATAGTATTTATTATACTATTATTTAATTATTACTATTTATTATACTTTTATTTATATTATTTTACATTATATTTCTATTATTTAAATTATATTTTTACATTTGATATTTGAATTACACAGTCAGAATTGAGTATTTTATTTTGTACAACTTGAAATCCTTATTTCTCCTTTAGCACTCCCAGAGGCTAGGAGAAGATGGATCGTCAACATGTTCCTATGCTAATTAGTGAGCTTATTACGGTTAAAGTCAGTTTTACTGGATATAATTCCAACTCAATTGTTCAACAGTTTCTGAGCTAGGAGTGTCTTATTTACATTGAAAACTGATCAGACACTCCACAGTAATGACATTAACTTCAGTGAAGCCCATTCTCACCTTTGGATTTAGTGTTTCATAAATTGTCTTTGTATAGACAGAATATTATTAGAATTAGAACGATGAAGGACACGGTAGAGATCTTGGCTAGCTTCAAAGGGACAGATATTCCATGTCAAAGTAAAGTTAAAGCAATTTTATCTGTACCGGTCAAGTTGTTCCATGGAAAGCACTTCGTGATTTAAAATAAGAGAAATAAGCATGAGAGGAGGAAGAAGTATGGACTAAGCAAGTCACAGCTCGTAAAGATAAAATAAATGTTATTAGCAAAGGACACAAATTTAATAAACCTCAAAATGAGTATGAAAAACAAAATTTACTAGTAATCCAACTTCTCTGAAACATAAAAATGGAGACACTTAAAAAAATATACACGTAAAATTATAATAACAATTATACCATTGTGTTCTCCTTTAATTGTACTTAAATTGAAATTCAATTTTTCCAGATGGAAAATTGATACCATATTACATTCAACATTTGCATTTTTTGACATGGATCCTTTGTGTGACCGATCAAAAAGTTGACCTGCTGTGTTGGATTTTTGCATTTTCTGTCTGGTGCTATAGTTGAAAAATCATTTGTGTTAAATCTGATCTGGATCCCATCAATGAAAGCTCAAATCGGGCCACAGATCACAACTGAGATCAATTGACATTGTCATCTAAATAGCAGACTCCACCACAAAAAACAACAAAAAATTTTTAGACTATAACCATCTGAAATTCCTAATAAATGTCCAACTTAGAGAGGAGCTGTCACCTCTCCTGATTTTAGCAACTACTTGCATTTCCCATGAGTGGAGCTGTAAAAGAGAGTAGACCTTTATAATAATATCATAAAAACTCTTTAAAGGCTATGTACACCTTTTGGGACAATTTCTTTTATGATTGCATTTTACTCATTTGTGGCTAAAAATCACTTTTTCAATTGGTCTTTCTTTATTAAAAAATATTGAGCTGGCGAACAGAGTGGCGCCCAGGGATAATAGTAAGTGCAGTGAGATCCCTGGGCGCCGCTCTACATGTCCAGATAGTTATCTTACAATGTTCGGACCCATGAAAGGTCCTCTTTAAGTTAAAGCAGCAGGTTTACTTCTAGATCTATAAAAACAAGGGACAGGGGAACTGGATGCAATTGATTTGGTTTTAGAGTCCAGACATCATAAAATATATTATTCAGCTAATTGAAGCATGCCATCCATATTACAATAACCTGCCTGCAATTACATCTACCTTTCCTGTAACTGATAATCGTTTTCACGTCTTCTAGGATGTCTTGTTGTACCATTACAGAGCAAACATCACTATATAAGATCTTCATTGTTCCATCAGCAGTTGTTATACATTGTTGATGGATTTCAATCAATACATTTTATTTTATCTCGCTGTTTGCCTGAAGCTCAGAACTTCCTCCATAATGTCAGGAAAAAATCTTTATTGTGAACTTAAAGGAATTCTGTCACCTTGTTTTAGCCTATAGAGATGTGGACATGCACGGCTAGATGGCCGCTAGCATATCCGCAATATACCCGTCCCGTAGCGCTGTGTCCTTTTATTGTGTTTAAAAAATGATTTTATAGATATGTAAATGAGCCTGGTAAGGAGCCCAAGGGGCTGTACTAACCTTCTTGGAGCCCAGCCACGCCCCCCTGTGAAGGAGCCCAGCACCGCCTGCGTCCTCCGAATATAAAAATATATTAAGTGCTTGCCACTTTAAGATCTTCTTAATCTTCCAAGCACCACCACACTGAGTGTTAGGACCTTGTGTTTCAGGCCCGGGCAGTAGTTATGCTCCTCACTGAAAATCTACTATCATAGGCACATTGGAGCAGACACTATTCTGCATCTAAGAAGTAAGGTCTGTGGGGTCCAGACTTGGGTATCTGGCTCTAGACCTCTGCCCACTAGTTGCACTAGGATGTCATAACATATTATGTGTGCGAGTTTATTAATAGGGATACCTTCAATACACAGAACTAATTAATAAACGTCCCTTTGACTTTTCTCCTGCATAGTGGCACTCTGGCCCTCCACTGTGCTGGGAACTGCAATATAGCTCCACTGGGTGTGAGGTCAGAAAGTCAGACGTTTGTATTGTGTGTTTTTAGTGATGGTGACTCTGTCCTGGAGGCTCTGGTTGTCCCACTGATCTGCAGTATAATTCATAGAATCCATTGTTTTGGAAGCATCCAGAAGTTATTTCCAGTAGCACTTTTTGACTTTTTAGTCAAAACTTTTGTCGTTTGGCTGAACGAGCAGATTGTCTAGCAGAAGACTACTAAAAGTTTGTCATTGATGGCCTTTCACCAGAAGAAGATGCCTACTGATAATGAAAGCTGTTCGTCTCCTTGCAAACCTCAGGCTTTCTACCTTCTAAAGAAACAAATCTTTATTATTTGCAGAATGTCTCTGCACACTTAATTAAACCCTGTTCTGCAGGCATGTTTTAGGCTAATTTGTACAATAAATGAGGTGGGACTGGTAACTTATTTATTTATATAAGAAAGCATTGTGCTCGCTTTTAATTAGGAGAGATAACAGCATGAAAGACAATTAGCTGTGTATGTAAAAAGCTGTTCAGGTCAAAGACAAGTTTGATAATTTGGCTGCAATTATTTATATGGCTGGTTCCACACGTTTTCAAGATGCTGGAGTAAGAAAACTTGACCTAGTAAATAGCCGGTAAGATGCAAAAACGATATTAGCAATATTGTAATGTCTATAGAATATAAAAATTCCGGGCTGACTAATTTCAGAGCTTTGAGGGGTACTCTTTGGCCGGGGTTCTATTTTAAGCCTCGTACAGACGTCCGTGGAACATGGTCCGTGAGATACTGGACTGGCATTGCAGGAGCGCACGGCGTCATAGCAACCAATGACATTGTGCGCTCCTGAAGTGCCAGTCCGGTATTCCATGGATTCCGTGTTCCATGGATGTCTGCATGAGGCTTTACTGTTTTCAAATCCTCTGATTTCCTTCGCACAAAGAGCTAAATAATACATTTCTGTCTTCCTTTAGCCACCATTAGGGCGAGCATGTGAGCTTACTGAAGACTTGTTTTCAATGGGAGCTGTATAGACCAGTTTGCAGTTAACCCCTTCTTCCTCGGGCCAGTTTTCACCTTCCTGCCCAGGCCATTTTTTTGCAAATCTGACATGTGTCACTTTATGTGGTAATAACTTTGGAACGCTTTTACTTATCCAAGCCATTCTGAGATTGTTTTCTTTTACTTTTTTTTACTGCATTTACCTAAGGGGGCATATCATATGATATACTCCCCACGCTCCAGTCGGGGTTTTGGCTGGGATATAAAAACCCAGCCAGCAGTCTCAGCTGTGTGGATTATCCTCCACTTCACAGTGAAGCTGTGGAGATGCTGTGGTTTTGGGAGCTTTCTGCGCTGAGGTCTGAAGGCCATGTGTCAGGCGAGCAGGCTGCCTTACAGCCTGCAAGTGGTTTTTCTGAGGCTAAGCATTCAGACGGGTGTGAACTGACACCCAGGATACCAGGTGAATGTTATTTTGTTTTTTCTGTGTGTGAACAAGCACCAAGCCTGAAAAGGGACTGTTCTGTTATGTTATGCGTGTGAATAAACACTGAAGATTGATTTAAAACCTGGTCTATTGTCTCTACATTGCGTCCGCTAACCTGCCTACCAGAGTGAATCCCCACAATAGATATAGCATAGTTATATATATATATAACTTAGATACATACAGACGTGGACAAAATTGTTGGTACCCTTTGGTCAATGAAAGAAAAAGTCACAATGGTCACAGAAATAACTTTAATCTGACAAAAGTAATAATAAATTAAAATTCTATAAATGTTAACCAATGAAAGTCAGACATTGTTTTTCAACCATGCTTCAACAGAATTATGTAAAAAAATAAACTCATGAAACAGGCATGGACAAAAATGATGGTACCCCTAGAAAACACAGAACATAATGTGACCAAAGGGACATGTTAATTCAAGGTGTGTCCACTAATTAGCATCACAGGTGTCTACAACCTTGTAATCAGCCATTGGGCCTATATATATGGCTCCAGGTAATCACTGTGTTGTTTGGTGATATGGTGTGTACCACACTCGACATGGACCAGAGGAAGCAAAGGAAAGAGCTGTCTCAAGAGATCAGAAAGAAAATTATAGACAAGCATGTTAAAGGTAAAGGCTATAAGACCATCTCCAAGCAACTAGATGTTCCTGTGAGTACAGTTGCACATATTATTCATAAGTTTAAGATCCATGGGACTGTAGCCAACCTCCCTGGACGTGGCCGCAGGAGGAAAATTGATGACAAATCTAAGAGACGGATAATCCGAATGGTAACAAAAGAGCCTAGAAAGACTTCTAAAGAGATTCAAGGTGAACTTCATGCTCAAGGAACATCAGTGTCAGATCGCACCATCCGTCGTTGTTTGAGCCAAAGTGGACTACATGGGAGACGACCAAGGAGGACACCATTGTTGAAAACGAATCATAAAAAAGCAAGACTGGAATATGCCAAACTACATGTTGACAAGCCACAAAGCTTCTGGGAGAATGTCCTGTGGACAGATGAGACAAAAATCGAAGTTTTTGCCAAGGCACATCAGCTGTATGTTCACAGACGAAAAAATGAAGCATATCAAGAAAAGAACACTGTCCCTACTGTGAAACATGGAGGAGGCTCTGTTATGTTCTGGGGCTGCTTTGCTGCGTCTGGCACAGGGTGTCTTGAATCTGTGCAGGGTACAATGAAATCTCAAGACTATCAAGGAATTCTAGAGAGAAATGTACTAGCCAGTGTCAGAAAGCTTGGTCTCAGTCGCAGGTCATGGGTCTTGCAACAGGACAATGACCCAAAACACACCGCTAAAAACACCCAAGAATGGCTAAGAGGAAAAAATTGGACTATTCTAAAGTGGCCTTCTATGAGCCCTGACCTCAATCCTATTGAGCATCTTTGGAAGGAGCTGAAACATGCAGTCTGGAAAAGGCACCCTTCAAACCGGACACAACTGGAGCAGTTTGCTCATGAGGAGTGGGCCAAAATACCTGCTGAGAGGTGCAGATGTCTCATTGACAGTTACAGGAAGCGTTTGATTGCAGTGATTGCCTCAAAAGGTTGCGCAACAAAATATTAAGTTAGGGGTACCATCATTTTTGTCCATGCCTGTTTCATGAGTTTATTTTTTTACATAATTCTGTTGAAGCATGGTTGAAAAACAATGTCTGACTTTCATTGGTTAACATTTATAGAATTTTAATTTATTATTACTTTTGTCAGATTAAAGTTATTTCTGTGACCATTGTGACTTTTTCTTTCATTGACCAAAGGGTACCAACAATTTTGTCCACGTCTGTATACACTCACCTAAAGAATTATTAGGAACACCATACTAATACAGTGTTGGACCCCCTTTTGCCTTCAGAACTGCCTTAATTCTATGTGGCATTGATTCAACAAGGTGCTGATAGCATTCTTTAGAAATGTTGGCCCATATTGATAGGATAGCATCTTGCAGTTGAATGAGATTTGAGGGATGCACATGGAAGTAGCCACCAGAGGATGGGTACATGGTGGTCATGAAGGGAAGGACATGGTCAGAAACAATGCTCAGGTAGCCCGTGGCATTTAAACAATGGCCAATTGGCACTAAGGGGCCTAAAGTGTGCCCAGAAAACATCCCCCACACCATTACACCACCACCACCAGCCTGCACAGTGGTAACAAGGCATGATGGATACATGTTCTCATTCTGTTTACGCCAAATTCGGACTCTACCATTTGAATGTCTCAACGGAAATCGAGACTCATCAGACCAAGCAACATTTTTCCAGTCTTCAACAGTCCAATTCTGGTGAGCTTGTGCAAATTGTAGCCTCTTTTTCCTATTTGTAGTGGAGATGAGTGGTACCCGGTGGGGTCTTCTGCTGTTGTAGCCCACCTTTCTTTCCCATTCTGACATTCAGTTTGGAGTTCAGGAGATTGTCTTGACCAGGACCACAACCCTACATGCATTGAAGCAACTGCCATGTGCAGGGCCGTTTGAAGGAATTTGGGGGCCCCAAGCAAAATAGACATGGAGGCCCCCCCCCTCCCCACCTTACGCACGCAAAGCCTACAGGAACAACAGTATAGCCATACAGTTTAAGTTCACCCACACTTTATATAAATAAAAAAGGAGGTTTACAGTGCAAATACTGCTGTTGCATTTAATGTGCATGAAATTTGAACATTTTCAACAAATGAACATTTGCAAAAAACACCACTGTACCATACAATCTAATACAAAATCACTGAGATAAAGTTGCCACAGTGATTTTGTAGTAAAAAGATAACAGAGAGGCACGAAGCATTAACAGTCATGTTACTGCTGCGTTTTCTGCTGTCTTTCACACAGCGGATTACCTGCACAGGATCCACTCATGTTAAAGAGCCCTAAGCCCAATGCATGGCTACACTCACCCAGACCCAGTCCTAATAAAATCTGGTCCTACCTTATTTAGGGTGTTGCTGGCGTCGGCGTGATGTCCGCTGGATCCAGAACAAGGTCCCTGTGGTGATAGAGAAAAAAATAATAATCACATAAGGAAGGGATGGTGACTGCCCCTGTGAAATCACCAGCAGGGGGCGCTGTGCTGGCCTGTAAGACTGAGCCATGCCAATGTATAGCAGGGTAATCTAGGACATTTTCCCTAGGACAATGCCCACCTTGTGATCCCTTCAAAATAGTTATGTCCTCCTTGTAGCCCCTCACAGCAGTTATGCCCACCTTTGTTTCTGTCACAGTAGTTATGCCTACTTTTGTGCCCCTGTAGTT
The DNA here is from genome assembly GCF_014858855.1 of Bufo gargarizans. Classification (NCBI taxonomy): domain Eukaryota; kingdom Metazoa; phylum Chordata; class Amphibia; order Anura; family Bufonidae; genus Bufo; species Bufo gargarizans. The sequence goes on from NC_058090.1 coordinate 32,826,030, forward strand.
GTAGTTATGGGCATAACTGTCGCTGTAGTTATGCCCAGATATGTGCCTCCTCGCTGTAGTTATACCCAGATATGTGCCCCCTCGCTGTAGTTATGCCCAGATATGTGCTGCCTCACAGTAGTTATGCCCAGATATGTGCCCCCTCACTGTAGTTATGCCAGATATGTGCCCCCGCACAGTAGTTATGCCAAATATGTGTCTCCTCGCAGTAGTTATGCCCAGATATGTGTCTTCTCACAGTAGTTATAGCCAGATATGTGCCCCTGAACAGTAGTTATATCCAGATATGTGCCCCCTCACTGTAGTTATGGCCAGATATGTGCCCCCTTGCTGTAGTTATGCCCAGATATGTGCCCCCTCAAAGTAGTTATGCCCAGATATGTGCCCCCTCAAAGTAGTTATGCCCAAATATATTCCCCTCACAGTAGTTATGCCCAGATATGTGCCCTCTCACAGTAGTTATGCCCAGATATGTGCCCCCTCAAAGTAGTTATGCCCAAATATATTCCCCTCACAGTAGTTATGCCCAGATATGTGCCCTCTCACAGTAGTTATGCCCAGATATGTGGCCTCTCACAGTAGTTATGCCCAGATATGTGCCCCTCACAGTAGTTATGCCCAGAAAGGTGCCCCTCACTGCCTCACAGGATCTGAGAACCTGCTGCTGGAGATTTCTGAAGTCGCTATCTTCCAAGAGCAGGCCTCCAAGGCTGAAGTGAGCCGGGCAAGCTCTATTATGGCATAACAGACATTTAATAAACTGGAAGATGGTAACAATCTTACTAGGTGGAGGATAGAAAAAACTCTCAGTATAAGGATACCAGGAACATCCATGGTGTGCAATTCTTCAGATGCTCAGCACAGAATCCGGGTCCAGGCTGTACTGGACATCACTATGGCCTACAAGTTACCAGATGTTGGGGATACTCCCCATAGGCTGCAACTAAAATAAAACTATTCATCCTGCCATGGTGTTTAATAGGGATTCTCCAGGAATAAAAAAAAAAGAAAATACTTAGGCTAGTTTCACACTAGCGTTCGGCTGTCCGCTCGTGAGCTCTGTTTGAAGGGGCTCACGAGCGGACCCGAACGCTTCCGTCCAGCCCTGATGCAGTCTGAATGGATGCGGATCCGCTCAGACTGCATCAGTCTGGCGGCGTTCAGCCTCCGCTCCGCTCAGCAGGCGGACACCTGAACACTGCTTGCAGCGTTCGGCTGTCCGCCTGGCCGTGCGGAGGCGTGCGGATCCGTCCAGACTTACAATGTAAGTCAATGGGGACGGATCCGTTTGAAGATGCCACAATATGGCTCAATCTTCAAGCGGATCCGTCCCCCATTGACTTTCAATGTAAAAGTCTGGACGGATCCGTTCAGGCTAATTTCACACTTAGCTTTTTTTTGCCAATATAATGCAGACGGATCCGTTCTGAAAGGAGCCTCCGTCTGCATTATTATGATCGGATCCGTTCAGAACGGATCCGATCGAACGCTAGTGTGAAAGTAGCCTCACATGCGCATACTGCACATCACACATGTCATTACATGCAGACACATAGTACACATCACACGTTATTACATACAGGCACATGGTACACATCACACATGTTATTACATGCAGACACATAGTACACATCACACGTTATTACATACAGGCACATAGTACACATCAAACATGTTATTACATACAGGCACATGGTACACATCACACGTTATTACATCCAGGCACATGGTACACATCACACATGTTATTACATACAGGCACATGGTACACATCACACATGTTATTACATACAGGCACATGGTACACATCACACATGTTATTACATACAGGCACATGGTACACATCACACATGTTATTACATACAGGCACATGGTACACATCACACATGTTATTACATACAGGCACATGGTACACATCACACATGTTATTACATACAGGCACATGGTACACATCACACATGTTATTACATACAGGCACATGGTACACATCACACATGTTATTACATACAGGCACATGGTACACATCACACATGTTATTACATACAGGCACATGGTACACATCACACATGTTATTACATACAGGCACATGGTACACATCACACATGTTATTACATACAGGCACATGGTACACATCACACATGTTATTACATACAGGCACATACTACAGATCACATATGCACTCACTTTTATGCAGGATTCCTGGAAGGGCAGTCCTAACAGCTAGTAAGTAACACTGCCTCTCCTGACAACCCTCCCCCTCCGACCTCGGTCCAGATTACATAGCTGCATCATTTACTCCAGCTCTGGCTGTTTACACACCAGCAGCTGTGTAAATAAGAGGGTAAGGGTTAACAGGGCACCAGCTAGCCATGGGGAAGGGGGGCAGTGACCAGCAGTTCTTACTGCAATGTCGGCTCCTCTGATCAGGAGCAGCTGGGAGGAGGAGTCTTCAGGCTGCTGTGTGCTGGACCGCAGGGCTGGCAGCAGGATTAGACGTCACCACCAGCACTGCTGCTCATTGGCTGCCTGCTACAGAAGTCAGGAGACTAGAGTAAGAGATCGCTGTGCCGCACAGGATTACAAACCCAGACTGTCCGGGTTAATCCCGGACGGGTGGCAACCCTAGGCTCTCTATAGAGCGCTCAGGAGGCTGCAGCCTTAAAGGAAGCAAAACAAGCACCGGCTCTGCTTGGGGCCCCGGGCCAGCTCGGGGCCCCAAGCAATTGCTTGTTTTGCCTGTCTGTTAGCGACGGGCCTGGCCATGTGATTGGTTGACTAGATAATCGCATTAATGAAAAATAGAACAGGTGTTCCTAATCATTCTTTAGGTGAGTGTATATCATGGATACAGTTCAAGCTTAGATTCAGCTATAGCTTCAATATGCATATAGCTTAGATAAAGATATATCTTAGATGCAGATATAGCTTAGATATAGCTATATTTATATGATGGACAATTATTTACTTTTTGTGTCCTGGAGGTGGTATTACGAGTGTAACGATCCCCAGACGCTGGAGGGGAACGTGTAAACTGGCCCATGGAAGTGAGGGAAGGAGCCAAACACATACCCTGCTGCTGAAGAAAATCTATCAATGCTCTGGTATCGCAGATCGCAGAGGCTGTGTGAGGAGAGGGAGAGAGGGGCGGGCTCCAAAGGCTCTGACGTCTCGTTTACAGAGCCGGGCAACTCCCTCAAGCAGGGAGAAGCTTGTAAACGAGATGTCAGTGCCAGAGAAGGGTTGATGACATCGGGGGTCACATGACCCAAATCTGCAGTGGCTAAACAGAGCAAAATCAGTAAAGTAAGTGATTTACAAAAGAGTTTAATATACTAATATAATAGCTATTAACATACATTTATATAACTCGGAAAACCCCTTTAAATACGGTTTCTAATACTGTTGATGTGAATTTTTACTTGTTAGAGTTGTCATTGTGCAGTTTTGCCACAAGAGGCTGCTGTTTCCCCACGCAGCTAAGCTACTGCTAAGTATTTGAATATGCATAAGAGGTGGAGAAGATAACTCATGCTGCTGCTGCTGTGAGGAAGCAGGAAGTGGTGGGCAGAGCAGACATGTCTGGGTAGAGACTGCAAGAAAGCATTGTGTGCCCTTCTCGCGTCAGTGGGTCTTGGAGTGGCTAGAGTCACTGTTTGAAGTGACTGATGGCTGTCAGCTATCCAAATGACGTCCAGGAGAGAGAGGATCGGTTCCCGGAAGCCTGAAAGAGCCATGGAACGGTCGGGGCTGCCATAAGAGGTAAAGTTACTCAGCCTGGGGAAGAAGCAGTCGGCCATTTTGTGAACTGTCTAAGAGGACTGTGTGGATCCAAATTCTGTTCCTAGGGATGAGCACCGACATCAGGAAGCTGATCAGAACAGAGGGTCAAATTACAGGTTCTGCAGGATCACATGTTGTGGCAGGGACTTGCTGTTCAGTTTTGAGCAACCAGCGGATACAGTATATACTCAAGTCAGTGACTCAGCGGCACGGTATTGATTTGTAGGCTATGCAGTGTGCGCTATCGGTTCAGGTCTGTTCCCCTGCGGCACAGTATCGACTTGCAGGCTCTGCTGTGTGCGCTGCCGTGTTAGGGTTGCTCAGTTGGACAGGAACAGTGACTGAGCCTGGAGTATAGGGTATCTTGTGTACTTCTATATTGCTGTGTTTGTTACTACTGTCATTGCTGTGTTTATTAAGTGTTCTTGCATGGCAAGACCACTTACTGTTATCTCCCATATATATTCTTATTATAGACAAATTTACCACCCTAACTTCTCCTACAGTTTTTACACTACATAGACAGTAATATACCGAAACGTGCAGATTTATCCTGATTCGTGTGCTTTTGCCGAATGATTCACAAAATATCAAAGTTTTTGTGGCAAAATTGGTCCCATAGGAATGAATGGCGAAATGTTCAAAACTATAGTGGGAGCTGACAAAAGCTAGCATGTGAGCTGAAAAATCAGGACTTGATTTCTAAACTGCCACCATTTTCAACCCACTTACACAAATCTTATATCAAAACTTTCAGCCACCCCCGGTGCCACTAAAAATGTCTACGGCTAAGCCATAGTCCATAGTTGTGAGTTTTCACAACATGACCATTTGTTTTCAACTCACGCCGCCCATTGACATTCATTGAAACTCCACTCTAGCCACCTCAAATTTGAAAGGCAATTTCTAAACTGCGACTGTGCCTTCATTTTTTATATTTCAGAGACATACTATGCATCAAAATGTAGGTCTGGGTCAGCTCTTCACTGTAGGATTTAAATTTTTTAAACTACAACCGTTTGAAGATTGCAACCACCAGTGAAGTGATCAGTTTATTTTTAACCGCTCTTCTCTGCCCTTGCTGTAGAGTGAGTTGCCATAGGACCAAACAAGTGTCTCACAGAAAAGAATATGTAGTGGTTTCTGGAAAGTGGATATTTAAGCGAAGTGGACTAAATCAGATATATAGTGGAAATATTTCAGGGAGCATAAAAATTAATATTCCATGGAAGAATGGTAGATTCTGAAGCAGTCCTGCATGCACAGCCCAGGTTTTTCAGGGCAGGTTTCACATTGCTAAATGGTGTCTTTCCTTATCCCTCTTTTGTGATACACCCTGCATCTTTTTTGGGTCCTTCCCTTCCTTGCTGTCTGGGGAACTTGACCTGGAAAATGTTGCCCTGGTACAACTCGGGCACCATGACTTCCTGAAGTACTGGGACCCTCCCCGGCCTGGGTTTGAAAAATTAGGGCCTTGATTACCACCTCTTGGAACTGAAGGGAAGTTCCTGTGTGGCCTGCAGATTGAAATAAGATGTACGCATTGCACATTGCCATCTGTACAATGTGTACGGGCAGCTTTTTATACCACACTTTTGTTTTTAGTGTGAAACTGTAGGGCCTCATAAGTTGATCTGCAAGATCCACCCCTCCCATGTGCCTGTTGTAATCAAGGATGCAGTCTGGTTTGGGGACAGTGGTAGTGGTGCCTCGTACAACGGCAGGGGAACTGGTGTCAGTGTGAATGGTGCTCAGTACAAGGACGTCCCTCTTGTCCTTGTACTTAACCACCAGCATATTCTCATTGCGGAGAGGCCCTACTTTCGCCCATTCTCAGTGGTTGCCCTACCAGGGATATAGGGAGGTCTCTTTGATTTTTGCGTACTGTGCCGCAAGCCACAGTACCCCTGGCAGTTAGGGACCTGAACAGGAGAATATAATAGTTATCCACATAGAGGTGGTAACTAGAGTTGAGCGAACACCTGGATGTTCGGGTTCGAGAAGTTCGGCCGAACATCCCGGAAATGTTCGGGTTCGGGATCCGAACCCGATCCGAACTTCGTCCCGAACCCGAACCCCATTGAAGTCAATGGGGACCCGAACTTTTCGGCACTAAAAAGGCTGTAAAACAGCCCAGGAAAGAGCTAGAGGGCTGCAAAAGGCAGCAACATGTAGGTAAATCCCCTGCAAACAAATGTGGATAGGGAAATGAATTAAAATAAAAATTAAATAAATAAAAATTAACCAAAATCAATTGGAGAGAGGTTCCATAGCAGAGAATCTGGCTTCCCGTCACCCACCACTGGAACAGTCCATTCTCAGATATTTAGGCCCCGGCACCCAGGCAGAGGAGAGAGGTCCCGTAACAGAGAATCTGTCTTCATGTCAGCAGAGAATTAGTCTGCATGTCATAGCAGAGAATGAGGCTTCACGTCAGCCACCACTGCAACAGTCCATTGGCATATATTTAGGCCCAGCACCCAGGCAGAGGAGGGAGGTCCCGTAACAGAGAATCTGTCTTCATGTCAGCAGAGAATCAGTCTGCATGTCATAGCAGAGAATGAGGCTTCACGTCAGCCACCACTGCAACAGTCCATTGGCATATATTTAGGCCCAGCACACACACAGGCAGAGGAGAGAGGTCCCGTAACAGAGAATCTGGCTTCATGTCAGCAGAGAATCAGTCTGCATGTCATAGCAGAGAATGAGGCTTCACGTCAGCCACCACTGCAACAGTCCATTGGCATATATTTAGGCCCAGCACACACACAGGCAGAGGAGAGAGGTCCCGTAACAGAGGATCTGGCTTCATGTCAGCAGAGAATCAGTCTGCATGTCATAGCAGAGAATCAGGCTTCACGTCAGCCACCACTGCAACAGTCCATTGTCATAAATTTAGGCCCAGCACCCAGGCAGAGGAGAGAGGTCCCGTAACAGACAATCTGGCTTCATGTCAGCAGAGAATCAGTCTGCATGTCATAGCAGAGAATGAGGCTTCACGTCACCCACCACTGCAACAGTCCATTGGCATATATTTAGGCCTAGCACACAGGCAGAGCAGAGAGGTCCCGTAACAGACAATCTGGCTTCATGACAGCAGAGAATCAGTCTGCATGTCATAGCAGAGAATGAGGCTTCACGTCACCCACCACTGCAACAGTCCATTGGCATATATTTAGGCCTAGCACACAGGCAGAGCAGAGAGGTCCCGTAACAGACGATCTGGCTTCATGTCAGCAGAGAATCAGTCTGCATGTCATAGCAGAGAATGAGGCTTCACGTCAGCCACCACTGCAACAGTCCATTGGCATATATTTAGGCCTAGCACACAGGCAGAGGAGAGAGGTCCCGTAACAGACAATCTGGCTTCATGTCAGCAGAGAATCAGTCTGCATGTCATAGCAGAGAATGAGGCTTCACGTCAGCCACCACTGCAACAGTCCATTGGCATATATTTAGGCCCAGCACCCAGGCAGAGGAGGGAGGTCCCGTAACAGACAATCTGTCTTCATGTCAGCAGAGAATTAGTCTGCATGTCATAGCAGAGAATGAGGCTTCACGTCACCCACCACTGCAACAGTCCATTGGCATATATTTAGGCCTAGCACACAGGCAGAGGAGAGGTTCATTCAACTTTGGGTAGCCTCGCAATATAATGGTAAAATGAAAATAAAAATAGGATTGAATGAGGAAGTGCCCTGGAGTCCAATAATATATGGTTATGGGGAGGTAGTTAATGTCTAATCTGGACAAGGGACGGACAGGTCCTGTGGGATCCATGCCTGGTTCATTTTTATGAACGTCAGCTTGTCCACATTGGCTGTAGACAGGCGGCTGCGTTTGTCTGTAATGACGCCCCCTGCCGTGCTGAATACACGTTCAGACAAAACGCTGGCTGCCGGGCAGGCCAGCACCTCCAAGGCATAAAAGGCTAGCTCTGGCCACGTGGACAATTTAGAGACCCAGAAGTTGAATGGGGCCGAACCATCAGTCAGTACGTGGAGGGGTGTGCACACGTACTGTTCCACCATGTTAGTGAAATGTTGCCTCCTGCTAACACGTTGCGTATCAGGTGGTGGTGCAGTTAGCTGTGGCGTGTTGACAAAAGTTTTCCACATCTCTGCCATGCTAACCCTGCCCTCAGAGGAGCTGGCCGTGACACAGCTGCCTTGGCGACCTCTTGCTCCTCCTCTGCCTTGGCCTTGGGCTTCCACTTGTTCCCCTGTGACATTTGGGAATGCTCTCAGTAGCGCGTCTACCAACGTGCGCTTGTACTCGCGCATCTTCCTATCACGCTCCAGTGCAGGAAGTAAGGTGGGCACATTGTCTTTGTAGCGTGGATCCAGCAGGGTGGCAACCCAGTAGTCCGCACAGGTTAAAATGTGGGCAACTCTGCTGTCGTTGCGCAGGCACTGCAGCATGTAGTCGCTCATGTGTGCCAGGCTGCCCAGGGGTAAGGACAAGCTGTCCTCTGTGGGAGGCGTATCGTCATCGTCCTGCCTTTCCCCCCAGCCACGCACCAGTGATGGACCCGAGCTGCGTTGGGTGCCACCCCGCTGTGACCATGCTTCATCCTCATCCTCCTCCACCTCCTCCTCATCCTCGTCCTCCTCGTCCTCCAGTAGTGGGCCCTGGCTGGCCACATTTGTACCTGGCCTCTGCTGTTGCCAAAAACCTCCCTCTGAGTCACTTCGAAGAGACTGGCCTGAAAGTGCTAAAAATGACCCCTCTTCCTCCTCCTCCTCCTCCTCCTCCTGGGCCACCTCCTCTTCCATCATCGCCCTAAGTGTTTTCTCAAGGAGACATAGAAGTGGTATTGTAACGCTGATAACGGTGTCATCGCCACTGGCCATGTTGGTGGAGTACTCGAAACAGCGCAACAGGGCACACAGGTCTCGCATGGAGGCCCAGTCATTGGTGGTGAAGTGGTGCTGTTCTGTAGTGCGACTGACCCGTGCGTGCTGCAGCTGAAACTCCACTATGGCCTGCTGCTGCTCGCACAGTCTGTCCAGCATGTGCAAGGTGGAGTTCCACCTGGTGGGCACGTCGCATATGAGGCGGTGAGCGGGAAGGCCGAAGTTACGCTGTAGCGCAGACAGGCGAGCAGCAGCAGGATGTGAACGCCGGAAGCGCGAACAGACGGCCCGCACTTTATGCAGCAGCTCTGACATGTCGGGGTAGTTGTGAATGAACTTCTGCACCACCAAATTCAGCACATGCGCCAAGCAAGGGATGTGCGTCAAATTGGCTAGTCCCAGAGCTGCAACGAGATTTCGCCCATTATTACACACCACCAGGCCGGGCTTGAGGCTCACCGGCAGCAACCACTCGTCGGTCTGTTGTTCTATACCCCGCCACAACTCCTGTGCGGTGTGGGGCCTGTCCCCCAAACATATGAGTTTCAGAATGGCCTGCTGACGTTTACCCCGGGCTGTGCTGAAGTTGGTGGTGAAGGTGTGTGGCTGACTGGATGAGCAGGTGGAAGAAGAGGAGGAGGAAGCCGAGAAGGAGGAGGTGGCAACAGGAGGCAAAGAATGTTGCCCTGCGATCCTTGGCGGCGGAAGGACGTGCGCCAAACAGCTCTCCGCCTGGGGCCCAGCTGCCACTACATTTACCCAGTGTGCAGTTAGGGAGATATAGCGTCCCTGGCCGTGCTTACTGGTCCACGTATCTGTGGTTAGGTGGACCTTGCCACAGATGGCGTTGCGCAGTGCACACTTGATTTTATCGGATACTTGGTTGTGCAGGGAAGGCACGGCTCTCTTGGAGAAGTAGTGCCGGCTGGGAACAACATACTGTGGGACAGCAAGCGACATGAGCTGTTTGAAGCTGTCTGTGTCCACCAGCCTAAATGACAGCATTTCATAGGCCAGTAGTTTAGAAATGCTGGCATTCAGGGCCAGGGATCGAGGGTGGCTAGGTGGGAATTTACGCTTTCTATCAAATGTTTGTGAGATGGAGAGCTGAACGCTGGCGTGTGACATGGTTGAGACGCTTGGTGACGGAGGTGGTGGTGGTGGTGTTGGTGGTACATCCCCTGTTTGCTGGGCGGCAGGTGCCAACGTTCCTCCAGAGGCGGAGGAAGAGGCCGAGGCGGCAGCAGCAGAATAGGCCGAGGCGGCAGCAGCAGAAGAGGTAGCAGGGGGAGCCTGAGTGACTTCCTTGGTTTTAAGGTGTTTACTCCACTGCAGTTCATGCTTTGCATGCAGGTGCCTGGTCATGCAGGTTGTGCTCAGGTTCAGAACGTTAATGCCTCGCTTCAGGCTCTGATGGCACAGCGTGCAAACCACTCGGGTCTTGTCGTCAGCACATTGTTTGAAGAAGTGCCATGCCAGGGAACTCCTTGAAGCTGCCTTTGGGGTGCTCGGTCCCAGATGGCGGCGGTCAGTAGCAGGCGGAGTCTCTTGGCGGCGGGTGTTCTGCTTTTGCCCACTGCTCCCTCTTTTGCTACGCTGTTGGCTCGGTCTCACCACTGCCTCTTCCTCCGAACTGTGAAAGTCAGTGGCACGACCTTCATTCCATGTGGGGTCTAGGACCTCATCGTCCCCTGCATCGTCTTCCACCCAGTCTTGATCCCTGACCTCCTGTTCAGTCTGCACACTGCAGAAAGACGCAGCAGTTGGCACCTGTGTTTCGTCATCATCAGAGACATGCTGAGGTGGTATTCCCATGTCCTCATCATCAGGAAACATAAGTGGTTGTGCGTCAGTGCATTCTATGTCTTTCACCGCTGGGGAAGGGCTAGGTGGATGCCCTTGGGAAACCCTGCCAGCGGAGTCTTCAAACAGCATAAGAGACTGCTGCATAACTTGAGGCTGAGACAGTTTCCCTGGTATGCATGGGGGTGATGTGACAGACTGATGGGGTTGGTTTTCAGGCGCCATCTGTGCGCTTTCTGCAGAAGACTGGGTGGGAGATAATGTGAACGTGCTGGATCCACTGTCGGCCACCCAATTGACTAATGCCTGTACCTGCTCAGGCCTTACCATCCTTAGAACGGCATTGGGCCCCACCATATATCGCTGTAAATTCTGGCGGCTACTGGGACCTGAGGTAGTTGGTACACTAGGACGTGTGGATGTGGCAGAACGGCCACGTCCTCTCCCAGCACCAGAGGGTCCACTAACACCACCACGACCATGTCCACGTCCGCGTCCCTTACTAGATGTTTTTCTCATTGTTATGGTTCACCACAACAACAAATATATTATTTGGCCCAATGTATTGTATTCAAATTCAGCGGGATATAAATTTGAGGCCTAGTATTTAGGCGCTGGGTGACCGGTATGGATTTAGTGACAGAATTAGACTTGGAAATGCACAGAAGCGTGTGTGTGAAGTTATTCTGAATGACCCTATGTGCACCTTCAATATGATCTACCCTTTTAGGGATAGATTTCAAATAGCTCTGATATAGCAGAAACGACTAAATTATGAAATTGCTAAATTGGGAATTGTATTTCAACCCAGAACAAAAAATGTGCTTTGACGGACACTAAATAACTTTCCCAGCCACAACAGGACAGCGGTAACGAGAGATTTAGCGGGATATAAATTTGAGGCCTAGTATTTAGGCGCTGGGTGACAGGTATGGGTTTAGTGACAGAATTAGATTTGGAAATGCACAGTAGCGGGTGTGTGAAGTTATTCTGAATGACCCTATGTGCACCTTGAATATTATATACCCTTTTAGGGATAGATTTCAAATAGCTCTGATATAGCAGAAACCACTAAATTATGAAATTGCTAAATTGGGAATTGTATTTCAACCCAGAACAAGAAATGTGCTTGAACGGACACTAAATAACTCGCCCAGCTACAGCACTAGGGACAGATTTAGCGGGATATAAATTTGAGGCCTAGTATTTAGGCGCTGGGTGACAGGTATGGGTTTAGTGCCAGAATTAGACTTGGAAATACACAGTAGCGGGTGTGTGTGAAGTTATTCTGAATGACCCAATGTGCACCTTGAATATTATATACCCTTTTAGGGATAGATTTCAAATAGCTCTGATATAGCAGAAACCACTAAATTATGAAATTGCTAAATTGGGAATTGTATTTCAACCCAGAACAAGAAATGTGCTTGAACGGACACTAAATAACTCGCCCAGCTACAGCACTAGGGACAGATTTAGCGGGATATAAATTTGAGGCCTAGTATTTAGGCGCTGGGTGACAGGTATGGGTTTAGTGCCAGAATTAGACTTGGAAATACACAGTAGCGGGTGTGTGTGAAGTTATTCTGAATGTCCCTATGTGCACCTTCAATATTATATACCCTTTTAGGGATAGATTTCAAATAGCTCTGATATAGCAGAAACCACTAAATTATGAAATTGCTAAATTGGGAATTGTATTTCAACCCAGAACAAGAAATGTGCTTGAACGGACACTAAATAACTCGCCCAGCTACAGCACTAGGGACAGATTTAGCGGGATATAAATTTGAGGCCTAGTATTTAGGCGCTGGGTGACAGGTATGGGTTTAGTGCCAGAATTAGACTTGGAAATACACAGTAGCGGGTGTGTGTGAAGTTATTCTGAATGTCCCTATGTGCACCTTCAATATTATATACCCTTTTAGGGATAGATTTCAAATAGCTCTGATATAGCAGAAACCACTAAATTATGAAATTGCTAAATTGGGAATTGTATTTCAACCCAGAACAAGAAATGTGCTTGAACGGACACTAAATAACTCGCCCAGCTACAGCACTAAGGACAGATTTAGCGGGATATAAATTTGAGGCCTAGTATTTAGGCGCTGGGTGACCGGTATGGATTTAGTGACAGAATTAGACTGGGATATGGCCAAAAAATAAACAGACTATTGCTGGTTAAATGCACTTGGTGTGACAGCTTCACCCTGATGTAGGCTTTAGCCAAAAAACAACCACACCATTGAGGGTTAAATGCACTTGGTGACAGGCGCAGCTTGCCCCTGATTTAGTATATGGCCAAAAAATGAACAGACTATTGCTGGTTAAATGCACTTGGTGTGACAGCTTCACCCTGATGTAGGCTTTAGCCAAAAAACAACCACACCATTGAGGGTTAAATGCACTTGGTGACAGGCGCAGCTTGCCCCTGATTTTGTATATGGCCAAAAAATGAACAGACTATTGCTGGTTAAATGCACTTGGTGTGACAGCTTCACCCTGATGTAGGCTTTAGCCAAAAAACAACCACACCATTGAGGGTTAAATGCACTTGGTCGCAGCTTGTGCTGGCGCACCACAAGACACAAAATGGCCGCCGATCACCCCAGAAAAATGTGACTGACAAACGGTCTGGGCAGCCTAAAAACAGTGAGCAATTGAGGATCAGCAGCTCAATGATCCACAGCTGCAGATCGATCAGTTAATCAAGTCCTTTGGAGGAGTTAATCTGCCTAATCTCGCCCTACTGTCGCAGCCGCAACCTCTCCCTACGCTAATCAGAGCAGAGTGACGGGCGGCGCTATGTGACTCCAGCTTAAATAGAGGCTGGGTCACATGGTGCTCTGGCCAATCACAGCCATGCCAATAGTAGGCATGGCTGTGATGGCCTCTTGGGGCAAGTAGTATGACGCTTGTTGATTGGCTGCTTTGCAGCCTTTCAAAAAGCGCCAAGAAAGCGTCACAAAAGCGCGAAGAAAGCGACGAACACCGAACCCGGACTTTTACGAAAATGTCCGGGTTCGGGTCCGTGTCACGGACACCCCAAAATTCGGTACGAACCCGAACTATACAGTTCGAGTTCGCTCATCCCTAGTGGTAACCCTTATCCAGCAGTGGGTGCAGTAATTACCACACAATCTTCCCACCAACTCCTAGGAGGGGGGACATTCTGGGGGTTCTATTGTGGAATCTTTCCCTTCGTAAACGTGGAATTTGTGGGTGTACCCGGATCTACTCTCACAGAGTTTGTATATTTTCATGCCATACCTTGCCCGTTTGCTAGGCAGGTATTGGCAGAATCGAATCCTCCCTTTGAACAATAATAGGGACTAATCTACACTGACATTTGTCTCTGGGTTGTACACCTCAGCAAACTTGTTGCTGAAGTGGTCAATGACAGGCCTAACCTTGAATAGTCGGTCAAATGTTGGGTCGTTTTGCAGTGGGCACTGTGTATTGTCATTGTAGTGTAGGAATTTTTGGATTGATTAAAATTGCTTCCGGATTATGGTCTGACAGTAAATTGGAGTCTGGTAGAAAATGGCAGAACTCCAATATTGCCTAATGTTTGGCTTCTTTACTATGCCCATATGCAGCACAAGTCCCCAAAACTTCTTAATCTCTGCTGCATCTACTGGGGTCCAACCTAGGGCTCTAGCGTATGCCAAACTAGGGTTCGGAGCAAAGAATTGTTAAGCGTACAAATTGGTTTGGGCCACCATTAGATTTACAGTTGCTCACCAACTCAGGGATTTGTGACTGATAATCGTCAGGGGGTGGGGTCCATGTGGGCTCACTCTGGGGAGCTGCATCCTCTGCTACCCTGGGGCGCCTTCTATAGGGTCCTTCATCAGCAGATGATGATGATGATGGTGATGAGGGGGTAGAGGATAGAGGAAAGTGGCATCCTCTTCTCCCTCACTGGCAGACTCAGTTTCGGAGGCAAGGATGGCGCATGCCTCTTCAGCTGAGTACACTCGTTAGGGGATGATTGGGACATTTTTATGTTATTGGGGTGTGAAATGTGTAAACCTTTATTTAGTGTGGGGTGTGTATGTAACGTTTCTTACACGTGAAGGGGCTTGTAATAAATTTGAAATAAAATGTAGAAGAAAAGTTGTAAAAAAAAAAGTATTTTGTGCAAAAAAGAAACTTGCAGCGCAAACTGAGCAGACGCGATCAGTAATGGACACTACTGATCGGTGCTCAGTTGTTGCAAAATGCACGTACGCTAATGGTGCGTACGTGAAAAAATCTGAAATTTATATATATATCTATATAAATAAAACTAACTACCACTAACTGCAGTTATTTTTTCACACACAAAAAAATGTGAAAAAAAAAACCCCTAAAAAATGTGCAGATGCTATGGAGCTCACTACTGATTGGTGCTCTGCAGCACACACGCACACAGATCGTGTGCGTGCGTGTAGTATTCCTTTTAATAAGAAGGTTGATTTCACCCATATGCAGTGAAGAAATCGGTCCCTTACGGACAGTTTATCAGACTCAGGCGTATCAATAGTACTAGTGATGGCTTTGAAAGACAAGCCATGGAATTGAAGGAAAGAGGCAGGGGCGTAACTACCATAGTGGCAGACCATGCAACTGCTATGGGGCCCAGGACAAGAGGGGGCCCACTTGGGATCATCCCCTCTTCTACTGGGAGTGAAAACTTGTTTAGGAGTCTACCCTCTAAAGGAACAACTTTTAGCAAATATGGCAGTGGAAAAAATGGCCCAAGGGTCAATGAAAGGGGTTTAGGCAGAAACTCTTCTGTCCTGTGTGGGGGGCCTGGTTTGATCCTTGCTATGGAGCCCTTACTTCTCTATGTACGCCACTGGTAAGAGGGGCTACCCCCAGGAGATGTTGGACTTGGCCCTTGAGAGGGTGAGGAAGTTCTCTCAAAGCGACCTTCTTATTAACAGGAATAGAACCCCAGATAAAAATGAGCAATGAGGGACGGACCAAGAATAAGAGCTCGCACGCAGAAAAAGTGATGCAGAGCTGGAAAGTGGTAAATGCAGCTATTCCAGATGTTCTTCTTCTTTCTCCTTTCCAGCAGCAAAGGGTTAAATTCGCAGTGGTGGTGCACCACAAGTCCCAGAGAGCCACAGCAGCACAGAAAGGCACAGAACCTCTCTGCAAGCAGTCACCAGCTAGAATGGCAGGGAAGTTCTACCTCTTCCTGTGCAGCTAATAGCGCTGCCATTGGCTGGAGCGTTGTTCCAGCCAATCGCAGTGCTGGCAGGGGATCCAAAACACTGGTGTCCCCTGCCTCACCTCGGATGTAACTGATGCTGACAGTTCAGCACTGGCCACTGTCCACTGACCTCCTCCCCGCAGCTGCTGACAGCTTCCTGCGCTGCGATGTGAACAACACATTGATCGGCCAATCGCAGTGCTTGGAGCTGCAGGGGGGTGGATCGGCACCATGCTACTCTTTCCTTGCATGGCTCCCTGACGGTAAGAGCAGCCATGGTGCAGCGATTCCACCCCAATCTTCCCCTAGAGCCCCGCAGACCTCATGAAGTACATGTACGCCATGGATCTTTAGGTCCCGTCATGATATGACGTACATGTACCTAAGGCCTCATGCACACAACAGTATTTTTTTGCGGTCCGCAAAAAGGGGTTCCGTGATCCGTGTCCGTTTTTGTTTCCGTGTGTCTTCCTTTATTTTTGGAGGATCTCCAAACATGAAGGAAAGTAAAAAAAAAAAATCTAAGTTTAGTTTGCCATGCAAATGATAGGGAAAAAACAGACACGGACGCGGATGACAATCTTGTGTGCATCCGTGTTTTTTCACGGACCCATTGACTTGAATGGGTCCGCGAACCGTTGAAAAAAATAGGACAGGTCATATTTTTTCACGGACTGGAAACACGGATCACGGACGCGGATGGCAAACGGTGCATTTGCCGATTTTTCCACTAACCCATTGAAAGTCAATGGGTCTGCAGAAAATCACGGAAAACGGAACAACGTACTCGGGACACAACAACGGTCGTTAAATGAAGGGGTTAAATGTGCTATATAAATAAAAGTTGAAATGCAAGTTTGCCATGTGCACTTTTTAAATTTGATCAATTAATTGGTTAGTGTAATGTTTACTATCTTTACTCACTCCAAACACTCCACACCAGGGATGTCAAACTCGTGGCCCTCCAGCTGTTGCAAAACTACAACTCCAATCATGCCTGGGCATACTACAGCTATCAGGGAATGATGGGAGTTGTCGTTTTGCAACATCTGGAGGGCCATGAGTTTGACATCCATGCTCCACACAGTTACTCTGCCCAGTCCAGCCTTTCCCCAGTTACTCCAGCCACTCCAACCACACAACAGTTACTCAATCCACTCCAGTTGTAGACTACTGGTGGAGGTAAGAACACTTCACACAATTTCCCCAGAAATTCTAGCTTTTCTAGTTACTAATGTTAGTAAAATTTCAGTTTTTGCACAAATTCTGGTGTCGCTTTTCTCATCTGTGACTTTGCTGTATCCTGGGGAGCCCTCCCCGCTTCACGGTCTTACAGTCTAACTCATGCAGTCATATATTATGAGAGGTGCAGGCTCTGTCTCGTGCAGTCACATATTAAAAGAGGTTCAGGGTCTGTCTTACATAGTCACATACTATGAGAGATTCAGGGTCTGTCTCACAGTTGCAGTCACATACCATTAGAGGTGCAGGGTTTGTCTCATGCAGTCACATATTATAAGAGGTGCAGGGTCTTTTTCATGCAGTCACATATTATGAGAGGTGCAGGCTCTGTCTCGTGCAGTCACATATTATGAGAGGTGCAGGCTCTGTCTCGTGCAGTCACATATTAAAAGAGGTTCAGAGCCTGTCTTACATAGTCACATACTATGAGAGATTCAGGTTCTGTCTCACAGTTGCAGTCACATACCATTAGAGGTGGAGGCTCTGTCTCGTGCAGTCACATATTATGAGAGGTGCAGGCTCTGTCTCGTGCAGTCACATATTATGAGAGGTGCAGGCTCTGTCTCGTGCAGTCACATATTATGAGAGGTGCAGGCTCTGTCTCGTGCAGTCACATATTATGAGAGGTGCAGGCTCTGTCTCGTGCAGTCACATATTATGAGAGGTGCAGGCTCTGTCTCGTGCAGTCACATATTAAAAGAGGTTCAGAGCCTGTCTTACATAGTCACATACTATGAGAGATTCAGGGTCTGTCTCACAGTTGCAGTCACATACCATTAGAGGTGCAGGCTCTGTCTCGTGCAGTCACAGGTTGCGGCTATGCTGCGTTTTTAGACGGCAAAAAGAAACAAAATACTTGCGTTCATGGTGCGTTTTCTTTCCAGCAAAGGGAAAATACAGCAAAACTGCATTACGAATTATAAAAAAAATAGTTACATTGAGGTAATTTAAGCTTGCTGTGTGCTTTCCCTTTGCAGGAAGAAAACGCACCAAATGCAGGTACGGTATGTTCTTACAAAAGCAGCATGCGGTTTATTTTTGTGTTAGCGTTTTTGGTGAGGTAAAAAAATAAAAAGTCTCAACACTCTCACTGGCTAAGCGTCCTCTAGTTATTTCTAAATTCTGTCATTTTAGTCTCTGTCAAGCCTGTGGTTTTGGGAACAAAGGGGAACATGTACTATGAATGCTAAGCCAGTTTTTGACATAAAAAAATGTCACAAGACTCCATTTTTTAGCACTGGCATTTTTATCCCAGTGGAGGGGGCCACATTCATGCCTGGAAACAGGTGTAAATGACGATGGAAATCTACTCCAGTCAGGGGGGCTGGAATAGATTTCAGTCCAGGTGCACAGACTGCCGGAGGATGCTCCCAATTTATGATGGGGAGCACGCCCTCAGTCAGCACAGGGGCTATCAATGAGACTGTCCTGAATTACCTCAGGAAAAGTGAGACTGCCCTGAATTACCTCAGAAAATGTGAGACTGTCCTGAATTACCTCAGGAAAAGTGAGACTGCCCTGAATTACCTCAGGAAAAGTGAGACTGCCCTGAATTACCTCAGAAAATGTGAGACTGTCCTGAATTACCTCAGGAAAAGTGAGACTGCCCTGAATTACCTCAGGAAAAGTGAGACTGCCCTGAATTACCTCAGAAAATTTGAGACTGCCCTGAATTACCTCAGTAAATGTGAGACTGCCCTGAATTACCTCAGAAAATGTGAGACTGCCCTGAATTACCACAGAAAATGTGAGACTGCCCTGAATTACCACAGAAAATGTGAGACTGCCCTGAATTACATCAGGAAAAGTGAGACTGCCCTGAATTACCTCAGAAAATGTGAGACTGCCCTGAATTACCACAGAAAATGTGAGACTGCCCTGAATTACATCAGGAAAAGTAAGACTGCCCTGAATTACCTCAGAAAATGTGAGACTGTCCTGAATTACTTCAGAAAATGTGAGACTGCCCTGAATTACCTCAGAAAATGTGAGACTGTCCTGAATTACCTCAGAAAATGTGAGACTGTCCTGAATTACCTCAGAAAATGTGAGACTGTCCTGAATTACCTCAGAAAATGTGAGACTGCCCTGAATTACCTCAGAAAATGTGAGACTGCCCTGAATTACCTCAGAAAATGTGAGACTGCCCTGAATTACCTCAGAAAATGTGAGACTGCCCTGAATTACCTCAGAAAATGTGAGACTGCCCTGAATTACTTCAGAAAATGTGAGACTGTTCTGAATTACTTCAGAAAATGTGAGACTGTTCTGAATTACTTCAGGAAAAGTGAACAAACCACCAGATAAGCAGTGACAATAAGCGCTGTGGTGAATGTGATATGTCTTTTCAAGGGGCTGGGGCATGCTGTTTGATATTGTGTGGTAAAAATGACCATTATAGTGGTGGTCAGCCATGTCACACACTTTTTCATGCCCCCCTCCCCCATAATCTCACTACATTTTAGCGTGGCCCTTCTCAGGTGCCTTGCTTGTTTACTGTTAACAATTTCTTACTCTTCCATGGAAAAAGATGGAGAAGGTATATACAGTATATACCTCCTCTACCTTCCCCACAATAAAAGCAGCAGGGAAATTACATTCTGTGGTGATATCCCCACAGAAAGTGACAGATTCACATATATCATAGCCCTCATGTGTATTTTCTTTGTAATGACATCTTCCTCTTCTGAGGAAGAAGATGGAGAGGAGACATATTTCCTCTTTATGACTGCCAAGACTAGTGAGGATCACTTTCTGTGAGAAAATCCTCACAGAATCTGAGGCAGCTTTGCTGTATGCATCCTCCATTGCTGCCACCTGAAAAATTCTGAGAAGTCTTGTGTGGGTGGAGCCTAATCAGGTCTTTACCTAAGGGGAAGCCCCGCCCCAATCTGGCCTTCACCTGAAGTATTCATTCTATACACATTAACCCTTTCTTAATTTGTTTTCTTCTCCCTCTCTTTCAAAAGCCATAGCTTTTTGTTTTTCCATTCACATAGCTGTATGAGGGCTAATCTTCTGTGGGACAAGTTATACTTTGTAATGGCACCATTTATTTTTCCATGCAAACAAATGATTAATGATGCGAAATTGAAAAAACAAGGCAATTGCACCATAGTTTCACAAGTTTGATTTTTAAAACCTTTGTTGTGCGATAAAAATGACACATTAGTTGTCATAGGCCTCATGCACACGACAGTATTTTTTTGCTGTCCGCAAAAAGGGGTTCCGTTCAGTGATCCGTGTCCGTTTTTGTTTCCGTGTGTCTTCCTTTATTTTTGGAGGATCTCCAGACATGAAGGAAAGTAATAAAAAATCTAAGTCAAGTTTGCCATGCAAATGATAGGAAAAAAACGGACGTGAATGACAATCTTGTGTGCCTCCGTGTTTTTTCACGGACCCATTGACTTGAATGGGTCCGCGAACCATTGTCCGTGAAAAAAATAGGACAGGTCGTATTTTTTTCACGGACTGAAAACACGGATCACGGACGCGGACGACAAATGGTGCATTAGCCGAGTTTTCCACAGACCTATTGAAAGTCAATGGGTTTGCAGAAAATCACAGAAAACAGAACAACGGACACGGGACACAACAACGGTCCCTTTTTGGTGTGAAATCATTACACAGCACCTTTTTTGCAAATGTTTTTAAATGCTTGTGACAATATCTGTCACACAAGCGTTTTTATGCCACGTTTGACACATAGGAGTGACGTAGGTGTGTTGGGGACTGAGACAGCAAAAAGGCGTAAAAGTAAATGAAAAACTAGGCCAGCCATGGATGCACCAAAGATGCACCTAATTTATGATGAGGTGAACGCGCATCTTCCAGCAGCAATACCGGCGTGAAAGAAAGAGACCGACAAAAAATGATGGTCTTAATAAGTGACCCCCATTATCTTTAATTCTGTGGGTCTGTACTAGGGTTGAGCGAATGGAAGTATCTGAAGTAGACTTTGATCTGAATTTCAGGGAAAATTCAATTTGATTCAAAACCCGAATTTCCTCGTGCTTTGTGGCAGCTAGAGATGAGCGAATCGAATCCCACAAAGTGGAATTTGATCTGAATTTCAGGATAAATTTGATTTGCCTCGTGCTTCATGTCAGTGAATCAATTTAACCTGAAATAGTGTAAAAAAACTAAAAAATTCATACAGTACTTACCTCCTCCATTTTCTCGCGACGGGCCGCCAGCTTCCATCTTGATTAAAGATCTCGGCCGAAATCCCGTACGTGGTGATGTATGAAATCACCACGTCGGTTGGCGCAATGATGTAATCTCCTGCTGCACGAGATTTTGCGCCAGATCTTCAAGCAAGATGGTGGCGGCTGGCCCGTCGTGAGCAAATGGAAGCGGCAAGTTATTTTTATTTTTTTATTTTAAAAATGGAAAATTACACTCAGATGCCGCGATTATGTATGAACACAGCATCTGAGGGGTACAATGACGGGGGGGGGGGGGGGGGGGAATGGCACTATTGCTGCTCCCTTTCATTGCACCGACTACTTACAAAAAAATACACTTTGTGACAAAGTAATTCGTCACAAATCGAATTGTTTTGTAAAATTTGGCGAATCAGCCAAATCGAACTTTTGAAAAATTTGCTAATCACTAGTGGCAGCGAATCAATTTTTCCTGAAATAAACATACTCACCTCATCCATTTGAGAGCGAAGACGCCACCGCAGCCATCTTGATTGAAGATCGCGGTGACGTATGACTTCACCAGGCCGGCCAGCTTGATGACATCATCACGCACTGCATGAGATTTCAAGCCGCTTCTTCGCGTTTAAATGGATAAGGAGAGGTTTTTTTAACCCCTGTAAGCAATTTGTCACTAAGTGAATTTCTTTGTGGAATTCAGGTGAAGCAGCCGAATAGCTCGTCACTACTTTGTACAACTACATGAAGCAGGCATTGGCTATTCGTTCAGTCCTATAAGCCTACCCAACCCATAACCTCCACCCCTCACCCTAACCCATATAAATAAACACACCACACCACTGCTTGGATTTAATCGGCCACAGCAGCCGTTTATTAAATAAATACAACATAAATATAACATAAGTTAACCCCTGACGAGGGAGGTCCTAGAAGCCCCAATAACTTTATAAACACTGGAACACCTGCGTCTCCATCTTGCCCCCAGCCGTTGAACCGAGCTCGGAGGCAGCAACTGATGGACGCGTAATTAGTTCCTATCAGCTCCTCAATGAGAGTCCAGCCCCTCCCGCGGGGCCCTCCCATCCTCAGGTACCACCATATTTCACCACTTCAAGGACCTCCCCCGCCTCCACGACTGCCGCGACATATAACAACCCCAACCTCTCAACCACCCCTTCCAATAGGGTCGGGCGGGTGGGCGATTCAGTCTCCTGGCCAGCACTGCTTTCACTTCCGCCTTCTTCCTCCTTCTCACCTCTGGCCACGCCCCCCGTCGCCCCAGCAACTCGCGCCTCACCTCCGCTCCCGCCCCCACTCCCCACTGACCCTTTCCTCACCAGTCCTGCCCAGCCAAGCCTCTTCATGGACGTCCTCCCCCACCGCTGCGCTCCTTGTCCGGACTAACTTGAAGCAGGCATTGGCTATTCGTTCAGTCCTATAAGCCTACCCAACCCATAACCTCCACCCCTCACCCTAACCCATATAAATAAACACACCACACCACTGCTTGGATTTAATCGGCCACAGCAGCCGTTTATTAAATAAATACAACATAAATATAACATGAGTTAACCCCTGACGAGGGAGGTCCTAGAAGCCCCAATAACTTTATAAACACTGGAACACCTGCGTCTCCATCTTGCCCCCAGCCGTTGAACCGAGCTCGGAGGCAGCAACTGATGGACGCGTAATTAGTTCCTATCAGCTCCTCAATGAGAGTCCAGCCCCTCCCGCGGGGCCCTCCCATCCTCAGGTACCACCATATTTCACCACTTCAAGGACCTCCCCCGCCTCCAAGAACGCGCAGCTTGACTACCTCAACCCTGCGCGTCCCTCCACATCCGCAAAGCTATCTCCACTCCACTCTGGAGCCCCAGAGCCCACAAATCCGTACCCACCGCATTCAGGTGCACTCCATCTGCTCTCCAAAACGCGCCCTCACCCTTCTCCAATACCTCATGCCGCACCACCACACCACCATTCCTTGCCATAAAACGGCCCACCGCCCTGTTTACCTTTATCCTAGCCTTATTCAAGCTCTCTACTGACCTCGCACCTCTCCACACCTTCCGCGGCACAATGTCAGACCAGACAATGATCACCCCCGGAAACAACGCCCAAATCCTGAGTAAGTCAAACTTGACATCCCGAACCAATTCCCTAAACGGACGCTTTCCTAAATCATTCCCCCCCACGTGCAACACCAACACATCAGGAGGACGATCTAAACGAACGAAATGATGCACCTCCCTCAACACTCCGCCCCACAACATACCTCTGACGCCTAACCACCTGACCGTAGCCAACGCCGGACTCACACCCAACTGCCGCCCACTCGGCCTCACATCCGCTCTGATCGCGCCCCAGAACACATAGGAGTGCCCCAAAATCCACACCAACGCCGCCATCATCCGACCTGTGAACACAAAAGAACAAAATCAACATCACCTCCCACATCCTTACCCTACAACAATGCAGGCCGCACATACGATTTAAAGCGAACCGACTCCCAACGCCCAATCCTCCTAATCATCTCCTCACTGGCGCCCAACCTGGCTGCCTCAGTTGCCGCACCAATTCTGAATGAATGCCCCGAATAATCTCTGGCCGGCACCCCCAAAACCTTCAAACATTTTCTAAAGACCGCCAGAAACTGAAACCTAGACAAAAAGGAACCGTCCTCATGCCTCAAAAACGGGACCTCGTCCCTCTGCAGCCTCGCGCCATACGATCCCGCACACCTCACCGGGCACATACTACACCCCGGCACTGCAAACAACGTAAAACGCAGCCCCCTACCCTCCTGATCCGTTTTTGACCTGCGAATCCGAATATGCAACCTATCCCCCACCCACTCAACATCCTCACTCCTAAGGCCCCCCGCTCTCCTAACACTATCACACACCAACTCCCCCAAGCGGAAAGCCCCAAAAAACGCCAAAGCAAAAGCCGCCTTAAACAGCCCTAGCTCCCACCCCGAACTACAAACACCACTCAACCTATCCCCCATTCGCACCAACAACTCAAAAGACACCGGCCTCCGACAATCCGGCACCCTGCCTGCACCCCTACGCCAACCCTTCAAAACCTGTCGCACCAAAAAACACTTAGTCAAATCAGGTAGCCCCCGCCACTTAAAACCAAACGCTATACCTGAAACCAGATGATTCACCTTGGACACCGACCACCCCTCACTCTTCAACTGCCCCAACAACATCAACAACCGCACCTCACCATCCACTCCGCCAGCTCCCCAAGTCCCATTCCACGCCTCCCAGGTCGTCCACGCCTTACCATACTCCCTCCAAGTACCCGGACTCAACGAATCCCTCAACAACCCCATCACTTCTCCTCCAGGATCGCCCACACTCCAGACCCTCCGCCTCCGCTTCTGGCGCAAGAAGCCGGAACCGCTCCCACTGCAAACGAGAAAGAGAATCCGCCACTGAATTAGCCACTCCAGCCACATGTTCCGCCACCAACCACACGTTAATCGACAAACACCGCAATACCAAAAACTGTAACAGCCTAACCACCGGCGGGAAAGATGCGGACAAACTGTTGATAGCCTGAACCACCCCCAAATTGTCACAATGAAAGCGTACCTTCCTGTTTTCCAATTTCTCGCCCCACAACACCACCGCCATCACAATGGGAAAAAGTTCCAACAAGGCCATGTTTCTTACCCACCCACGACTTACCCACGACTCTGGCCACACGCCCGCACACCATTGTCCCTGGCAATAGGCACCAAAACCCACCCCCCCGGACGCGTCAGTATATAACTCAAACTCCACGCTATCACACAACTCCGCCATCACCAAAGACCTACCATTGTACTGACCCAAAAACTCCGCCCACACCCTCAGATCCCCTTTTAACTCTTTACGTAACCTGATAAAATGATACGGCACCGACACCCCCGCCGTAGCCGCGGCCAATCTTCTACAAAAAATTCTACCCATAGGCATAATTTGACACGCAAAATTCAATTTACCTAACAATGACTGCAACTCCCGCAACCTAATCTTCTCCCTCCCAATGGCCCTATCAATCTCCTGACGCAAATCCACCAACTTATCCTGGGGAAGCCTACACTCCATCAGTTCCGTATCTATCACAATCCCCAAAAAACACAATTCCGTCACCGGACCCAACGTCTTCTCCTGCGCCAACGGTACCCCAAAGCGCGCAAAAACCGACTGCACTGTATGCAGCAACAAAGAACAAACCCGCGAATTCGCCGGCCCTAAACATAAAAAATCGTCTAAATAATGTATAACGGATGAACAACCGGAAACTTCCACCACTACCCATTCCAAAAAGGAGCTAAAGGTCTCAAAGTATGCACACGAAAGAGAGCAGCCCATCGGCAAGCACCTATCCACAAAATATTCCCCATCCCAAAAACAACCCAACAATCCCATGCTCTCCACGTGTACTGGAAGCAAGCGAAAAGCCGCCTCCACATCAACCTTAGCCATCAATGCCCCCCGCCCCAACCGCCTCACCCACTTCACAGCCGCATCAAATTAGGTGTAGACCACCGAACAAAGATCAGGATCTATACCATCATTGACCGACGCACCTTTCGGGTAAGACAAATGATGAATGAGCCGAAACTTGTTCGGCTCTTTCTTCGGCACTACCCCCAGCGGAGACACCCTCAACCCCCCAATCGGCGGCTCTTTAAACGGACCCGCCATCTGCCCCAACTCCACTTCCTTCCTCAACTTCTCCGTCACCACATCCGCATGAACAAGCGCAGACCTAAGATTCTTATGAACCACAGGCCCCGCCGTAACAACCGATGGAATCTGAAAACCAAACTTAAAACCATCCCCCAACAAACCAGCCGCAACCCGATCCGGGTACCTATCTAGGAACACCTGCATCTCTTCCACCCGCACCGGCGTCCGTCCCTTTTCCAGAACCATCACCCCCCTTATTCCGTCCCCCTTTGAAACAACGGTTAGCTCCATGAGCTCCCCCACATCCCGTGCACTCGTGCTTAAACTTGCACTTGGCCCCAAATCTGCAATTCCCTTCGTTGAAAAGGAAACACAACCCCTTTGCCGATGCCGCTGCCAACGCCCCCGGGGAAGATCCCCCGGACTCCCCCCGAAAGGACTGCCCAGCCCTAGGAGGCGCCGTCACCCTCAACCACAACCCAATATCCTTATGATCCCACCGGATATCAGGCCTCACCGCCTTACGCTGCCGGAACTGCTCATCGTACCTGAGCCAGCCCACCCCCCCATAAACCCTATAAGCCTCCCCAATAGCGTCCTGGTAGCAAAAAAGCGCCGAACAACATTCCGGAGCCCTTTCCCCAATGACACTTGCTAATATGGCAAACGCCTGAAGCCAATTAGCAAAAGTCCGTGGGATCAAACGGTGCCGCCGCTTCTCCTCCTCCTCCTTTTTCCCCTCGTCCTTCTTACCCCTATCCAAATTAAACCTTTCTAATGGGAGCAGCGAGAATATCTCCACGTACTCACCTTTCCAAATCTTTTCCCTCACCTCTTGCTTCAAATGAGCCCCCAGCGTCCCCTCAAAGCACACATACACCTCACCACGAGCCCTATCATCTAACCTCTGCCCCTCCCCTTCTCCACCAGCCTGCGTCTCCACTGACACCGACCCCAACCCCGCCGCAACCCCCTGCGCACCAGCCCCCGACCCCGGCACCACTCCCCCCCAGGCACCGGAAACCCCCCACCAGCTCCCATACCTGACAACCATCCCGCCAATCCCCCCAAAAACTGCCCCAAACCCTTACCAAAATCCCCCATGGTCCCCCCCCCACCCACCGGGAGACCCTGCCCTAACATGGAGCCCCAAGCAATCTCACCAGGCACCACGGGCGCTGTGACTCCCGCTGCCGAAGGTCCTGACTCCTGCCGCACGGACACTGCCCCATCATAGCTCCTGGACGTCGACGGCTGCTTCTCCTGGACCACTTGCACGACCCTCTGCACCACACTGGCCGGACCCCGGGACGAGACCGCGGCCTCCGCCACTGCAAGGGGACCTTCTTCCACGCTGCTCAAATCTTCTCTGGACCTGCGCCGGTATTCGTCCTCCACCATCGCAGTCCGAGGGACCCGATCCTCATCAAACAGCCGAGTGGACCGCCCGCTGAAGGAGGGACTGGGCCGGTCCACCGTACCCGGTCCCGAATCCTGCTGCACCGCCGCAGGGAGCGGGGGAAGGGGCGTCCCACTCCTCACAGGGCCCCGCCGCGTATCGGGATTCCTCCCACGGCGGGAGCGCCTCGCGGAAGGCCGAGCGGCCGCTCCCCGCCGCCGAGGGTCCACAGGGGGGCTCCCTACTCTGCGCCGGGCCCGGGGGGTGACTTCAGGGCTTAGGCGCGCCGGCGGGATACCGCGCCGCGGCCGGGCAGCCCGAACATTAGGGGAAGCCACAGGAGCAGGCGAAACTATGCAGGCACCAACCTGCTCCTGCAGCCAGCCAGGCCCCCTCACCTCCGCTTTTCTCCTCAACCTCTCCAACATCTCCTCAACTGACATCACCGGCGCCGACATGCTGCTGTCCGTCCGATTCAGTCTCCTGGCCAGCACTGCTTTCACTTCCGCCTTCTTCCTCCTTCTCACCTCTGGCCACGCCCCCCGTCGCCCCAGCAACTCGCGCCTCACCTCCGCTCCCGCCCCCACTCCCCACTGACCCTTTCCTCACCAGTCCTGCCCAGCCAAGCCTCTTCATGGACGTCCTCCCCCACCGCTGCGCTCCTTGTCCGGACTAACTGCAATGCAAAATGTATAAACTTTTTGTAATGTATTAATACCCTTAAAAAAAATTACAAATAAAATAAAAGATTTTTCTTTGCATCCCCCATAATGTCTTTAGATTTCTGTTTACGGAGCTGTACAAGGGCTCATTGTTTTGTTGAAGGATCTGTAGTTTTTATTAATATCATTTTGTGGAAAGGGGAGGTATGACTTCTTCCATAGACTGCAGTGGTTTACCATTGCATTGCAGTCTATGGTAAAATTGCTGTGTTTCTATTGAACCCTGACTGACGCAATGCTCAATAGGAACCTAAAGGGGTTTTCCCAGCTGGGACATCACTAGGCTATAACATCAATGTCAGATATGTGTGGGTCACACCTCTGGGACCCACTCCTATCTCTAGATTGGGACTAGCCAAAGTGAACAGAGAGGAGTCACCATGCATGGCCACTGTCCATTCACTGCTATGGGAGTTCCTAAAACTGCTGAGGGAATTTTCAGCAGTCCCGTAATATTGAAAGGAAAGTGAGAAGTGAGCGCAATCAACTATTTTTGGAAGTCCAAAAGTGGTCAATGGAGAGCACACAGCACATGCGTGCTATGTGCTCTCCATTCACCAATATGGGACTTCCAAAAATAGCTAATTGCGCTCACTTGGATATTTTCTGAACCTCATAGTAATGAATGGAAACTAGACTGTCATTCACTTGGGTTGCCGTTCTCTGAATAGGAGCAGGTCCTAAAAGTGGGAGTGGGACACCTGTCTGACATTATTCTGGCAATATGCCATCAATGTCCCAGATGGACCAAGCCCTTTAAAGGGGGTTTCAGGGAGTTTTTTATACTGATTACCTATTTTCTGGATAATTCATCAGTATCTGATCGGTGGTGGTCCGACACCCGGGACCCCCACTGATTAGCTGTTTGAGAAGGCACCAGGACTAACAGTAGCACCTTGGCCTTTTTTTCAGCAAACCAAACACAGCTCTGTTCATGGTATAGTGGCTGTGCTTGGTATCACAGCTCAGCCCCACTAACTTCAATGGGGCCAAGCTGTGCCTAGGCCATGTGACCGGTGAACATTTTGTCACTGGCCTAGGGAAAGCTGAGAGAAGGCTGATCATCGGGGTTCACGGTGTCAGATCTTCACCGATAAGATACTGATGACCTAGCCAGAGGATCGGTCATTAGTATAAAACTCCCGGAAAACCCCTTTAACCACTTCAGCCCCGCTAGCTAAAACCCCCTTCATGACCAGAGCACTTTTTACACTTCTGCACTACACTACTTTCACCATTTATCGCTCGGTCATGCAACTTACCACCCAAATTAATTTTACCTCCTTTTCTTCTCACTAATAGAGCTTTCATTTGGCGGTATTTCATTGCTGCTGACATTTTTACTTTTTTTGTTATTAATCGAAATTTAACGATTTTTTTGCAAAAAAATGACATTTTTCACTTTCAGCTGTAAAATTTTCCAATTTTTTTATACAAAGTTGGCATTTGACCAAGATATTTCTCTCACCCAGCATGGGTATATGTAAAATGACACCCCAAAACAAATTCCCCAACTTCTCCTGAGTACAGCGATACCAGATGTGTGACACTTTTTTGCAGCCAAGGTGGGCAAAGGGGCACATATTCCAAAGTGCACCTTTTGGATTTCACCAGCCATTTTTTACACATTTTGATTGCAAAGTTCTTCTCACACATTTGGGCCCCTAAATTGCCAGGGCAGTATAACTACGCCACAAGTGACCCCATTTTGGAAAGAAGACACCCCAAGGTATTCCGTGAGGGGCATGGCGAGTTCCTAGAATTTTTTATTTTTTGTCGCAAGTTAGTGGAATATGAGACTTCGTAAGGAAAAAAGAAAAAAAAAGAAAAATCATCATTTTCCGCTAACTTGTGACAAAAAATAAAAAATTCTAGGAACTCGCCGTGCCCCTCACGGAATACCTTGGGGTGTCTTCTTTCCAAAATGGGGTCACTTGTGGCGTAGTTATACTGCCCTGGCAATTTAGGGGCCCAAATGTGTGAGAAGTACCTTGCAATCAAAATCTGTAAAAAATGGCCTGCGAAATCCGAAAGGTGCACTTTGGAATATGTGCCCCTTTGCCCACCTTGGCAGCAATAAAGTGTCACACATCTGGTATCGCCGTACTCAGGAGAAGTTGGGGAATGTGTTTTGGGGGTCATTTCACATATAACCATGCTGGGTGAGAGAAATATCTTGGCAAAAGACAACTTTTCCCATTTTTTTATACAAAGTTGGCATTTGACCAAGATATTTTTCTCACCCAGCATGGGTATATGTAAAATGACACCCCAAAACACATTCCCCAACTTCTCCTGAGTACGGCGATACCAGATGTGTGACACTTTTTTGCAGCCTAGATGCGCAAAGCGGCCCAAATTCCTTTTAGGAGGGCATTTTTAGACATTTGGATCCCAGACTTCTTCTCACACTTTCCGGCCCCTAAAAAGCCAGGGCAGTATAAATACCCCACATGTGACCCCACTTTGGAAAGAAGACACCCCAAGGTATTCAATGAGGGGCCTGGCGAGTTCATAGAATTTTTTTTTTTTTTGCATAAGTTAGCGGAAATTGATTTTTTTTTTGTTTTTTTTCTCACAAAGTCTCACTTTCCGCCAACTTAGGACAAAAATGTAAATCTTTCATGGACTCAATATGCCCCTCAGCGAATACCTTGGGGTGTCTTCTTTCCGAAATGGGTTCACATGTGGGGTATTTATACTGCCCTGGCTTTTTAGGGGCCCTAAAGCGTGAGAAGAAGTCTGGAATATAAATGTCTAAAAATGTTTACGCATTTGGATTCCGTGAGGGGTATGGTGAGTTCATGTGAGATTTAATTTTTTGACACAAGTTAGTGGAATATGAGACTTTGTAAGAAAAAACAAACACAAAAAAAGTATATATTTCCGCTAACTTGGGCCAAAAAAATGTCTGAATGGAGCCTTACAGGGGGGGTGATCAATGACAGGGGGGTGATCACCCATATAGACTCCCTGATCACCCCCCTGTCATTGATCACCCCCCCTGTAAGGCTCCATTCAGACGTCCGTATGATTTTTACGGATCCATGGATACATGGATCGGATCCGCAAAACACATGCGGACGTCTGAATGGAGCCTTACAGGGGGGTGATCAATGACAGGGGGTGATCAGGGAGTGTATATGGGTGATCACCCCCTTGTCATTGATCACCCCCCTGTAAGGCTCCATTCAGACGTCCGCATGTGTTTTGCGGATCCGATCCATGTATCCATAGATCCGTAAAAATCATGCGGACGTCTGAATGGAGCCTTACAGGGGGGTGATCAGGGAGTGTATATGGGTGATCACCCCTCTGTCATTGATCACCCCCCTGTAAGGCTCCATTCAGACGTCCGCATGTGTTTTGCGGATCCGATCCATGTATCCATGGATCCGTAAAAATCATGCGGACGTCTGAATGGAGCCTTACAGGGGGGTGATCAATGACAGGGGGTGATCAGGGAGTGTATATGGGTGATCACCCCTCTGTCATTGATCACCCCCCTGTAAGGCTCCATTCAGACGTCCGCATGTGTTTTGCGGATCCGATCCATGGATCCGTAAAAATCATGCGGACGTCTGAATGGAGCCTTACAGGGGGCTGATCAATGACAGGGGGTGATCAGGGAGTGTATATGGGTGATCACCCCTCTGTCATTGATCACCCCCATGTAAGGCTCCATTCAGACGTCCGCATGTGTTTTGCGGATCCGATCCATGTATCCATGGATCCGTAAAAATCATACGGACGTTTGAATGGAGCCTTACAGGGGGGTGATCAATGACAGGGGGGTGATCAATGACAGGGAAGTGATCAGGAAGTCTATATGGGTGATCACGCCCTTGTCATTGATCACCCCCCTGTAAGGCTCCATTCAGACGTCCGTATGCGTTTTGCGGATCCGATCCATGTATCCGTGGATCCGTAAAAATCATACGGACAGCTGAATGGAGTCTTACAGGGGGGTGATCAATGACAGGGGGGTGATCAATGACAGGGGGGTGATCAGGGAGTCTATATGGGGTGATCAGTGGTTCATAAAGGGTTAATAAGTGACAGGGGGGGGGTGTAGTGTAGTGTAGTGGTGTTTGGTGCTACTTTAGTGAGCTGCCTGAGTCCTCTGGTGGTCGATCCAAACAAAAGGGACCACCAGAGGACCAGGTAGCAGGTATATTAGATGCTGTTATCAAAATAGCGTCTAATATACCTGTTAGGGGTTAAAAAAATCACATCTCCAGCCTGCCAGCGAACGATCGCCGCTGGCAGGCTGGAGATCCACTCTCTTACCTTCCGTTCCTGTGAGCGCGCGCGCCTGCGTGCGCGCGTTCACAGGAAATCTCGGCTCTCGCGGGAGGACGCGTATATGCGTCCACCCAGAAGAGCAGGGCCGCCGGCAGGACGCAATCCTGCGTACGGCGGTCCGGAGAAGGTTAAAGGGAACCTGTCACCAGTTTTATGGTGTCCTAACTAGGGGCAACATATATAAGTGACTGATTCTCTTAGCAAAATGCTGGGTCACTTTCATTAATTGACCCAGTCAATCTGCCAACATCTTGTATTGAAAACCTGAATATTCATGAACTCCTGACTCTTCCCGCCTACCTGCTGCTGATTGACAGTTATTTTCCATATGAATCAGCAGCAGGTGGGCAGGGGAGTGGCTATAGCTCTGAATTATAAAACGCTGGACTCAATGACATCACGCTAGACTCAAATCAGCTCATTAGCATGCGGCATGTGGCATCTTTGTGTGTATATTATGAGGTAACCATCTGTCACACCAGTAAGTGAATACATCTAAGGTACTTTTTAGTAGTTAATGATTGTATATAACTAGTTAGATTATAATCAAATATCCAAATGACAGGTTCCCTTTAATTATAGCAGGCCTGGGAGCCATCAGAACGCTCTCAATTGCCATAGTAACTGAACATCTCTTGCAATATAATCGCAGGTGAATGACCTCTCAGATGGCCAGGTCACAATTGATCATAGCATTCAAAAAGTAAAATGTATGTGATCGGAGTTGTCTCCAATCGTGGACACTAGTAGAGAGAGAACTGCTCTGTATTTGCTTAGGAGTCCAGGGGGTTGGCAATTAATGAGTCACCCCATCCACTGGACTCCAAAGCCCAAAAGGAGCAGAGATTTAAATAAATAAGTCACAAGTTTTACTGAATCTTTTGCCAAAAAACTATATATCCATCTGCTAAGCTCCTCCTGTTCTATAACATGCTGCTTGTAGAGGAAATATTTTCATGATGACAGCTTGCCTTTAAGCCACCATTCTGTGTGATTTCATGTATTGGAGAATTCTCCAGCCATGGCATCTTTCTTCTTTTTCCTTACAAATAGCACAAGGTCTGCTGAATTTTATAAACTGAATCTTAAGTTTAGTGATGTATCTTTCCATAGACAGTAAAGTTATTAATGAGAATCGCTCAGCGCCGAGCATTTCATCCTATTACCACTTAACTGGCCTGAAAGAAATGAATATTGTTTAGGGTCACAGGGTTATTGATTTCTTCTCCAACAACTCCATTAAGGAAATTGAGACAGTACGAGGCAGAAACGTTGCGTCCATCCACTCAGACGGTGAATACATGCAAGTAGAGTAGCAGGGAGCACTTGACCTCTGCTACACTCATGGGAAATAGTGTAAGCATCTTGTAACTTTTCTTGTTTGCCAAAGGATAAGAAAAAACTATGCATTTTACCTTGGCCCCACTACCTGACAAAAGCTAAGCCACTATAAAAATGTTAAAAGGATTCTCGAGGATTTTGATATTGATGGCTTATCCATAGGATAGGACATCAATATATGATCATAGGGGTGGCCGAGTCCTGACATCCCCGCCAATCAGCTATTTAAAGAGGCCTTATTGCTTTGGTGAGTACTTCTCCCTCTTCCTAGACCAGACATAACGTTTATCGGTCACCTGGCCTAGGCACAGCTCAGTCCTATTCAAGTGAATGGGACTGAGCTGCAATACCAAGTACAGCCACTATACAATGTACTGTGCTGTGCTTGCTAAGCTGTGAGGAGGCCACAGTGCTCACCGGCCTCTCCACACTGATGATCAGAGGGGGTGTCGGGAGTCGTTACCCCATTGATCAGATGTTGATGACCTGTTCTGTGCCCTCAATATCAAAATCTTGGAAACCCATTTAACTTATATCTACAAGATATTTACCCATTTTAACCACTTACAATACATCTCTGAGGTTGACCAAAGTCATCCTGATGCTCCCATGGTGAGATTTGCTTCTACTACACAATTTAAAGGATACCTATTGGAGATGCGCAAACTTCCCGAAATTGGTTTTGGTCTAATTTGGTCAAATCGGCTATCAGGTTTGTTCCGAATAAGTTCAGTCCAAATTGAAAGCTGCCTGATTGGCCCTGAAGTGTTGTGTATGACATCAGGTCTCCTAGGACTTTCAAGCTGTTTAACGCAAAGACAGCATTAGCAATGTCAGAATGAGAACAACATATATGGATAGGGGTAAATGGATGGCAACCAGCAGTAACAGCCTGTTCAAAAATACACTGTGCTACACTGTGCAGCCCGCATCATGGACCCATTCACTTCAGCATGCGCTTCCTTCCTATATATTTTAGGTTTTAAAAATGTCTCTCAAAAGATTTTGGCGATATTTGGCTCAGTTGACAAAAAAGTTTGCCCACCACTGAGCTAACCTATGGAAGGAAGAGAGCAACTTCTGTTAAGGCTAGTTTCACACTTCTGTACATAGTTCCAGAAGGCTATTCCTGCTATTCCTGCTAGGTGCAATGTTTTTTTCCATCTGAATCCTGGCATATTTGCCGGGATGCGACCAGATCTCCACCGGACCCCATTATAGTCCATGAGGCATTGTGGTAACATCTGGCAATGCTGGATCCAGAGAGCTCCATCAGGCTGTTCTCTGCCAGAACCACGAACAGAGGTGGGCTAGAAGCCTAAATTTGCCTCTAGCCAGGGACCTCAGACTTCCTTATGTATCGGTTAGTATCATCAGTTCCTACGCTACGTCATCATTACATTGATTATTTTTAAAGACATATTTAGACTTCATTCATAATCCATCAAGAGGAATAAATTATAGCCTCGTCTAAAAATACATAGGTGAACTTCTTGCTGTAGAGCCGCTCAGATCTGTTCTTCAGTTTTTGTAAGAAGTGGAATATATCATCTTTGGGATCTATCAGTCATGTCTCTATTCTTTGTCCCGATGTTGCTATAAGGACTTTCATGGCATTAATACGTTTGCTCATTCGTCTTCGTCGTCCAGAGTCCTCTTCATCATCACCATGCAGAAGCCTTAAACAAAGTCAATGCAAAGACCATTGCTCAGCGATGATTTCCTATTTCTGACTGTATTTTATTATGTCTTATCGGCCTTCTTTATGGTAAATGACAAAGGAGATCCATCAGCTATGTACTGTACTGTTACGGCTTCTGTTATCTTGAAGGAATAAACTCATATAGGAAGGAACAAGAGTGACTAATAGACAGTAGTATGATGTACCCACTCCACCAGCAAACATAAGCCTTAAGTGGGTTGTGCCATCATGAAATGTTATTTTAATATCATTCAGCTTGAAAAAGTAATTACAGAAAGCAATTTGCTTTCTGTTACAAGAATACTCCAAATTGTGAGATATTCTTTTAACTTTATTATAGTGGCGCCCCCAGGTGTTTAATCTGAATAGTAATGTGGTTATAGGTGGTCATACATGCTTATAGTTCTATCCTTCAACTGCTTTCAGCTGTATCTATTGTTAGAAGCTTTGACAGTTTCAGGGACAAAGCTGCAGCAGAAAGGATATGCTCCCTGAGGAAAGGACATGACCCAGTGAGTTGCAGCAGAAAGAACACTCTCCTGGGGCTGCCCGAAGGAAACCTAGCAGAGCAATTTGTGTAATGAATAGGGGAGATCTCTGGATCCATGTGAGGCACGGGACTGCTTTTTGCTTTGTTAGAAAGAGATTGCCATGTACTATATGATGGCTGAT
This sequence comes from Bufo gargarizans, assembly GCF_014858855.1. Classification (NCBI taxonomy): domain Eukaryota; kingdom Metazoa; phylum Chordata; class Amphibia; order Anura; family Bufonidae; genus Bufo; species Bufo gargarizans. Next base: position 32,861,915 of record NC_058090.1, read on the forward strand.
TTTAATTTTTTACATTAATTATGGCATAATCCTTTTTTTTTCCAAAAATATTTTATTTGATTTTACATTTTAACATAATAAACAATATTAACATATACAATATCGAATCTGCTAGTTAACAATCCAGCTTCATACGAAACAATGTACAGTTTTAAAATAACATAGATTTCCCTTTGAGTCTGTTACTTTAAAATACAGAAAACAATGTGTAATCGAACATTTCCTTTGTCAGAAGTATCATGTTCTTTTATGCCAACTCTCTAGGTGTTTCTTTTTATTTTTTATTTCCCTAAAGTACCTTTCAGCTCTTCTAATAAGTACCATTCGGTATGTCTAAAGGGATCCACCAGCTGTTCTCTCTCCTTGTCTTCACAATAACAAAAAAAAAAAGATTTCCATTTCTTAAAAAAAAACGTTTTTTCTGGTTTTCTTTATCTTTGGTTGCTAGTAATTGATTCTGTCCACAGTATTTTATTTGTGTTCAGAATTGCCTGTTTAGAATTTGGGAGTTGTGGAAGTAACCAGTTACCTAATATGCATTTCTTTGCCGCCATGATAATGATATGTGCTATGGGACGCAGATGGGTGGTTTTGCCTGTTGTAGAGCTGGACCTTTCACTGCAGGAATGAAACAGTGCCATTTTTCAGTCTATGGGACCTATAAGATTGCTTGACGTTTTATAATCCTTTTAAAGTAAGTCTCAATCCTTAAATGCCATGTCATGACTGGGCACTATAATTTAGAGAGGAGCTAGTAGACAGATAATCAGTGCAAGCACTTGAGGTATTTAACTATGGTGATGGTCTGTATCATCCAGCCAGTCACACGTGCCACAGATCTGGACTGTTTGTTGGCCAACAGGTATTTTTCCCAAGTCCCTCTCAAATGCCCCATACACATATATGTTGACTTGGATGGGCATGTATGTTTTGCCAATGGGGACAGAGGAGAAAACCACCTTCAGTCAGGAGCTCCCCATACACATTAGGTTGTTGGGTGAAGCCGACGTTATCAGTGCGTTCGGCAGACAATAAAATCATGTATATGCAGAGTTTTAAAGTTGATGGTGTTTGTATGGCAGTCCGAGCGGAGCGGAGGATAGGAGTGGTTGCAAATAGAAAAGATGATGCTAGTAGGAGTAGTAGTCCCTGATCTTCTAAACAGTTTGCAACCTTTTAAAATGATCACAAGCATGCAAAACTCTCAAAAATTTGCAAGCATCCCAGACTACAAACCATCCACACACATAGCAAGAAAGCGTGGTAGACGTCAGAGACTACAAACCTTCCACATGCAAAAAGTCTCACAATTGCCTCTCCAGTTTCCAGACTGAGGGAGACAGATTGTCAAAAATTGGTCAAACTGTTATAAAAGTGTGAAAGGTGCCGTTAACTGGTCGGCCAAACCGTTACATGTATGCCGTTAACTGGTCTGCCAAACCGTCTAAGTATGAAAGGTGACATTAACTGTTAATCCTTCCACAAGCCATAAATGTCAAACACCTTGCTATCACGCACAGCCTTGTGATCCTGGATAGTCTATGAATGTCTTCTCCAGCATTCCCTCAGGAATTATCTTGTTAGAATGATGTTTCTCCTTGAGCTGAACTGAGCTAGCATCTGCCCCTTTCACAGTCAGAGCTAGAACAAAAAAATTGCTGACGCAATACTGACTAGAAAGCTCCTTCCTCGGAGGGGGAAAGCTAATTCCCTCTGCTGAGTCAGGATAAAATTAACTAAACAATGCCACCTACAGACAGTTTTTGGGAATACGTACAAAGCGTAATACAAATTATGAACAGATTTAATAACATCAAATTAAGAACAAGTTACAAGTACCTTGTTTAGGGGTACTGCATTTATTCCTTGGTGTTGTCCATGTCAAGATACTGTATTTATCCCAATTGCTCCCTGCAGGGGACCTAATTAGAACATATAGTTTACGTTCCCTACTGTTCACAAGTAGAATTTCATTGGAAGCCAATTACGTGCTGCTAAATATTCAGACAGATGTGAAAATGTCCATATTATCCTGAGGGCAATATACATGATTCATTTTGTCTTGGCCTTCACAGTAATGCCAGTAAGCCCTAGCACTAATATACTACATCAATAGTAAGTGCTGTTTCCCCAAGACCATTAACCTAAAAGGTCTGGTCATTAACCTGTTGCTCCCTTGAGTCTTTTTTGCCATTTGTAAAATTTTTAGCTATCCCTGTGCTGTTCTATACAACACAGTCCAGAGTATTTTATCTGATCATACCTTGTTAGTGGTATCAACCTTCTTATTAACTTTTTGTCACTTCTCATTTTTGTCACCTCTTTTATGAAAGAATATACTACTTATAAAAAAAACTTATATATAAAAAAACTTAAATGTCAGAGGAATCACACTGTGCAGAAATCAATGATAGCAATAGCTATTTTATTGATGACTGAATAAACACAAGAAAAAAGATCTATAAAATTGCAAAAGAAAATATGAAAGATGTAGCAGAAAATTGCCGTAAAAGACACATTTGGGACGATTTCTAAAGTCTTTTGCTTCACAAAAACGGTGTTAAATAGTTGCACACTACAGCTTTTTGAATTTCTCAATACTTTTCTAAAGTGGCGAGGAAAAAGTGTTGCTTAGCAGGTTGGGCGGAGCTGAATTTACTATGATTATAGTAATAGTTATAGCTTCTAGCTGGCATAGATTTGAGTTTCTGGCACATGGAGAGCCAGAGATGTGCCTGCTTTTTTTGAGAGGTATATGTCGCTTAATAAATTAGGCACATCTCATTCAGGCGCAAAGGAAATCAAGTCTGTTGTAAGGTATAACTTTCTCCCTTTGAGTAAATAGTGGGCACCAGAGCAAGGAAGGTGGGAAGTGAAAAACGAAGAGGGAGCCTGATAAAACAAGAGGGCTTGGAGGAACACATACAAAATTGGGGACAAGGAAATAGATAAAAGGATGGGAAAAGGAGTAGGTTAGTAGTGGGAGGAGAGCACGTTTAGATAAAGTAAGAACCATCTTCAAGAAGAAGCCTAGAGATCTCTTGAAATAGGAAGCACATGAAAATGAAAAAGGCTTTATAAGAGCAATACCATCTTTATAGAGGAGACCCTTTCCAACCAGTAGGAATTTCAGGACCATCAGCATCTAGTTTGCAGAAGGGAGATGGGTAACTGAAATCCTATTATGGTAAAAAGTTTGGACAGTAGTAGATGTGAAAGGGAATCTGTCGCCTTGAACGTGGAGGCAGGATGTTATAGAGCAGAAGGAGCTGAGCAGAGTGATATATAGTTGTGGAAGGGAATATTCAGTATACAGTGTAATTTATTGGTTGAAATATCAGCTCTTTCTGGGCTTAGGAGTCCAGTGGGCGGTTCTAATCAGGAACTGACAATCAATCACTGAGTAGGATTCCCTACTTCTGCTTTATCATAAACAGGTGTCACGACAGGTGGGTAAGCGGGGAAACAACCAAACACAGGGAAAACCAACAGTACAAATGACTAGGCCCAAAAGCTAGGGAGAAAAGGGTCACCTCCTAGATATCCCTAAAAGCTTTCCCTAGACTGCTGTGCCCATGTGCATACCCTTAGGGTGGATATGCACATGCCCTCGTGCCTAAATCTGAACACCCTCGGCAAACCCTAAGCAGCAGGGAAAAGGGAAGAGACCTAGATAACACACACAAAGGGAAAGGAAGGAGAGGACTTATCTTGAGAAGAGCTGGAGCAGACGATCCACCACAAATCAAGAGCTCTTAGAAAGGAACTATAATCCTCACAGGCCACTGGGGGAAGGAGGGATAAATAGCCTCACTAATGATGAAACCCAGTACACCTGAGGGAAGGTGGATCCAGCTCAAATCCAAATCAAAACAAACCAAGAAGTCAGACATGTGCAGCCAGTCTGACAGATCTCCGCACATTCACAGGGCAAGGCGTGACAACAGGGCAGTGACATCTACAGGCATTTATAGGGTACTGCATATTATCGTACATTTGCATGAATGTGTGCATACATTTTGAAAAACTCCTAAAAATATTATTTAATTTGGTATGCCTATTAATTTAGCCTTTTACACACTACTACAGGGATCAGCAACCTCTGGCACTCAAGCAGTTCTGAAACTACTACTCCCAGAATCCTCCATTCACCTCTGGGTGAGTTACAAGAGCAGCTGAGTAAGTGCAGATGCTGGGAGTTGTAGTTTCAGAGCAGACTGCTGATCCCTCCATTACTACATATAGCTACATTCTGCCCCCTTGCAAACTTTTAAAAGAAAACTGCAAAAAAAAGAAAAAAATGATATGAAGGATATAAATATTTTTTGGCGAGTGCAAAGGCAGATAGCTGAACATGTATTTTTTATATGCCATACAGACCTACAGTAAGGGTCAATTAGGAATAGTGGATAGTGTCTGCAATATTTCATTCTTGCAGGCGAGAGCCGAGCACATTAATTTCCACAGTTATCCACAAATTGAACCTTATGAACAGAACCATATATCATGTCCTCTGCTACAGTAACCACCTCTCGTCACACATTTTATGCAGCTTTCCACCCGGCCAGAGGTTCACATCACATATTGAAGCGAAGGAGCTGAATATGAGTTGATATGAGTTACTACATTTGCCAACATGTGCCTAAACAAACCATGTTTTTCTAAGGGGAAAATTTATGTTCCAAGTTTAGCACTGCAGCCAGGTGCCTAGAATTCTGCCCACGGAGAATCAGAATTAGACTCATATATAATTTATGTAGGGTTGACCTTAGTAGGTGACATCTTACTCAGAAAACACCACATAAATCCATAGACTTGTGGAACAAGCTTTAAGTGTCAATATTTTGGAAATATGCTAGAAAATTTTGCACCATGGGTTTCACCTCCTGAGCACCTGGCGCTCTTCCTCAAGCCCCTGCTTGTTATGCAAACATCCTGGACCACTGGGTTAGAATAATGGGGTTCTCTGCTTTGGACAATCACTACTTTTTAGACATTTGCCTTGACAAAAAGCTAATCACAAAGTGCCGCTTTGTTGAAACCCTCAGCGATCAGCTGTGATCTATGGGGAAACCTGTCATCAAGTGTTCCATTCCCCTGCAGCACCACCAGAGGACAACTTTAGTATTACATAATGTGCATTCAAACCAATTGGGTTGTCTGGTTGATGTAGAACAGTACAGGTCCTCCAGAGTAAGGGATGATCTTTGCAACTGCTCTCCAGTCTGGTCAAAAGAGTCACACACCTCTATTACCGCAGAACTTCCTAATATGAGTTTCCAGATTGGACAACCCCTTTAAACACAATTTATTGTAATGTGTAATTTTATATAGTTTGTTGATACCAAATAAAAATCGACAAAAAAATTATTTTATTGACTATGTTGGCTATTCTTGGCACTAAGCATATGACTCCCATGCTGTTCTCGAGACACTGCAACCTGAGCAGGGAATAAGTGACTTGTTTTCTATATAAACTACCAGACTGGTCATGATAAATGTTGTCAAGGACCTGATTTTAAAACTAGGCTGACCTAGTAGATGACATCAATGGTTCTACCAGTTGGTAGGGACCATGTAGGTGAGTTTTTGGGGTTGGAGTTGACCACCTAGAGACCAGCTGTTCAGGTGAGTTGCCTGTTATTGCCGGAGGAAGCTGTGGGAAATAATGGAAATGCATGACTAGACCAGAGTAGAAACCACTCAGAGGCAGAAAGGGAACTTAAAGTGGCCCTGAAAAAAAAACTAAAAGTAGCCCAACGTTATAGGCATGTCCAAATTGACAGAAGGTGGGACAACAGAAATAGGCAGGGTGAGGAATACCGTAGTGCAAGACAAAATAACGCCCCACTAGAACCAAATACCACAGTGCCGCACAATATACTGCCCTAGCAGAACCAGATAAATACTGCCCCCCGACCCACAGTATGAATCTGTATAATTGTCCTGAGGGCGGCAATATAATTGAATTCAGGAGGGCACCCAGCTTTCCCAGTGTCAGATTTTATCCCTGAGTTATTACCCAGATTTCCCAGTGTCAGATATCATCCTAGTGTTGATCGCAAATATTCTAATTGCAAATAGTCTAATCGCGAATTTTCCATGCAAAAGGCTACACTAATAAGCTTGTCAAAAGAATCAGTCTAATATTCTTGTCAGAAGACTATAAAACAAATAGAGGGCTCTATTGAGTTATGAACAGTGCCTTCTATGGGTTTCATAGTCTTCTGACAAGAATATTTGTCTCATCATAAGACTGTGAAACCAATAGAGGGCGCTGTTCATAACTCAATAGCACCCTCTATTGGTTTTCATAGTCATATGACAGCTAAAAAAACAAGGCAGATTCTGCTCATTTGCATGTCTTTTCCATATGCCCATGTTTATGCAAATGAGCTTTTACATGACAAAACTGTATAGAAAGGTTATTAAATATTATACTATATATACAAAATGTATATACAAAATAATATACTTTTTGTCGCCCTAACGATATTGATCTAGGTGTGCAGGTCCACCCAAGCCATCTAACAGATGTAAAATAACTTTGAGGTTTACTGGTTCTTAGTCAGATGAGAGCTAGTTTGGAATGTCTCATAGTGCACAAGGCTGCCATTGTAAGGTATGCTGGCTGTTATCTGTCTCATGGATAGATTGATGGCTTGCACATATCTGGCTTTTGGCATACAGCCTTTGTGTAGTTGTCTATTATATGTTGTACATAATAGGAGTCTAAGACGCATCCAGCTATCCTCTTAATGCTATTTCCAAACCATTTTGATGGGGTTTTCATCAATTTCTAACCTTTTTTTTATAAACCAGACACCCTCTTCTCTTCCAAGCAGGGGGTGCCTGGTTGTCTCCCATTGACTTCCATTATACTCGGGTGCTCGGCCGAGCACACGAATATAGCAATGTGTTCGGGCCGAATACTTCGGTACTCTCTCATCAATAGAAGCCACTCTTTTTAACAATGCTCTGGAAGATCCTCCCTATAAGAAGGCACTAAATTCTTCCTATATTATTGAATTAAAAAGATCACCCAAAAATCTATATTTCGTTGTCAAACATTTTTGGATGTTTTGTGGAGGAGCACCATTTGGAGATTTCTCCAGGCCTAAGCTGTTCTCTCATAAAGACTAAAAGAACTCCATTCCACTTCACTGCCTGATGAGTGACATCCTCTGTGGAAATGTCCCCTCCATATGCCCCGGCCATGCATTTGTCAATATGCCTCTTTTACGAGACACAGATATTGGCTTTGGGTCTGATTTGCAGCTCTTACAAATCTATCTTCTACCTCCTCTTCACCCAGGGATCACCGAAAGCACCCAGTTAGATAATACTGTATGGCTTTGTTCCTGAGAGGGTGGAGGATGCTTTTGTGGTCCACTTAGGTAGTAATGTAGGACAAATGGGCTCAGGTTTTGTGAATGGCAAATGTAGAATACATCCAACTTTGCTCAGATGGGAGATGAAAGAAGGATTCTCTTTACTTAAAAGGAAACGGTAACATGTTTGATGTTTCTATAGCCGAGAAAAGTGACATTTTAGCAGTATATAGTGATCAAGGGAATCTGTAATGGTGATTAGTAGGACATGACTAATGTAGCTTCAGGTGGATACAAGTGGTGGTGACATATTTTAAGAGAAGACTTGTTGATGTACAGATGTAGTGGTGTACTGAGGCATCAATGACAATCCACTGTGCAGGAACCATTAGTGCCTTCTTTCTGCTATTTTTGGCTTCTACCATTTTAACCTGTCACAGCTGCATCATCTATAATGTAGTTTGGTGCACTCAATGTACATTAAGGATGGTATAAATTAGTCTTAATTTGTACTCTGTCCTTAAGTTATGTGCTGAGAATCTGAAGGTTTTTGCACAGAAACTTTGAAACTTTCCTTTCCAAAATTGTCTATAGAATTCCCTATTTTTGGCCTTTTGTTTAAAAGAACGCTACAGAAAAAAAAAAGAATCTGTGTTATGCCTAGTGCAGGGTGTGAGGGGTTAGCTTTGCACAATTCATTAATATTTAACAGTAAGCTGGTCACAGGGTATCCTCATACTTTTTGGAACAGTGATGTGGGATGGAAAAGAAAGCACTGAAAAATTATTTTCAGGGCACACCCACGCCCCTTTACACATACCACACCCATTTTATCATAGGCCTTGCCTCTTTACTGGTTCAACCCCACCAGCTACATCCGCCTTTAACGACGTAGGCTTTGCCCCTTTTAGTCCTGTGGCCCTCAGTGTGTGTTTGGGTGCCAAAACCCAGCAGATTTGCCATGGGGAGGGATTAAAATTTTTAACAACGGGTTCCCTACTCAACGGTGGACACGCAGCGTCACAACACACGTTTACATATACATAAACCATATATATGCAACACACATAGACATAAATACACCATATACATGGTACACATACATTTTCATTAATTAACATAAATACACCATGTATACATTACACACACATACCACCCAACTAAGAAACTAAACTATCAGCAGTGCGCGAAGCAATGGAAGCGAACATCTCCAGCTACCCTGCCGCCGCCAGAGCATCGGATCGGTCCAGTTGTAATTTTAACAACCGGATCTGAAGAACTGGAGGAAACTGTCTGAATCTCATGCCTGGATTTGTAATACCCCAGAATGACATTACCACCTCTTTTGCACAGCCCCACTATTTCCTATGGTGCTTCCTGTGTCATCTCCTATACTTATTACCATGTCCTGCAAAATGTGTATTCAAATTTCCTTGTGTTTCCCTGGAGAGGAACCTTCTAGTTTTCTTCCAGTGCTCTCTAATAAGGGAGGAGTTTAGTTAGTGAGGGTCAGTCTAGTCTACCCCTTCCTAGGGGAAGGCTGTGTGTCGACCAGCAGAGCACTGCCTGCTCTTCTGGGCCCGCAGGGCCTGCCTGTGAATTCTACCTGGTTGCATGTCCCCTCCTGGGCTCTCATTGCCTAAAGCCAAGCTAAGTAAGCTTGAAGCCAGGAAGAAGTTCCTAGGATTACAATAATAGACAGACTACAGACAGCTAAGCTAAGTTCCAGCAGAAGAGGAAAAGTTCCTATTTGATCCAGCCGACATAGCAGAGCTGAGAGAGTACAGATATAGCAGAGCTGAGAGTGTTTGACTGCAAAAACCAATGCCAAAACCTGCTGATGATAAAGTTGGAAGATTGTTCCTTGATGAAAGTTTATCCAAAGTAAAGCTGTGTTCAACATATATATATATATATATATATATATATATTAAAAAGTCTGGACTCAATTATTCCTTCATCATCCAAGTTATTCACCCCTTTTGCACTACTTCGGACGACAATGTCTGGGATTCAGGAATGTCCAGGTAGGAGCACTATGACACGTGCATACAACACCTTCAGGGAGATTGTAGGTTACTCTACACTACTTTGGCAATCCTACAGCTGGGTATCAACACCACTATACTTAAAGGGGACTCCATGTCCTCGTTGTTTCAATGCAACTGGCGTCACAACAACTTGCTGTATCAGAGGGATCTTTATCGTAAAAACCTCTTAAAGGGCAAGGGATACCCCATCAGTTGCAGATTTGCCACCTCTTCTGGAAGTCCTCGAGCCTCACATACAATCTGGAAGAGTTGGCAAATATGAGTGTCCTCCTGTTTGGACCTCAATGTGATCTGTGTGGGAACTTTGTAACAAAGTATTTCATATCCCTACAGCGCTCTCACAGGAGAAGTGAAGCATTACACGGTTTTCATGGAACTCAATGGGCGATCAATGTAATAAATGGGTATAGGGGGGTCCTCCAGAGCTGGAGATGCTTTTTTATAGCCACTCTCCACTCTGAATAATACATGAGAGTCCTACACTAGAATTCACCTTCTAATAATGCATTTGATAATGCTTTTCTAAACCAGACAACGCTTTAAAAATGACCCGGCAGCATCAGCATAGTAATGGTGGTTCCGATCAGATAGGAAGTCAAATAATTGTAATGCAAGCTCTTTTATAGTTTATGTGTTGTTTTCATATGCACAGTTTGAGTGGCTTTATGACCTGTGAACACCAGTTTTCCAGTTTTTATCTAAAGAGGTGTAAGGCGGAGATTTGAAAGAGTTGTTTGAGGGTGGAAACTTAATTCCATAGGGCTGGGCACAGTGTCAATACTAAACAAAAAATATGTTGGACAATCACTGTGACATCCGATAAATCTGCAAGTCACTGTTGCAGGCCAATCAATGGCTTAATCGGTGAAGCCACGTTATTTTCTAAATAAGCCACACACCCTTGTCGGGTTAGGTGCAGAGAATTTCTCTAAACTCAAATGTGCTAAATTGCGCCACATTTTGGTGCAATTTACAGTAGTAGCTAGGTACACTGCCATTAGTAAATGTTGATCATTCTGATAGAAGCTGTAAAGAAACCGAACAGTGTAGTACAATAATTTACAATCCCTTGTATAATATATAATGGTAATGCTGCTGCAATACTTTATTATTAAAGCGGTTATCTCATGACTAATGTAAAAAATTAAAATCAGACATCATATAGTACATGGCAACCTCTATCTAACAAAGAATCAGCCCTGTACCTCACATGGATCCAGTGATCTCCCCATTATTTACTTCAATTGCTCTGGCAGATCATGTGGTGTGTCCTTTCGGCTGCAGCTCTGGAGGCATGTTCTTTAGGCCTCATGCACACGACCGTTGTTGTGTCCGTTGTTCCGTTTTCCGTGATTTTCTGCAGACCCATTGACTTTCAATGGGTCCGTGGAAAATTCGGAAAATGCACCGTTTGTCACCTGCGTCCGTGATCCGTGTTTCCAGTCCCTGAAAAAAATATGACCTGTACTATTTTTTTCACGGACAACGGTTCGCGGACGCATTCAAGTAAATGGGTCAGTGAAAAAACATGGATGCACACAAGATTGTCATCCGCGTCCGTGATCCGTGTCCGTTTTTTTTCCTATCATTTGCAAGGCAAACTTGACTTAGATTTTTTTTCTTTTTCCTTCATGTCTGGTGATCCTCCAAAAATCAAGGAAGACACACGGAAACAAAAACGGACACGGATCACGGAACAACGGAACCCCTTTTTGCGGACCGCGAAAAAATACTGTCGTGTGCATGAGGCCTTATGCTGCAGTTCAGGGTGTGTCCTTTCTTAGGGTCAAATCCTTCCTCAGGGATGGGCCTATCCTTTCTACTATAGCTCACTCAGTCACAGCTTCTAACCATAGATATGGCTAGGGGCAGTTGAATCATGGAACTGAGCACGTGTGACCAACTCAGTGCAGTGACCAGAGAAATAAGGAACATAACAACCTGCAGGTGGCACTGTGCAAATGCATTTTATTGAACAGCTCAGTGGCTATACAATTTTTTTTAATTACATGCAATTACAGAAGTATTCAGATCCAGGTGCTAGTTTGAAAAATGCTGAATATTTTTCATGGGACAACCCCTTTAAATGTTATGGTGTTGAAATTGTATTTCCTAATGGCATGTACTTTTTAATTCCGAAAAAAAAAGTAAATGTCAGTTGTGTTGCTTTTAGCTGACTTTAACCTTTCTCTTTTAGCTCTCCTTTATGCAACTATTTTTGGAAATGTGACCACCATTTTCCAGCAAATGTATGCCAACACCAACCGCTATCATGAGGTGCTGAATAACGTGCGCGACTTCCTAAAGCTCTATCAAGTTCCTAAAGGCCTTAGCGAGAGGGTCATGGATTACATTGTATCAACGTGGTCCATGTCGAAAGGCATTGATACAGAAAAGGTACGAGTTCATGAGGTAATTTCAATTGCATTTCAATTTTAAACCATTAAACATCTTCATCTCCATTACTAACCACCTACTAACGCGTAACATTTGCATGCAGCACGTGGTCATGTGGAAAGCAACAATGTGTACAATTCTCAATTGTGTGATCTGTTCAAGCATTTATTAACGTCTTTTTGATTAGTGAAGTGTAGATCTGTAGCTATCACATGGTGCCATGAGCCATACTCTCATGATGCTCATATTGAGGTAGACTAATTGAAGCTTAGGTGAATAAGCCTAGCAGAATGCAATATTTTAAGATTTATCATCCCTAAGGGTATGGCCACATGTTCATGTTTCCTGATGCAGTTTTGGAAGCCAAAGAAGATAACGTATAAAGGCCAGATGTGACTTCTCTTTTTTGAATACATCCCTGGTTTGGGCTTTTAAAACTTCAGTAGACCTGAACGTGTGGCCTTGGCTTATGGCTCTATTCAGATGGATGATGTTCCCGTCCACGTAGTTTTTGAGTCTACACAGACTAGATTTGGACAGCACAGATGCTTACAATGTGGTCATTCACACATCAGCTTTTTTTATGCTGACCATGGGTCCACGTAACAAAGCTTAGAGCGTGTCCTATTCTGATTTGAGGCTTGGATCATAATAGCCTATTCCATGATGCATAGCATTTGAAGCTTCCAGTGTGAACCACAACTGATAAACCATATGGCCACCTGAATGCAGTCTAAAGATGTCCAAATGACTAGCAGTGACAAAAATATCTAAGCGGCAATCTTCAAATCTAACAGAATGTTAAAGGGAGGCTCCACATTGGAGATAGATTAATAAATGTAGTAAAGTCTTATGTTTCTCACCGGAGATGTGAGTTCTCGAAGCCGCATTTGGTTTTATGGCATTGGCTCTTTTGGGGTGCAGAGTTTAAGGAATCTCACAGTTCTTTAAGCTTAACCACTGCCAAAAGGGAAGGACTTTCCCAGTTGAATTCCCAGATCGTGGTCCCTGTCCCTGATTGGTGGCAAGGATTCTGATGGAGCAGTAGCATGGTCAGGACAAAGACGATTGACAAAGTTGCCACGGGCCAAAGGATGAAACAGAAGCATAGTCAGGGACCAGCCAGAACCAGGAGAAGAACAGCAGGCAAGGTGTTGCAGTTGAAGTGCCTGTCATGACCGATGTCAGCATGAGGAGCTGTTTGCCAAGGCAATTCAATGTGAATGGCAGAGAAGAAGAGGAGGGTCATAATTAGGGATGCAGAGCAACAACCAACAGCAGAGGCAATGCTTGACCAGAGGAGAAGTGAATCTTGCACCTTGATTGGACCATAGAGTGAGGCTGGGACCACCAGCAGGAGGCAGCATTGGAATGGGGAGAAGTGAGCAGCATAGAGAATTGCATTAATCTTATTATGAGAAATACTCCTTTTACAAATAATATAAGCGTTGCATAGAGTTTCCATTGCACAGCTGTTGGCCTGAGGGTGTCAACAACACAATACACCACATATACATTAGTTTGCACTCTCTCAACATAATGCTGAGCCAGGCTGTTGTAATGTGCTGATGGCCACTGCAATAGCCTGACATCTCCTGCAGGGTGTAAATCTGAACCTCCCTAGAAATCAACACATAATTTAAAGTGACCCTCAGAATAAAAAATTCACTGTACATGTGGAATGTATCTTGTTAACATACCTGGTGCCTTCCTTTTTGATGTTGTTGCCGCGCTTCCTCCCATTACTAGTGCGCAGCACTGTGACCATCTTCTATCTTCCCCTTGCCCAGAAAGCAGTCCTGCATGTCTCAGACCACCAAAGTATAATGTGCATAGGGCAGTCGTAGAATATGGTGGCCACTTTACATTCATGCATAAACATTGATTGGACATGGTAGGCACATCGAAAAGGAGGGCACAACGCATGTTATCTATACATTCTGCATGTATAGTAAAATTTTTGCTGTGAACTGGGGAGAAGGGGGTCACTTTAAGCAGATATAATTCATGTGGGGCCCAGAATATATGGCAGTGATGTTAATGTTCTTGAAAATATTAGGAGGAATTGATCTTGAGGGTAATATTTGAGGTCAGTTTTGCTTGAGTCTGTGTTGGCATACTTTTCTTCAAATTTATCAAACATCTTTAAACCTCAAAGCTTTTGTCTAGCAATACAACTCCAATGTTTCTACTCCACTCCCCTACTCAAGTAATTTTTTTTTCAGCAACATTCAGTTGATGAATTGGAAGTGAAACTAATGCACACAGCTAATGTTGGGTGGGGTAAAAATGCAAAAGGTTTCTAGCAAGTAGCCCCAAAAAGTTTCAGTGCCCTATTTTTCAACTTTTTGAAGCCAGAATTTGAGAGTACAGAGTGCTACAGTATTTAGAGATATGGCAGGTTCCAAACTAACCGATGGTAACTGAGAAAATGGGGTCCATGTAAGAGGGTCAACAATGAATCTGATACAGACTTTCATCTGTGGACATGGTCAAAAATGCTCAGAGCTAAAAAATAATAATTACATTTTATAACTAAATGTATATTCAGTGAAGTGAACAGGGTTTGCCAGCTAGGATCTTAGGCCATGATGTTTGTTTCCCTCTTGACCCTCTTTCCACCACCCGTGTGCCTATTCCCAACCTATTCCCAATTCCCATCAAGCAGCTTACTGCCTATTGTAATATGTGCAAGCTGCTGGAGAGAAATAGCACACAATTTTGAATAAACAACAATAGCAAAAGTGTTTTTTAGCCCAGACAATGCAATAAAAAAATGACTCAGAAGGTGTCCATAGCCTTTAATGATTGTCAGTGCTTAGGCTGAACAGGCTTATGGTCTCATCAGCCCTTCATTGAGACTTGGAAACATGAAATCTAATTTTTCCATCTGTGACATGGATAGAGTTCAGTGCTAAATGATTGATAAGGATAATTTCAGCAATCCAACAACAGTCAGCTGCCTCTAAGGCCAACAGAATTTTGTCTTTTATTAAAAGAGGTATGGACTCACGGGACAGGGATGTAATATTTCCACTAAATAAAGCGTTGGTGCAAAAAGGATGCCCTGGAGTTAGAAAAAGTGCAAAGGAGTGAGACTAAACTGATAAAGGGCCTGGAAGATCTTAGCTATGAGCACAGATTAAACAAACTGAATTTGTTTAGCCTTGAAAAAATACTTCTAAGGGGGTACATGATTAACCTTTACAAATATAAAAAATGGACCATTCAAATAATATTGAGGGAAGCTATTCCATGTTAAACACCCTAAAAAACAAGGGGCTATTCCCTACGCCTAGAGAAAAAAGGATTCAGTCATAAGAGGTGACAAGCATTCTTTACAGTAAGGGCTGTGAATCTCTGGAATAGCCGCAGGAGCTGATCTTAAAAAAAGGTTTAGATGACTTTTTAATTCAAAATAACATTGATGCCTATTACAATGTGTGGACTGTGGAGGTATTGTTCTGCGTGCCGTTTTGCTTTGGCCTGGCCCCTCTTGGGCGTTGGTCGAGGGATTTGTTCCATGGATCAGTGTGGCGGGATTGCTGGTTGGACTTGATGAACCTTTGTCTTTTTCCAACCTTGGTGACTATGTAAAAAAATCTTTGGGTTATCCACAGGATCATCGATCATGAGGACCCCCAGAGGTCCCAAGAATGAAGGGTCCCTGTGTTTCCTTTTCTAACTGGTGCACCTTATGAAAGATTTCTGTGAGACAGATGTAGACTCCATCAGTCAAATAGAAGTGAATGGAGCAGTGGACCGACATGCACACTTCTACTCCTTTCTGAGATGGGCACCCCTTGTTCTTGGGATTGATGGGGTTCACAACTGTCTTGTACCTCACAATCCAATATTTAGCACCTATTCTGTAATAGGTCATAAATACTTTTCATGGAATTTATTATCATTTATTTAGCAGTGAACTTTGTCTGTGTCACAGATGAAAAAACTGAATTATCGCCAAAACAGAATACTACAGTTATACAAAAGTCAAAAAGGGTTTTTAGCTGTACAATCTTAACATGTCACAGATTTTCAGAAAAATTGCTGAAAAAACAATTCCATATTATAGTAACTCATAGTTTCATATTCCTAGCCCAAGACCTGTCTACAGTTTATTTTATGATAGCATATAGTATGCAGCTCATAGGTTTAGAAAGGCTTTTTTTTTTTTTTAAAGGAATCCTCCTGTACCCATGATTCTGCTAGATCCCTGATTTTTAAGATCTGAAATCATAATCTACCAATTGTGATACTTTTCTCTGCACCTCTGATAGCAGAAATTTTTTCAAATAATTACATGTAAAATAATGTGTCCTCTGTATGCAATGGGGGCATTCATCAGTGCAGTTTATGGGATGGAGCATGACAAAAAGGGATCCTATTTGTTCTGCAGAAATAAGGCAGATTACACCCTCAACCTTCTGGGAACTTATTAACCTGTCATGTATTTACCCGTCTGCTCTTCTGGTCACACTATGGTGGCAATGCTCTATTGCTATTGAAACCAGCTCAGCTTACAGTGGGACCGATCAACCTACCAGGGAGCAAGGACACCAGACCAATCAGGCTTAGTACCGGCCTCACATGCTTCCTGAGAGCGGACTATTTAAACAGGCAGCTGCTGGCCATAGTTGCCTGTGATTGGTATTACTGCCTCACTAGCTAGTTTAGTGTTTGTTACTCTGCATTGTATACCTTTTGCCTGTTTCTCTGCCATTGCCTCTGAATACTGATTTTGCCTCTGATGCGACCTGGTATTTGATTTTGCTTGTTATTTGACCTTGCTTGATTTTGGACTCTGGTATTAGACTCTACTAGTTTGTGACCTTGCCTTTGCCTGCTGACTTTGTCTCTGATGCTATCTCTTGGTTGTACTATGCTGTATATTTGACTTAGCTTTTGGATTGTGATCCAGTCCACGTTTTGCCTGTCTGGATTTGATCTCTTTCTATCTGACTACGCTTTACCCCACTAGGATTTGGCCCCTGCACTTAGTTAAAGGGGTTGTCTCATGAAAAATATTCTACAGTTTTTAAACCAGCACCTGGATCTAAATACTTTTGTAATTACATGTAATTACATAAAACATTTAGCATAGCCACTGTTATTCAATAAAATGCATGTGTATAGCACAGCCTACAGTTTTTTTTCTTATTTATTTGTCCTGCTCACTGAGATGGCCGCACATGCTCAGTTTCATCCTTAAACTACCTCCTGAGTTGTGATAGCGAGAGCATGGACACGCCCCCATAGCTGCAGGAGAAAAGACACTCCCCTTGACCTTTCAGCTTGATATAAATGTAGCAGATCAACGAATGGCGAGATCTCTGGATCCATGTGAGGTACAGGGCTGGTTCTAGCTTTGATAGAAAGAGATTGTCATGCACTATATTAAGTCAGGGACGATTTCCAAGATGTAGGCCGCCATTTAGGGCGGAAAATGCAAGTAGGCAGGGAGAGTGCTGCTGGTGGATTACAGGGCTGCACTCTTTTATGACATATTCAAAATAAAGTATCCCTTAAATCAGTTAACAGGAACATATCATGCAATTTTAATTTCATAAAATTAATGTCTATATGTAGAAGAGTAAATTGTTTTAAAGTTTTGTAGCTATTTCCTATTTTAGCGTTAAAAACACAAGGGGGTCTGTCATTATTTCTGTGTTGTGTGAATATACTTTATATGTTGTAGGGCACCTGCTGAAAAGAATATCTAAGTCCAAAGAGAATCAGCATACAAACCATATTTGTGTATATTGTGTGTATATCTTGCCTTCTCGAAGCTTCCAGATATTTTAATAGAGTTGTCACTTGTCATTACATCCCTCTGCTAACTCTGTCACAGTCTACACAGCAAAGCTGGCAAGTGAGCTACAGAAAACGTCAGTCTATTTTATGTGCTGAAGAAACCAGCATGGAAAGGGCAATATTTTAAGATATTTTTTATATAAATAGTCACATAGAAACATGTGACATTTCTAATGATAAATTCCCTCTAAATCATTTTAGGTTTGGGAGCTAATCTTAATAAAGGAATGTGTATGAGGATCTCTTTAAATAGCAACTTGTCAAATAAAATAAAGTGGGAACACACACAGGTTGAATGAAGTCCTACACTCAGAATGAGCACTTCCAGTTCCTATGGTAATGAACAGCTGCCTTGATTGTTATAGCAACATATCTTCTAAAAATAATACCGTAAGGAGCTGTCAAGGAAAAAGGCTGAAATGTAACTTTTAGACAAAGTGGAACGGATGGATAAAGGAATCACTTTGCAGGATGCAGCTAATACAGATAAAAATAACATATATAAACCCTCTGTAGCAAAGGGGGATCTCTCGGTAAGTCTTGTTAATGCACCTGGAGATATATGTGAAATTTTATGAAAAAACATTAAATACATGTTATAAGAACAATCAGTTCTGATACATACGTAGTGGAGTTATTAGTAGCAGTGGGTCCCGAATAAGAGACCTCCGTCTAAGCTACTTCATTCTATCTGTAGTTGGAATCCTGCAGGTGTGGATCCACTGTGTCTAATGAACAGAGTTGGCTTGCAGCTACTCCTGGGGGCATAGTTAGGTTGAACCCCTGGTTTTCACCCTTTGACCCCAATATTTTGCTGCAGGGGATCCCAAACCTCTATCTCTAGAAGTAGTTGCATTTCAGAGGCTGCTGACCCAGGCAGGTCTGAAACATCCCTGTGTGGCACCAAGAGGACAGGCAAGTCAGTGTGGTCAGTGGACAAGCCAAGTACAGGGCAAGCAGAGTTCAAGCAGTACAGAAGTCAGGCAATATAGGTCAGGGCAGGTAGCAAAGTGTCAATATTGAAATCAGGCAGCGGTCATAACAGGCAGCATAGGGTCATTTGGTAATCAAGCAGAGATCAGGCCAGCAAAATCAGATCAATTCAACAGCACACATTTGCAGGACTAGAAAAGCTAAGAACCTATAGCTCAGGCACCATCCCATAAGGAAAGGCATTCGATATACTCCAGGGAACATTATAATTGGGTGGAAACAGATTAGCCCATGTACGCTGGTACTGTAAGAGCTGGGGAGAGTGCGTATGTGCTTGAGGGAATGAGCGGCAGAAAGAATTTTGGGATGGCTTGCAAGAGCCTCTGGGAGAGGAGAGATACTGGCGGCTACAGACCACAGACATAACAGTAGTATGATTGTAATAACACTAAAAATGTAAAGGGTTTGTTCTGGATTAGAAAAACATATTTGCTTTCTTCCAAAAACAGCACCTTCTCTGTCCATAGGTTATATCTGGTATTGCAGCTCAGCTCCACTGGAGTCAATAGAGCGGAGCTGCAATACCACACACAACCTGTGGACAGGGGTGGTGCTGGAAGAAAGCAGCCATGTTTTTCTAATTCAGGGCAAACCCTTTAATCTAAGATTACCAACAGAGATGTCACTATAGGGCAGTAAAAGCTAACCTTCAGCACTCCAGCTGTGGTGAAACTACGACTCCCAGCACGCTCCATACATTTTTATGGAGTTTTTAAAACAGCCAAGCAAGTGTACATTTCGGGAGTCATAGTTTTACCACAGTTGGAGTGTCGGAGGTTAGCCATCACAGTGCTATAAGGGTGTACAGTTTCTGGATCCAGAGTGAACTTTCAGTCGTAGAGCTGAGCCTCCTTTAATAGGTTGTGAACATCATATTTAAATGCTTTATTATTGTTATCTGTTCAAGAACACTTATTTATTGAACCCTTCTCTAAACAAAATTGGAAGCCACACCCTCTGTCATCAAAAATATAGTAATAATTGTCCCAGGGATATCTAGCTTGTTTATTGTGTGAAATGTGTTGAGGAGACTGAGGTAGCTCAGGCACACAAAGATTAAGCTGTGTTTAGAGGTAGCTGATTGGCTGCATGTACTGTAACTCAGTTACTTAAACATTCTTGTGCTGAGATTTCCTGCTCTGAGAGAGGCAGGCAGAGCTGCTTCACAACTCGACCATTGTAAAGAACACAATGAGTGAACTAATGGTAATAAAAGCAGTTAAAACTAATTTTGCATGGAGCTAAGAAAAGTTCCTGTGCCCATTCTGCCCCGGGTAATTGTTTTTGTTTTTACAACCCCTTTAAAACATTTATGAAAACCTACTGCAAATCCCCCAAAAATATAATCATTCCTCTGAATTTACCTATTCTCGCTGGTAGATTCCAGCTCTTACGTTATTTTTGGATGCAGCCTCACAATGTAAAAGTTAGATTTGACATTTCCAAGTGCTCGCTTATAAATTAAGCCCCGTGTGTGTTCGAATGCATTTGTCCAAGTAAACAGTTGCCAAAAAATGTCCCAGAGGTCGCCTCCTCTCAGCAGTCCTATTTATAAAACAATGAATAATATGTGGCAAATTTATCAGCAAACCTTCTATGAGGAGGGGGGAGTTCTTTTTGTTCTCTTAAAAATGTCACTTCTTCTATTAAAAGGCACATGTCAGTCATAGTGATGGCGGTACATATTATTTTTTTATATACTTTTAAATTGGTTTACAGAATTTGAAATCTAATACAGGACTCAAAAAAAGCTGCACTGATAAAATTCACTTCATTATCCGCAGGAGCAGAAAATGGCATTTACAATATTTTCTGGAACTACTTTTCAGCCTCTAAGTCGCACATGCAGCTCGTTAAAGATTAGTGGAATACACACAAAGCTCCTATCTTTGAAAAATGCAACTCTCCTGACTTAGAAGAGATTACCAGGTTTTGAATTTATGTAAAGAACGGAAAAAAAGCCACAATCTCTACAGAGTTGGGGATTCTTTACATTTTTTAGGATGGATGCAGTGCCATCTAATTAACAAAGCCGTTCTTAAGTGGTAGTAGCTTCAAAGAGGAACACATTGGGTGGATTATACTAAACAGAGACTTGGCTAGAAGCTCTAGAAACATGATGTCTTCTTCCTATTTCCCACTTTCATAATGTTAATATGCTTCTCCACAGCATAAATATTGGCTTTGTAGATCCCTTGTATAGTAGAAATATTGCATGGCTGACCATTGGGAATTAGGTCTGCATGTTCATCACTTCATAATGGGAATGCAGGATCACCCTTAATGCCGTGTAGCCAGCCAATCTGCAGATAGCCATCCATGTGATATCACAGCCCTATAAAACCCTCATCCTGCGCAGTCTCCGGCAATGTCCTGTTAGTTGAGCATAGGAAGAGAAGTGGCAAGCGCTCATGTGCTAGGGACAGTGTTGCTGAATATAATTAATAGAAGAATATTGGAGAGGGAGAGTGCAGGGACAGTGTAGGGAGATTGCAGGGACAATGCAGGGAGACTTATGCTGCGTTAGTTTTATTTATTTATTCCTAAATCAGCTGTAAATTTAATTAAATACCAGTAATATGGAAGCCTTTATTATTCCGGTGCCAGTGTGCAAACCATACAGTCTGCACACCTTAGGGGGGTTGTCATTGATCAAGTGTCACGGCTGAGGATGGGGAAAACCCTCAGCCGTGCGGTATCAGAAGGCGGATGGTCAATGCCAGGCCAGGACAGGAATCAGGGAGCAGGTCACCTCCTACACATCCCTAATTCTGATCCTGTCTCCTATCCGTATGAGCCAACCCTGAAGGTAGGAGGGCTCATACTCCGGAACCTGATATTCCTGCTAGCCCTCAGGGTGGCCCTGGACTAGGAGCAGGGTAAGACGCCACTTAAAGGGGAAAGTGCACACATAACTAAAACCCTGTGCACACCAGACATACAAAAGACACACCTAACAGACAGGTTGCCAGGTGCAACCGCATGCACATTGCAGCAAGCTGCCTAGCACCAGCTCAGGCTGCCAAACTGCAAAACAACCACATGTTGCCAGCGGCAACAACAAGTGAGGCAACATAATAGCGGCCCACACCTGTGGCTGAACAACAACACCAGACTGCAGGCAACAGCATGCGGACACAGGAGTCACGACCATGACCATGGTTGTGACATCAAGCCGCCGAGGAGCAGGAGCTGGAAGATGAGGAAGTCGCAATAGTGAATGAATTCCCAGGGGGGCTACTCCATCTGAGACAAGTCAACAGGAGTCTGAAGAGGAGTCAGAGGAGGATGGTGGCTGGGGGGAGGAGGAGGAAGAGGAGGAGCAAGAAGAGCAGGCTTTTCGGGGATCCCTGGTGTTGTCCATGGCTGGGGGGAGGAGACCGAGCACAACATTTTCCTGGGCGATGAGCAGGAGCAAGGGCGCTCCACCACTTCCAATTTAGTGCAAATGGGGGCCTTCATGCTCCAGTGTTTGAAGAGGGACCCCTGTATAAAATGCATAAAGGGCAAGGACCAGTACTGGGTGTTACCAGCATCACAGAGGGCTGTCAGAATGCAGCATTTCCAGGCCTTGCTGCAAGAGATGCTGAATTCTGCTGTTGTGGGCGCTGGCAGAGGAATTTCCACCCACAGCAAAATTGGTAGGGGTACCAATCCTACCGTGCCTGCAAGAAGAGGGCGGTTTGAAGATTTGTTGGTCACTTCAGATATGAGATCATTCTTGCAGCCAACCCATCGACAGCCGCCCTCCGGATCCAGCCTCAGGGAACGTCTAGACCGACAGCTGTACGACTACATCGGGTAACGGCCGATGTAGATGCTCTGAGAAGCGAGGAACCCTTGGACTACTGGGTGTGCAGACTTGACCTGTGGCCAGAGCTGGCACAATTTGCCATGGAACTCTTGGCTTGCCGAGTGTCCTGTCAGAAAGGACATTCAGCGCAGCAGGGGTGATCGTGACCGATAAACGCATTCGCCTAGCTCACGACAGTGTGGACTACCTCACATTTCTAAAAATGAATGAGGTATGGATCTCTGAGGAATTCAACACCTGTGACGACCACATGTAATTGAATTTCCTCATGCCAGCCGCAACCTATCCGCCACCACCCAGAACAAAGAATGGTCCTTGTCTTATGTATATACAGAGGCATAAAAGGTCTTTTCTGTCAGGTGAATGCGTCATTTTGGGGGCCGCTACTCCAGTGGCCTACAGTAAAATTGTTATCCAGTGACGGCCTTATATACCTCTAGCTACATAATCAGATTGTTCTTTTCTGTCAGGTGAATACCTAATTTTTGGGGCCTGTATTCCCGTGGCCTAAAATACAATTTTACTAGGCTCCAGCAGGGCAAATTTTTGAGAGTTTCCCTTTAAGACGCATAAAAATGGACCCTGATTAAAATACATATTTTTGTTAGAATTTTTGCCATTGATCGCCCTCTGGTATGCACCTGTCCATGTTGTGGGACTAACTGTGCAGTTCTAGTAAGTATTTTTATCTTTTTGATGTTAAAGGGAACCTATCACCTCCAACAAATATCCCAGGCCGGCAGCAGTACCTTAGAGTAGCCAGCAGCATGTTTGTAACAATCATTTTCTTCCTGCAGGCAAATAAAGCAAAGGCTGTAAAAACGTTCTCTAGTCCGGCTTGAAGTCACGGGGGTAGCGGCCTCCTTGCTTCAAGTCACGGTAACCACGCCCCCTTCCCTGACCCTTCGCTGTTACTGACAGCCGGCAGCTCGGCAAAGCCAGTCGAACTGTCATGCATAAGCGCTGTCAATCACAGGGAAGGGGCAGGGAAGGGGACGTGGTTACCGTGACTTGAAGCAAGGAGGCTGCTGCCTCCGTGACTTCAAGCCGGACTAGAGAAGCGCGCCGGAAGGGGATTAAAGAACGTTTTTACAGCCTTTGCTTCATTTGCCTGCAGGAAGAAAATAATCGTTACAAACACGCTGCTGGCTACTCTAAGGTACTGCTGCCGGCTTGGGATGTTTGTTGGATGTGACAGGTTCCCTTTAATACATTTTTTATCCTACATACATACCAGAAAGAGGAGTGCCTATCTTATTTACACATTTATTTTTGGCAGATTTGGATTGCGTGACCTAAATTGATAGTGAACCCTCCAATATCCAATACGCACTAGTGTGTATAATCCCATTTTGGTGGAAGATGCCATCTTCTCTGTCTCCTGAACTGTAAATGGTGCAAAGAGGGAAGAAATCTAGAGTACTGCATTATGAATGCATTTTATTATAGGTGGAGCTGAGGGATAACACACAACCAAGTTTTGTTTTCAGGCTATTCACCATTGCCATGGACTCCATCCCTAAATATTGAGTGCTATATGCAAGGACATCGTGGCCCCATCAGTTATCAATCATAGCCTTCCATGGCTAAGTCTGTTTTGACATTAGCGGTAAGCAGCAGATCTGGCAGGCCATTTCGGCCAGGATGAATACCGGGCACTAGCGTGCACTGCTAAGATATTTTCTAGCTCCATTTACTATAATGGGGACCAGCGGAGATCCGGCTGTAACATGGCAAATATGCAGAGGAGTGGCCGGACAAATACCGCTGCATGCACCAGTTGTCGTCCTTCCACTTCGCTGCATATTTGCCAAGAGCAGACGAATCTGTTCCAACTGGAACAAGATGGGGATAACTATTAGACTGTTGGTGTTCCTACAGCTGGGAGCCGCATCAATCATGAGAATGGGGACCCCCTACCTCATGGAACCCCCTAAAATGGACAGAGCGACTGGTTAGGAAGGCAAGCTGCCGCTCCATTAATTTCTGTGGGAGCGCCGGAGATAGCCAAATGCTGTACTCTATCTCCAGGGCTTCTATAGATATGAATGGAGCAGTGGAGCTTATTTCTGACCAGCTGATCCACCCATTTCAGGGTGCCCCCATTCTTGTGATCGGTGGGGGTCCCAGTAGTACTCCCACTGATGCCTACATGCTTGTCACCACAGTACTAGCAACAGGGGAGATTTACAAAAAAAAAAAAAATCACCTGCCCAGCCATTTAAACAGGGGTTTCTGGTCTTAGGTAATTTATAGCATTTCTCCATCCATCTCAGTAGCATTGCGGAACTGATCGCAGATGCTCAGTTCCATGCTTCAACTGCTACCAGCTGTATCTACTGTTAGAAGCTGCCAGAGTTACAGGGAGAGAGCTGCGGCAGAAAGGACGCTCCCCTTGAGCTGTGATGGGAAGAGAACTGCAACAGAAATTGCACATCCTCTGAGCTGTGATGGGAAGAAAACTGCAACAGAAAGGACACACTCCTGAGCTGTTGGCTTGAAATAAATCTAGCAGAGCAATTTGAACAATAAATGGGGAGATCTCTGGATCCATGTGAGGTACAGGGCTGGTTCTAGTTTTGGTTGTAGAGATTGTCATGTACTATATGATGTCTGATTTTCATTTTATACATTAATCATGGGAGATCCTCCTTAAATATCCCACTATAAATGTTGCTAATTATATATTAGTCAACTGAAACCAATTTTACCTGCTTTTTCTCTTGACTTTCGTATTAATTAAATATACAATCCCGCTATAAAACACATTCTCGTACTGTAACCTTCTATTGTGTTACATGTTTTTTTGTGCAATGTATTTTCTGTTTTGTAAGCTTTCACATTATTTCAGTGGCAGAAATTTAGACCTTGCCTGGTAACTGGAGCATACGGATTTCAAAATGATTACCTTTTGCATTCAGATTTCCTTGTCTAAATGCCACTCCGTCACCTCGTTGCAATGTTCTGATGCCGTTTTCTTTTTTTAAATTAACATTAATAATTATAGTTTAGGCAAAGCAATCTTCACTCAGGCAAAACCAAATAAACACAATAGATATTCGATTTTTGTATTTGCTCAATGCAGTCGCACAAGAGGTTGTTGCATTAGCATAGGAACATGTAAATGTGTCCACATCTTTCAGTACCAGCGAGGAGCATTGTGAAAGAACATCTCAACTTTTTAGAGAAGGTTCTCCATCCCTTTGTTATTTGAACCTTCCTGGATTTCGGTATCATTTTATATAAAAAATGGGAACAATGCCTGGTGGATAAGAAGCCTTTTACTTTTCGAGTTGCATTTAAGAAGAAACTCAATGACAAGGGAAGGATCATTAAATATGTATTACTGCTTGCTTATTAGTGTTTTCCTATGGGCAATTCCTATGATATGTCAATCATGAGAGTCAGAATGGCAGGATACATCAGACTTACATGATTCCTAGGAATTAGGATGCCTCATACCCACTTTTTAACCAACAGCATACCACGCAACACCTAAATCGTCCTTTGCAGGACATTTTCAGCCCTGCCCTGACCTGCCTAGGAAGTCACACAAAAGCCTCCCCTAAATATTCACTTAGAGGCACCATGCTAAAGTATTGGCTCCATCTCGCTGAGGTCAACCCGCAAAATAACTGGAATCGGAGAGGCATGGTGTGGAGATAGCAGCACAGTGTGCAGTCAAAAGGGTTGTCCCACCACCGACACTAGTCACACAGAGCTTGGTTACACGACCAGAGTCCCATCCGAGGGAGTTTGACCACCACCGATCACTAGGATCAGTTGACATGAAGAAAACACACTGCCCTCCATGTGTCACGCCTTGCTCTGTGAATGTGTGGAGGTCTGTCAGACTGGCTGCACATGTCTGACTTCTCTGTTTGTTTTGATTTGGGTTTGAGCTGGATCCACCTTCCCTCAGGTGTACTGGGTTTCATTGTTAGTGAGGCTATTTATCCCTCCTTCCCCCAGTGGCCTGTGCGGATTATAGTTCTTTCCTGGGAGCTCTTGATTTGTGGTGGATCGTCTGCTCCAGCTCTGCTCAAGATAAGTCCTCTCTGTTATTTCCTATTGTGTGTTTTATCTAGGCCTCTAGGGAGACGCTTGCTTCCTCCTGGTTTGAAGAAGCAGGTTGCCTCTTCCCTTTTCCCTGCTGCTTAGGGTTTGCCCAGGGTATTTAGGCACGATGGCATGTGCATATCCACCTAACCCTAACCTAATCCTAACCCTAAGGGTATGCACATGGGCACAGCAGTTTAGGGAAAGCTTTTAGGGATCGCTAGGATGTGACCCTTTTCTCCCTAGTTTTTGGGCCTAGTCGTTTGTTCTGTTTGTTTTCCCGTGTTTTGTTATTTCCCCGCTTACCTACCTATCGTGACACCGTGTCCTTCAGCTTTTAATGAATGTATAGTGTAACCTCTGTACTGATGGGAGACCAGGACTCTAAGGATCCTCGTTCTTGACTCCTTTCCTATATGATGTTCATGATGTGCCCAGGGCTTCCTTCACACCTTTGTGTAAGGAATGTGCATTTTTTTTGCACCAGAAATAGGATCAGTTCAAGTAAAAAAAAATATGAATCAGGGAAAGCTTTTGTGGTAGAAATTGGTGCAATTGTGGGCAATATAAAGATCATTCTTACATAGTTAATCTTTAAGGACATGAGAAAGGAAGTCTAGTTGACATACAATGTAGGTGATCTATGGTAAGAATCCTCAAAGGGGTTGTGTCACTAAAGATATTCTACATCTTTGAAAGACTTTTGTAATTTCATGTAATTAAAAATATAGCCACTGAGCTATGCAATTAAATGTATCTATATAACACCACCTGCTGTTTGTTCTTTTACTTACTTCTCTGTCCTTGTAAGGCCAAGTTCAAACTTCAGTTATTTGGTCAGTTATTTCCATCAGTTATTGGGAGCCAAAACCAGTAGTGAAGCCTACTCAGAGATCAGGTGTAATGTAAAGATTTGCACCTGTTCTGTGTTTTTCGCCCAATCCTGGCTTTGGATCCCAAAACCTTAAGGCCTCTTGCACACGAACGTGGGGTCTGCGACAAGTTCTATCTTTTTGCGGAATGGAAGCACTGAACAGAACCCCACGAAAGCACTCCGTAGTGCTTCCCTGGGGTTCCGATCTGTGCTTCCACACCGCATCTCCGGTATTGTGGACCCGCCGTATGTAGGCCGCAATACGGCCACGGGGGACACACTGCCGTGTGCAAGAGGCCTAAGTGGGAATTTGGCCTCACTGAAGTGGATGCACATGCCTCCAGCTATATCTTCTATTAAAAGCTGTGGCAGTTGCAGGGAAAGGGCTACAGCAGGGAGGACATACCTCCTGAGAAAGGACATGCACCTTTAGCTGCCAACCTTCAATAAATCTAGCAGAACAATTGGAGCAATGAATGGGGAGATCTCTGAACCCATGTGAGGTACAGGGATGCTTCTAGCTTTGTTAGAAATATATTGTTATGTACTATATGATGTGAGATTCATTGTTAACATCAATCATAACACACCCCCTTTAAGCCTCAAGCTAGTAGCTGCCCAGTCATGGGCAGGAATGTTTGGCTTAACCATCTTAATTCAGTGGAGACGGGTGAGACCATTGGCAAATAACAGGTTTACAGTTGGTTCCATATGGTTTTCAGAGTCAACCCATCAACCTGAGGTTCTTCTTGGGTTCTAGTTTTCTTAATTAGTTGACTTCTTTTCTGTAAGGAAAGCTTTATATTTACTTAAAGGGGTTGTCCGGGTTCAGAACTGAACCCGGACATACCCATAATTTCACCCAGGCATCCTCCTGACAAGAGTATTGGAGCATTTCAGGCTCTTTTATTTACAATAACACACTGCCGGGCAAAAGCTTCTGCCCAGCAGTGTGTTCGGTGACGTCACCGGCTCTGATGGGCCAGCTTTAGTGCTGTGCTAGCCGTTTTACAGGCTAGGGCAGCGCTTAAGCCTGTCCATCAGTGCCGGTGACAAAACCGGGCTCACTGCTGGGCGGAAGCCTCCGCCTGGCAGCCCTAAGGAGAGCCCGTTACATCACTGGATCTCCAGAAAATGCCTTTGCCATGTGCGATTCAGCGCAGGGCAAAGGAGAGCATCAGAGCATGAACTGCTCCGATGCTCAAGTCAGGGGGACTGCCTGGGTGAAAATGGGCATTTGTCCGTGTTCAGCTATGAACCCGAACAACCCCTTTAACTATGGTAAATTATTAAAAAGCTATAATGATTTAATCTGAGGACCTTTGAATGGGTCACCATTGTAACATCTCCCTCTTTCATGGCTTTGAACCAAAATGGCAGCCCTGTAGATAGAGCCTGTTATAGAGTTGGAACTTTAATACAATACCATATAGAAGGTATGAGTCAGTGTGGAGCCACACATTATGAGTTTTGTTCTTTTTTGGGGGGGGGGGGTAGGGGGGAATTTGCACATTTCTTTTCACATCCTGTATTCTTTCAGTTCAAATAATCCCTGCATTATGCAATGACAATTTCTAATGTTGTCCTATCATCAGTCATCGGGATGTAAGTTTATGTATTAATGGGATAAAGCGGAGACAGCTGAAGGAGTTCTCATTCGCTTTCTCATAAAAACACACACAACAAAACACCTACACTGATAGAGTTGGCAATTTACCCAAAATGCGTGTCATTTATTCTCAATAATGCCTGTCAGAATGAAGCATGGCTAACCAGATAGGAAGAATAGAGATCAGATCTGATGCAATATTAGCAGTGTATAAGTGTTTGCGATATCACTCACCTGCCTGTCCTTTGCTCTACCCGGGTCTGGACAGGGCATTTGAAATGCAGTATATTACAGCTTGCATATGCACAATGGTAGTGATAAGGAAATCATAAAAGTTATAATTTTAGCCACTTTTAAAAATGTTATATATTTTTTTTGCATTCCCAAAATGTCAAGTTTTATGGCATCTTATGCATTTCAAAGGAGATTTGGTTCATATATTTAAAGGGGTTGTCTCATCTGAGACATTGGTGGCATATCGGTAGGCTAGTCCACCTATGTCAGATAGGTGCTAGTCCCACCTCACGGACCTGCACCTGTCTCCTTAATGGGACCTCTGACCCCAATTTTTATGGGAGTTCCAAAATAACCGAGCACTGTTTCTAGCATTCTCAAGTAAATGTAGAGGTGGAAGCGCTTGCGCGCTGCATGTTCCATTCCTTTCTATGGGAATTCCGAAAGTAGTTGAGCACGCTCGCTTGACTTTTTTTGGGACTCCCATAGAAATGAATGCATGCGCAGTGTGCGCTCCCTCACTTTCAAGGGCTCGTTTTAGGGATAGATGCAGGTCTCATAGGTGGAACCCTCACCTTTCTTACTTTGATGGGATATCCTAACAATATGCCATCAAAGTCCCAGATGAAACAACCCCTTTAAGTGATGTAGATTTATCTACAGTATATGTACCTGCCCCACCAGGGGCATAGGCTGTGGGGCTAGTGTTGAATGTACTCATGATTTGGATGTCAGGGGGGCTCCAAGAAGCCATTTTACACAGAACTAGGGAAAGCCTGACTACATTTCTGACTACGCTGGAATAATTCTTAGGGTACATGCACACAGATTGCTAATTCCAATGGTGAAAAAGTTCACTTGTGGATTCACTATGGGATTTCCAGCAAAATCTGCATGTTTGCTATCTGCATGATATGACAGCACAAAACTATAATGTAAGGTTGCAAGGAATAATGCACACAGCGATGTCACAGTACATGAATAGTTAAAAAGGCTGCCTTACCTCAGACATTGGTGGCATATAGCTAGGACAGTGATGGCTAACCTCCGGCACTCCAGCTGTGGTGAAACTATGACTCCCATCATGCTCTATTCATTTCTGTGGAGTTCTGAGAACAAACAAGCATGTGTACATCTTGGGAGTTATAGTTTTACCACAGCTGGAGTGCCGGAGGTTAGGCATCACAGAGCTAGGATATGTCACCAATGTCAGATAGGGGTGAGTCCAATCTTTGAAAACCGCACCTATCTCTAGAATAGGACCCTCAAAGTGAATGGAGAACCGCCGCACATGCGTGGCCGCCCTCCACATATTTCCAGCTATTTCTGGCAGTCCTATAGAGTTGAATGGAGCAGTAGCCGCTCTCCATCGATTCCTATGAACTTCTGAAGATAGCCGAACACATTTGCTCATCTATTTACAGAACCCCCACAGAAGTGAATGGAGAGCACACCACGCATGCTCTGTTTGATCTTGTTCACTTTGCGGGCCCCATAGAGACAGGTGCAGGTCCCAAAGAGCCCACACTTCATGTCATATAGAATTCATCCATATGGTATATATACACAACAAATCAGACATTATCAGGTAATGTACATTCAAGTGTTAAAGGGGTTGTCCAAGATTAAAACAAATTTGGCCTGATCGGTCTCATGACCCCCACTGGTCATGAGATTAAGAGCTTTGTCGTGTCACCTACATGTAGCAGGCTTAACACACAAACTCTTAACTTAAATTTCTATAACTCATTGTGTTATCTTGAAACAAAAGCCAATGAAAAGCAATTGAAGGTGTTTGCTTAACGCATTTAGTTTAGATAACACGTCTCATAAAGCATGTGTGTTAACTCTACTACTTCCATACCACCACCACCACCACCCATATGAATCAATCTCTATAAAAAGAGTGCTCGATCCATTTTTATGATCAGTGGGGGGGTCACAGTGGTCGGATCAGACACTTCTCCCCTATCCTGTAGATGGGGATAATTTTAAATCTTGAGACAACTAGTGTTAATCGCGAATATTCTAATCGCAATTTTTAACGGGAATATTGGCACTTTGAGAATTCGCAAATATCTAGAATATAGTGCTATATCTTCGTAATCATGAATATTCTAGATTTTTTTTGATCAGTACCCATGATCCCTCACTGCTTCTTGCTTGTGGGCCAATGAGAAGGCTGCAATATCTTTGACTTTAGGAGTAGTGTTGATTGCAAATTTTATGATTGCCGATTTTTGCAATCAAGAAAATAATGACTGGCGATCACGAATTTGCGAATATGTGATGAATATACATTTTTATCAGGGGGAGAAAAACAGAACTGGATTGCACATCCACAATGCTATGCTTTGATCTAATTAAACTCGCTTCTCAGCGCCATATTGAAGTGTACAGCCCCCCATACTGCATGCTGTACAAGAGGCATTAGTGTAAATTTTGATCAAAAGGCATAAGCCCACTCACCACGCCAAGGTCGCCTCTTTGAGTGGGACCTACTCTGACAAAAAGACGCAGCGACAATGTGGTGACAAAGCTGCACTGCCCTAGTGGGCGGCTGGACCCAGGAGTCAAACAGCAACCCTGCTGTCTAACAATGCCACCCATGGCCCTGGGTTCCACCAACCCACCAGCACAGCACCACAAAAACAAAGGCCACACGCAGTACTGCACCATGTTAACAGTTGTCTAACACATGTCCATTGCTATCAGGAGCTACAGGTCAATACCTACTTATATGCAGACTTCTGTGATTAAAACCACCTGTGCCAAATATGACGAATATTCGCCCAAATATTCTCGAAATATTGCGAATTTGAATATTGCCACTGCCGCTCATCACTGGAGACAACCCCTTTAAGCATTGACAGCTTCCTAAATCATGTGACATGAAATAAAAAAAATACGCTTTTGGTCTCCTCTGGGAATGATCTGTGCAAATAAATTGCCTTTTTTTTAATGATTCCTGAATAATTCGACTTAAGAGAAAGTGTAGAAAAAATAAATCTGTAAAGGAAATGCTGCAAAAAGAACTAGTTCATCCAGGGGGTTGTGAGTGGTGTGCATCCTGCACTGGATATAAAGCGCTGGTTTAAGACATTGGTGACTTGACGTTACTGCTCGTCCTGTGCTTCCTCTACATTCATTGCTCTCTCCTGGCAGGAACACAATATATCTTGTCAGTGGCAGTTACTGCTCAGCTGCACCTTGCCGAAACGTCTGTTAAGGACTGACTCAGGAACAGAAACGTAACTAGAGCTCCCTGTCCCAATACAAATCTGTCATTTTTATTTAAAAGGTCCAAAATTCTGTGCAGATTAATTTCTTAAAGGGGTTCTCCAGCCATTTAACTTAATTAGTAGTTCGTAATAACTTGTGCAGGGAAGCTCTTACATAGCACTTAGCTCTTACATAGCAATGCCACCATCTCTGTGCGCGCTGCTGGTAGGGTTGCCACCTTTCCCAACAAAAAATACTGGTCAAGTTAAGCCCCACCCCAAAGGTGGTGAGGTTGTGGGGACATGGCTTAACATGGGGTGTGTCATAATGTGGCTCCCAGTATTATTAATGTCTCCATTAGTGCCCCCCAGTAATATTAATGCCCTAATTAGTGCCTCCACGAATGGATAATGCCCCTCATTAGTGCCCCCAGTAATAGTAATGCTTCCATTAGTGCCCCCCAGAATTAATAATGCCCCCATTAGCTCCCCTAGGATTATTAGCGCCCCCAGTAATAGTAATGCCCCATTTAGAGCCCCCCAGAATTAATAATGCACCCATTATGTTGGGAGTTTGTCATGCATGGATAGAGGGCTCTCTGTTATGATCAAATGGGGAGTAATATGGTGGATTGGGGGGTGGATTGGGTTTCCCTGAGAGAAGGATTTTATTTTTCCCCCGGCTTGATCTATTTATACTGTGTGTTAAATTATAAGAATTATTTCAGTTAATGTACGTGGGTTTAGAGATAGATTAAAAAGATTTGCCAATTTTGACTAGATGTAGAGGTACTTGCCAGCCATCATATGCCTGCAGGAGACACTTCTAAATTGTGTAGAAAAAAGAGGGGCTCCTTATCATTCAATACATACCTCATATTCAAGCGGGGTGTCTATTTTACTGCATAATACAATTAAATATGAGCATGTGGCGGATGGTTGTGGCAGGTATCTCTTCCTCCAGTGTGAAATTAATGATATAGTGATGGTAATTGCAAATATATATATCCCACCGCCGTATATACCCGATGTACTTTATGACTTACAAAAAATGTTTGATGGAGAGACAAAAATATGCAGCGTCCCACATATGTGTGTAAAAGCAACATTTTAAACATCTGCCTATGTATTTGCTTTGTATGGTATTTCCTATTATCAGGCTGGCATTGTCATTTCACCCATTCGCCCCTAGATGGTGCTGGCACTACATAATATATAGCTGGGGTGTGGTTAATACAGTGTGTATGGAGGAGAGAAACAGGCATCGTCCATCATGTAGTCTGCTATTTCTACCCCTTTGTCATGGCCAGGCTAAGGGAGGACAGCGAACATTTATCTACAGCAGCCAAACACAAGACCATAAGTCTATGTCTAAATATGAAGCAAGACTAGTGAGGGTTACAGCTGAGTATAGCCTATGGACCTCACCAGCACAAGTGCCTGAGAGCAACTTTCCAAGTGCCGGGACACAAATGGATAATTAGTGCGCAGAATTGTCCTTATTCACTAGAAGCCTTCCGGGATATAGTGGAAACCTAAAAACCTGATTATTTCAGAAGAGCATCCTGCAAATAATGTAGCAGAAGACTGATGCCTGCCACAAGGGAGAACGCCCTTATTGGATAGCTCAAGATAAGTAGAAAACAGCATATTTAGTACCAGAGTGCTATAGTTGGGACTTAAAGGGAGTCTTTCGCGCTGATTGACACTATAAACCTATTAATAGACTAATGTCCATGGCATCCCCCCTATTAAAACAGTTCTTACCCTTAGTTCCCTGCTATAGTCGTTCGTCCGAAAAACACTTTTATTCTGTATGCAAATTAGGCAGTGAAGGTGCCCAGGGGCGGCCTTAGAACGGCCGGTGCCCAGGCCCCTGGGTCATCTTCATACTAATCCACTCCCCCATCCGCCGCGTCTTCCCGCCCATTCGCCGAGTCTGCCCGCCCATCCGCCCTTGGTCTCATGTCTTTACCTTCCTCCTCCTGGCCGTAACGACTACTGATGCGACTACGCACGGCAGGAACGTAAGTGAGGTACACTGTGATGCCCCGGCCAGACTGTGGGCATACAATGCGCATGCGCCGACATCGCGGTCATCGGCGCATGCGCGGGATTACGGCCAGGAGGAGGAAGGTAAAGACATGAGACCAAGGGCGGGCAGACTCGGCGGATGGGCGGGCAGACGCGGCGGATGGGGGAGTGGATTAGTATGAAGATGACCCAGGGGCCTGGGCACCGGCCGTTCCAAGGCCGCCCCTGGGCACCTTCACTGCCTAATTTGCATACAGAATAAAAGTGTTTTTCGGACGAACGACTATAGCAGGGAACTAAGGGTAAGAACTGTTTTAATAGGGGGGATGCCATGGACATTAGTCTATTAATAGGTTTATAGTGTCAATCGGCGCGAAAGACTCCCTTTAAGTAAATATACTCAGTCTTTGCCTGTCAAGTAACAGCATTAGAAAATCCCTCCATGGACAATTGCCTAAACCTGATATAAGGATTACAATTACCTTAACATCTGAATCATTACTGGTGCCATATGAATGCACTTTATTGATGGACTGCAACATCTGCCTTGAGACTATTGATTCAAGTAAATGTTCAATTGTTTTACAACAACTCTTCATTACTACTACTACACTCAACATTTGTACCTTACGGTGCTGGCGTCACAAACACAGGGGCCCAGCCACCGAAGCACCTTAAACACCTATACCATCAAGGAGCACCTCAACTTCCATCTGGCTGGTGTTCCTTACAATAGAGAGTGCCTCAGAGGATTTAGTGCTGTCTTACCATCCACCGTGAGTAAATGAACTACTACCCCCATCGGTCCCACCGTGAGCCTCACGTGATTTCCCCTGCGGTCCGGCACGTCACAAATGTGCATTGGTCGCAGTTGGGGATTACAACGCAGTGATGGACCCAAGTAGAGATAGAATGTCCAAGAGTAAGATAACGAAATGTAATACTAATTTGGCTAGGTTGATAATTAAGTTTGCCTGGGTGGATGTATGGCGAACTATATAATCCTGATGATAAGGGTTTTTCCTGTTATTCAAAGACACACCAAACATGGTCAAGGATTGATATGATCTTTGGTAACAGGAAGTTGTTAGATAAAAATATATGTATATGGTTATGACAGTATTGTACCTATGGTTACATGGAGATGGCACCTTTAATTAAACAAGCTCCTATGGTATTTAGATTTCACTTCCATTGGCTTAAACTCCTTAAAGGAAGAACTGAAGTTTTTTATTTTAATGTTAATAGAGATTCTGCTAATAAATAATGGTTTGGGATGCAGCAAAAGCATTTTTGAGAGGAATATTATATAAGCAAGTGAGTACCTGGAAAAAAACTGGCAAATAGCAAAATTGTGCTAGCAGAACAGAGGTTAAAAGAACTTAAAAAAACTATGTGTAGAAACCCCTCATCAGAAAATTTAAGAAAATGGGAAGAAGAACACACGAGAGTTAGTGAAATACATATGGAGAGATCTCAAACATTATTGTTTTTTCAGGGAGCTAGGTAATTTGCTGAGAGGGAGAGAGTGGGTATAGTATTGGGCGCGAATATTCAAATCGCGACTATTAATTGCGAATATCGGCACTTCGAGAATTCTATATTATTTTCATTAGTAACCTCCCTTCTTGCTTGTGGGCCAATGAGAAGGCTGCAATGTCTTTGTCTGAGCTTAGCAACATCCATAGCAAACAATAGGAAAGTCGCCTACCCCTTACTATATAAGAACCTCCCCAGCAGCCATTTTCTAAAGTTTTTTAAAGTTCTGCGAGAGAGAGCAGTGTCATTGCTGTGCTCTGTGCTTTCCACACTACATTAGATAGATAGATAGTTAGTTAGCTTATATATATATAATACAGATAGTTAGTGGGAGATAGTCAGTGTAGGTTATATCCTGATATAGTGTAGCTGTTGCAGTGCAGTGTGTTAGGTAGTGTGATAGGGTCTGCTGTCCATACATACATGTAGACCTGCTTTCATGTATTGCACCAAAATATTCGCATGATTAGTGCCGATTAGCGAAATCACGAATATATTGGAGCACTCTAACTGCATATAAAGCCATTTTTAATGCTCTACCTTGCCAACCATTTTCTCCAGTCTCAGGAAACTTCTAGCAGCTTGGAAAATGTAGCAAAAGTGACCCACGCCTGTATTTTGCGCGTATTACGTGAATATTACATTGCCGATTTTTTGCAATCAAGAAAATAATCTCGAATTCGCAAATATATGATAAATATTCGCCTAAATATTCGTGAAATATCGCGAATTCTAATATAGCCCCTGCCGCTCATCACTAAGTGGGTAAGCTTTTAGGTAAACATGCTTAATAATCAACAACAACAAAAAAGAAACTGGATATGGCGCAATACAGAATGTTAGGGGACATATAGTGAGGACTCCAGAACAGATCAGCAATGCATTTGGGGAATACTATCAAGAGTTGTATAAATCTAAAATGTTGTATGACTTGTGTCAGTACTTGGGTGGCATCCCATTTAGGAGGCACACTGAAGAGCAGAAAAATTATTTGGATGAAAATATACGAATCGAGGAATTGGTGAGAGCTTTGAACTCAACCAGTGACAAAAAGTCCCCGGGAGGAGTTACTTCCGGATTAATGGAGACCCTGATTGAGGCCAAGACATAAAAAAAACTGCCTGCTTCTATGGAGGAGGCCGTTATTGTTCTGATCCCCAAAGCTAAGGACTTATTAAGGTGAGAGTCATATAGACCCATTTCTTTGTTAAATACTGGCATTAAATTATTAGCCAAGGTATTGGCATAAAGGGTATCAAAAATAATAAAAACAATCATTAAGGAAGATCAGACAGGATTTATTCCTGGGCGATTGATATATTCCAATGTTAGGAGACTTTTTATGAATATAGAAGGAAGTAAAAGTAAAGATTATAAAAAAGCAATATTGTCGCTGGATCCAACCAAATGCATTGCATAGAGTGGGAATATCTGTGGGAGGTCCTCAAGCGTTTTGGGTTTGGGGACTCTTACATAAGTTGGATCAGGTTGATTTATTTTTTATCCCAGAGCGAGGGTAGCTGTGGATGGTGTTATGTTCCTGCCCTTTTGCCCTTTTTAGGGGGATGTCCTCTATCCCCGTTGCTCTTCGCAATTGCAATAGAACCCTTGGCGCTTAGTATAAAGCAGAACGAAAGTATTAAGGGGTTTCAATACGGCAATGTAAGGGAGAAAATAATGTTGTATGCAGACGAGATTTTATTGTTTTTGGCGGATATAGGTTTGGAGTTGGTTGGAGTAATGGATACAATTGAGAAATGTGGGTATTATTCCGGTTTTAAAATAAATTAGGGAAAATCACATTTGATGTTTCAGGGGGATGGGTGTTTGGATGTACACGTTGTGGGTAGGGAAAGTAGTTTCAAGTATTTGGGAATAAATATTGCAAACAGTTTAGATGAAATATTAAGTTAAATGTGTTTCCCCTTGTAGAGGAGTTGAAAAGAAAAATCCACATTTGGAGAAGATTACCAATGTCAATGATGGGACGGGTTAATCTGATAAAGATGATTTTTCGCCCGAAGATTCTCTATGTATTACAGTGTGCTCCAGTGTGGTTGTCTACTAGGGTTTTCAATATTATGGATAGGATGATGAGGGAATTTATTTGGAAAGGAGGGAGCTCCAGGAAAAGGAAAGACATTTTGAAATTGCCTATTAAGGAAGGGGGAATGCCCAGTAGTGCCCCCAGTAATAGTAATGCCCCCATTAGAGACCCCCAAAATTAATAATGCCCTCTTCTCGTCTTGGTGAAGAAAAGGAAAAAGAACTCACCTCCTCCATTTGATCGTGCCGCGGTGAACACTCGCTGCTCACGGCTGAGCTCCGGCGTGATGATGTCTCGCAGGTCCTGTCCCGCACATACAGTCTGCAGCGCGTGTTCACCGCAGCACGGTCAAATGGAGGAGGGGAGTTTTTTTTTTTTTTTTTTTTCCTAACAAAAATGTGGAGAGGGGGCAGGAGTTAAAGGCTGCACTAATAAGCGCTCCACAATGGAAGGGGGCCGATCTTGACTTATATGCAGTCGGTGATATATAAGGACAATAGAAGATTGCATTACTTTTTGCATTATTTCTGTGCTGTTTTATCACTGATTTATTTCTGTACCTCACCATGTGTGTTATCATACTATTGTGATATTACTCTGAGCATTATTTCTTTACTGTGACGTCATTGTGAACATTTTGCTTGTGCTGTAACTTCACTCTGCACATTATCTCACTATTGTGACATCACAACTATTGTGCATTATCCTTTTTTTGTTAGGGAGACCAACATAATCATAAACTGCTCACGTTCTAAACTTGCTACTAGAGGTGTTCATGGTGGACTAGGGCCCCAAGTTTTTCTATAGAGCCCCATGAGTCATTGTCACACCGCTGGTACTATGTTAAAGAGCTTCCCTCCATTAGAAACTAGTAATTAAAGAGGACCTTTCACCGCTCCTGACATCCCTGTTTTAATATCTTCATGCATTCCCATGTAATAACAATTCTGGAGCATCAATTTTTATGACTCTATGTTGTGCCATTCCTCTATTATTCCTGCTAGAAGTTATGAAAGGGTACAGAGGGGAGGTAACCAGTTGGGGGGGTGTACCTGCACAGTCTGACTCTATCCAATCAGTGCTTCCATTATCATCTTATGCAGGTACACACACCCAACTTGTTACCACCCATCTGTACCCTTACTGCAGACTGCTAGCAATTCATTCATAACTTGTAGTGGAAAAAATAAAGGGATGGCACAACATTGAGTCGTAAGAATAGATGCTCCAGAATTTTTATTACATGGGGAATGCATGAAGATATTAAAACAGGCATGTCCGGAGTGATGAAAGGTCCTCTTTAAGTTAAACCTCCTATCTTTATAGTGGTTGGAGCTCTGGTTTTTTTCTGACTGATACACTGGTCCAAATCCCCTGCATAGCCATGCTTTGAAATTAATTGAACTCAATAATAACACACTGGGTCAGATTTACTATTGAAAATGCACCAGTGTTTTGCCCATTTTGCACCAAGAAAACTGTCATGCATGCGTTTTACACAACTGGTTTACACCCTTTTTAAAAAAAAACCAAACATTTTTTAATGACATTTTTAATAAATCTGACACAGTATGTGACAGAGGTTTACCCAGCCAAGATACTGTGCTTGGAGGATTATCATGCTGACCAATCAAGTCCTAGCTGGTTGACCTATCAGTGAAACTAGAAGCCAAGCCGATCAGGTTCCTGGCTCAGTGTGTAATCCCAGAGCTAGGTGGAGGATTTAAGTCTGCTACTTGACTGGGATTGCATATAGTGTCCGTTTGTACTTCTGTGCCTGAATGCCAGACTGGCTTGCTTTGTATCAACCTTGGCTTGAATCTGGATTATATCCTCATCTGTTTATTTGGCTTTAACTGATGCTCCTAGTATTCTTACTTAACCCCTTGTCCTGGTTCTGACCCTGCTTATCTACTACTCTTTGGAGCCTGTTTATTCTGGTAGGTCTGCTTCTAGTGTTCTCGCACTGGCTTTCTACTACCTTACTCAGCAGACGTCACCTGAGTCCATAGCAGTCAAGTGCATTCGACCTTGCAGCAGGCTGTGATGAAGAACCTTGGGTTAACCTTAGATTCCTATAGACCAGAGTGGTCAATAAAGACTGGTAGCAGTTTCTGAGTTTGCTGGCTGTGATTCCAGATGGTGACCATAGTATTTCCTCCCAGTATGATATCATCTTCTTAGGTCCTTCCAGTGGTGGCAGGATTTTATCATACAGCATGACTATGCAGAATATTTGGATATCATAAAAAACAGAGCTCCAACCACTATAAAGATAGGTTAAGACATAAAGCAGCACAAAATGTTAGCTCTAAAAATGACATTGTGTTAAAGGTAGATAATGACTCCATCAAAATGTACACATTACGTAAAGCTGCTTCAAGTACATTCATTTGAAAGTCATTAGTAGTGTCTTTTATCATTATTGCTATAATAACTGCTTTTTATTTTTTTTATTTTTTGTAGGTTCTTGCAATATGTCCCAAGGACATGAGAGCAGACATCTGTGTGCATCTGAACAGGAAAGTTTTTAATGAGCATCCAGCTTTCCGTCTTGCTAGTGACGGCTGCCTACGTGCTTTGGCAGTGGAGTTTCAAACAATTCATTGCGCTCCAGGTGATCTCATCTACCATGCCGGCGAAAGTGTGGATGCTCTCTGTTTTGTGGTGTCAGGATCACTGGAAGTCATCCAAGATGAAGAAGTGGTAGCCATACTAGGTAAGGCAAACCTTGAACTACACATTGACCTTCACAGCGGTGCCCACATGTGAATGTGAAACATTTCACCAAAAAGTTTTACTATATTTACTCCAAGAGAACAGCACAAAATTTTGAAGTCCATCTACTGTACTAAAGATCTAAATGTGCTCATACACATTAGATTGAGGTTACCCAAACCCAACAATTTTGCTGTGAACAGCCAACCATCTAATGCTTATTAGATGTTGGGGGTAGTGATGAGCGGCAGGGGTCATATTCGAATTCGCAATATTTCACAAATATTTTGTAGAATATTCGTTGAATATTCGCAAGGTCGAATATTTGTTATATTCTTCGAAAAATCGGCAAGGTGATGATCGTGTAAAATGCAAATTTTCGTAATGCTAATTTTTTTCGCACATTTTTCAATTGCCGAGTAAAAACATGATTCCTCCCTGCTTCTTGCTTGTGGGCCAATGAGTCATAGCACTATATCAAATATATTCCTTTTTTCAAATATTCATAATATTCTAAAACAAGAATATATAGCAATATAGCAAATATTTGGAAAAAAAAACGAATATAGAGAAATTTTGCTAATATAGTGCTATAATCATTTTTTTTAAAGTTGTAAATTTTTTCCAATCTGAACTTCAGATGAGAAAAAAATTGCAACTATTAGACAAAGAAGATTATAGCACTATATTAGCTAAATTGCTCTATATTAGTTTTTTTTAGAATATTAGCTATATTGCTATATATTCTTGTTTTAGAATATTACAAATATTTGAAAAAACAAATATATTCGATATAGTGCTATATATTAGTTTTTTAGAATATTGATCATTTTTCCCATCTAAAGTCATGATTCCTCCCTGCTTCTTGCTTGTGGGCCAATGAGTCATTGGCCCACAAACAAGAAGCAGGGAGGAATCATGTTTTTACTCATCAATTGAAAAATTTGCGATAAAAATTAGCATTACGAAAATTCGCTATCAACACTACTCCTAAAGTCAAAGATACTGCAGCCTTGTCATTGGCCCACAATCTAGAAGCAGGGAGGGATCGTGTGTACTGATAAAAAATAAAATAAAATCAAATATTCAAAATTACAAATATATATCACTATATTCTAAATATTCGCGAATTTTCTAAGTACCTATATTCGTGATGAAAATTTGCAATTCAAATATTCGTGATCAACACTAGTTGGGGACAGAAAGAATTGAGCATGTTATAGCAAGAGGTGTCTGTATATTCCTTTCTCCCCAACTTGAGAGCACATTCACAATCGAATCAACATTAGGGGGATGGGAAGAATGGGTATTGTCTGACAGCTCTTGAAGGTGCATGGTCACGTTAAGCCATGTACCAGCCATGTTGTTTTTTTCTCAAAAGTGTCAATTGCAGAATTAGAAAATTTGCCCAGCAAGGTCTGAGGTACATAGACAGGTTTAGTAGCACCTTCAAAAAATTGCCTGAGATTAGTGATCTCCATGAACTTACAGGACAACTCCAAAACTTGAATGGACACTGCATAGTGTCCTTCTTATCTGAACAGTGCCATGTTCTCAGCAGTCCCATGTCCACTGCAGTATTTACAGTGTAGCATTAACTGTCCTGTAGCAATAACTGTGTTAGTTCCAAAAGTTATTCTCACAAAATGTGCCATTACTCTATCCAAAACCCCCCACATATCTTATTGATAAATGCAAGAACATCTAGAACTTAGTCTACATTATTTATTATACTCTCTGGCCCTAAATGTAAAGATTTATCCAAGGTTATCCAGTCAAGAATGTGCTGGGATTAGTTTGAGCCTTTAGTTATGATGAAACCTGTTCAGTCCTATAATGTATTGGAGTTTGGACACATTCACAGGTCAGGACATCACACAATCTCATCTTCTATTACCATTAGATTATATAAAAAATACATGTCCAAAAACTAACAGAAAAAGCAAAAACCTTCTGAAACTATACTGAAGAATTTCATGTGCAGCGATGGGAGTGGTGGTTGTGGCCCCAAGGGTGGTACTGAGTGGTACTCACAGTGGAATTCTTTCCTCTGGTTCTCCTTGGGGCCGTGCAGTGACTGGAGGACGCACCTTTTCTTTCCTTGGGGCACGCCCTGGTATTGCAGTTCCGGCCTAGTGGTAATTAGGAGGCCAGTTGGTATCAATAAATAAGTCTCTCT
This sequence comes from Bufo gargarizans, assembly GCF_014858855.1. Classification (NCBI taxonomy): domain Eukaryota; kingdom Metazoa; phylum Chordata; class Amphibia; order Anura; family Bufonidae; genus Bufo; species Bufo gargarizans. Next base: position 32,904,829 of record NC_058090.1, read on the forward strand.
TTACTGAAGTGCAGAATAGAAGCAGTAGTACATCCAGCAATAGCAAGGTGCAGTTCCAAGGCATATAGCAAAGTGCAATCATCCCCTATAACAGTATACGGACAATAGCAGATGAAGTTTCTCTGAGCTTGGCCTAGCTTGCACATGTAGGTTCTCACTGTAACACAGCTTGAACTCAACTCACTGAACTAACCAGAGGGCGGCCCCTGGTCCATTTCCTGGCAACTTAAAGGAAATGTGTCATCAGAAAATGACCTGTTGTTTAAATCATGTTTTTATGTTTCAAATATTTTTAAATAATTTTTGATTATATTATTTTTAGTTTTCCGTGTCAATATCTATAGTTATACAAAAGTATTTATAAAAAAAACATAAAATCCTGCAGTTTTTGCACTTGCCGCTAAGCCTAATGATAGGCGCCACTTCTTGGTCTGTACAGATCACTTTGCTGCAGTTACCTGCTTATCTATACACAGAGGTGATATCATTACAGGCAGGATTAAAATGACAGATAAGACAGGATCCACCATTCACAATAAGTGATTGTCACATCTTCTCTTCTTTTCTTGTACAATGACCTCTGCACAGGTCACAGAGCATGCCCAGAAAACTCTTCCATAGAAAACAATGAGGTCGGCTCCAGAGCATTGTGTCTATGGACCATGGGGCTGCTCTAAAGCAATTTTCCTAATGCTTTCTAAATACAAGCAAGAGGGCCGCCTCCATAATCATGTTCAGGAAACAGAATAAAAAATCTGTAATCAGAAAATAAAAAGAGATTCGAAAAAAAGAATATCTGTTACTACCTGGTTTTAAATGTCAGATAAAAATTTTGGTGACACATTTCCTTTAATAGCATAAGCCAAGGATTTAACCCTTAATTGTCCATACAGTGCTGTTAGGTACACAAATGCAACAAATTACAACATTTAACTTGGCAATGTAACATTACAACAGTTAACCCTTTGCAATGACCCTGCTCTTGGGTACTGCACACGTGTATACTGGATTCCCTTAGGCCCCTTTCACACGGGCGAGTATTCTGCGCGGATGCGATGCTTGAGTTGAACTCATTGCACCCACACTGAATACCGACCCATTCATTTCTATGGGGCTGTTCACATGAGCAGTGATTTTTACATGGTTATAAGGGAAAATAATAGCATTCTGAATACAGAATGCATAGTATAATAGTGCTGGAGGGGTTAAAAAAAATAAAAAATAATTTAACTCACCTTAATCCATTTGCTCGCACAGCCCGGCATCTCCTTCTGTCTTGATCTTAGCTGTGTGTAGCAACAAGGACCTTTGGTGACGTCACAGTCATCACATGATCCATCACATGATCTTTTACCATGGTGATGGATCATGTGATGACCGGAGTGACGTCACCACAGGTCCTGTTCAGCAAAGGAGACAGAAGAGATGCCGGGCTACGCGATCAAGTGGACTAAGGTGAGTTAAATTATTATTTTATTTTATTTTTTTAACCCCTCCAGCGCTATTGTACTATGCATTCTGTATTCAAAATGCTATTATTTTCCCTTATAACCATGTTATAAGGGAAAATAATACAATCTACAGAACACCGATCCCAGACCCGAACTTCTGTGAAGAAGTTCGGGTTTGGGTACCAAACATGCGCGATTTTTCTCACGCCAGTGCAAAACACATGATGGTGTTCCCGCAACGCACCCGCACATGTTTCCGCAACGGCCGTGTGAAAGAGGCCTTAGACTTTCTTGTTATTTTGGAAGTGGTAAAGTGGGCATACATATTACAGAAACGTAAGCTTATTTTGGTATGATAGGCTCATTATTTAATGTGTATACCAAGGGTCTCTCGACTGTTGGATTTCATGGATGCATGTCTAAGCATGCATGTCTATAGGGGGTTGTTAGGAGGACCAACCACTATAAAAAATATATAGGAACCTGAAAACTTTAATAGTTCCCAACAAACTTGTAAATAGTGGAGACGACTTATAGGAGAACTGAGAATTTGGTAATGAGCAGTAATTCGGTTCAGCGCAGATCATTGTTCTTTCTAGATTTTGGGAGTCATTGAAGCAAATTGTGCAGCAGACAATACGACCGTCTGGATGACTGATGTGTAGATGTTCCTTCAAGCCTCGCTGCATCGCAACATGTTGGATTTCTCTCTTTAATAGAAACTTGTTCTCTTATTATTTGGCTGTTTGTGCCTTTAAACGAGTATAATTGGCAGGCGTTAAGATGAAGCGCTTGATATTTGGGCGAGCGGAGCGCATTTATCTAATAAACATAATTATGTCAGAAGTTGATATATTGGGATTCTGGTCGGTGTGGGCTTGAGGACATGAGTGATAGACTGAGCCATACCAGGCAATTTGTTACTGCTGACACAGGCTATGGGGGTCCGGTGAGATGTCCTTTTTGAATAAATGTTGCAGAACGTCATGCTTTATTGGGTTCTTAAAAGTAAATTCTATTAAGCTTGATATTTATAGACATCGTGAGCATGACTTAATAGCAACCAATCTGTGTATTAAAGGGGTTGTCCACGACGAGGGAGAAAAAAAAATATCTGGTTTGTTTTTCGGAAAGTAACACACTTCTCTATGGATGTTGTCTAGTATTGCCGATTAGCCTCATTCCCTTGATAAACTGCAATACCAGATACAGCCTATAGATAAGAGTGGCACTGTTTAGCGATAAGAAATTATACCTCTATTCTTAGTCCTGGAAAACCTGTATAAAGGTGTCTCCACACATAGGGGAGATTTATCAGGTGTCCACGGCTTCAAAAAGTTGAGAAGTAGCAAAGTTTGGAGCAAGTCCTGGTTTGTGACATTTTGTTTTTTTTCCAACACTCTTGGCACTTTTCCAAAAAGTGGGCAGAAGGTGCTGGGCCTCCGGCAGGAGGATCGCTGCTTGATTGATATAAAAACATGTGCGCCATAAAACCAGCGCACATTACACTGGAATTTCAGTTCTGGCTCACGAGCAGCCTATCATGCGCGCGCCTCTTAATAATTGTGGTGAATTTCATGCCAGCATGACAAATTAAAACCGACGTACAGAATAAATCTCCCCCATAGTCTTTTGTAAGCATTTATATTATTTTTGCTGCTTTTTACACCTTTATATGCAGTCAGATGTTACTTTAAAGAGCATCTGTGGGCAAGATCAACCCCATTAAATCAAATATGTTGCCCGGCTGGTAAGGTTGATTCTGCCTATTAAAATGATATCTGTCTTGTAGAAATAGTTGTTTCTAAGATTTTTATTTATTTATAAGTAGTGATGGATGAACATCGGCTGGGACGATCAAATGTTTGCGAACGGTGCATTCGCGGCGGGCCCTATTGACTTTAATGGCAGGCGAACCTGAAAAACCTTCAGGTCATATTTGCAGCCACCAAATACTTACTATAAGTCCACAAATAGTTCCACAATATGGACAGCGACATACCAGAGGGGGATCAATGGCAAAAATTCCCACAAAAAATATGTATTTTAATCAGGGGCCATTTTTATGCGTCTTAAAGGGAAACTCTCAAAAATGTGCCCTGCTGGAGCATAGAAAATTGGTATTTTAGGCCACGGGAGTACAGGCCCCAAAAATTAGGCATTCACCTGACAGAAAAGAACAAGTGATTATGTGGCTGGAGGTACAATAGGCGGTCACTGAATAACAATTTTACTGTAGGCCAGGGGAGTACAGGGCGCAAAAATTAGGCATTCATCTGACGGTAGCAGTGGAAAAGGAGGAGTCAGCTGAGGAGGAGAAGAAGAGGCAGGCATGCAATCCGTGGCGGTAACACCAAATCCACACGGGTGTCACGGGTTACATGCTTGACGGCCGTCAGAAGGTTCACCCAGTGGGCAGAAAAAGTTATGTACCTTCCCTGCCCATGTTTGCTAGACCACGTGTTCGTGGTCAGATGTATCTTGGCACCGACACTGTGTGCCAGAGATATATTCACTTGCTGCTGAACGTGGCCATCAAGCTCTGGGATGCCCTTCTGGTAGAAATATTTCCTTCTGGGGACTTTCCATTGCGGTGTCCTATGGCCACAAATTTTCTAAAGGCCTCTGAGTCCACAAATTTATATGGCAGTAGTTGACGGGCTAGCAGTTCCAACAAGCCAGCGTCAGCCATTGGGCAAGAGGGTTATCCAGCATCATCAACTATTTACGCTCGAACATTTGGGCCACAGAAGCCTGCCTTCTGCCAGATGAACGCGACGATGGCACGGTGAAAGGTGGAGGACAAATGGGAGAAAAGAGGAGAAGGAGAAGAGGCAGGACATGGAGCGCCGGGAGTGTGACTTTGTAAGTTCTGACGGCGTTGCTCCCACTGAGCTCGGTGATGGGAGGCCAGGTGCCTTCTTAAGGCGGTTATCCCTAGGCGATTGTTGGGCTTACCACGACTTATGCGTTGACAGCAAAGGCTCCAGATGGCAACACTATTGTCAGCAGCTGACACTTTAAAAAAAGCCCGCACTGCGGAGCCATGTGCCGGTGTCCTAGGAGCTCAAGATGTGACCGTGCATGGTGGATGGCTCGCTCCAGATACGTTTGAAGTCTGCTTTTTGCCTCTGGTGCGCTACGAGTTCTGCCTGCTTCTCCTCTTTCTACTCACTATCTGCTGCTCTGTCTCTCCCTCTGAACTCTCCTCCTCTTCCTCTATTGTGGGCACCCACGTGATGTCCATCGACACGTCATCATCGTCACTTTCACCACCACTGACATTAGAGATCTCGGAGTAGGCAGGAACAGCTGGGACCACCCTCCTTGGGCTAATCTGGGTACTGTTGTCAGACCGCTGGGTGGCAGCCGTTGCTACCTTCTCTTCCTCATCCAATGCCAATAATGGCTGCACATCGGTAAGGTCTGGGAATGGATGGGAAATAATTCCTCTGACTCGAGTAGAGGGGCTATGGTGGTGGTGGTGTCTTTGGATGTGCACACAGCAGAGAGTGAGGAGGGTGAAGAAGCGGAAATCTGAGTGAGCCACTCAACCAACTCTCATGCGTCCTTTGACGTAATCGCACACACCTTCTTCAACTTCCCACTTAGGCTCCGGCCTGGTGCACCTGCCCAACCCCTACCACCCCTGCAGAATGGCCTGCCTAGATTCCCTAGAGAAGAGCAGTATTTGTGGAAGCAGGTATATTGCAGGCCTCAATAAGTATTTGATGGAAGCTGGTATATCAAACCCCTTAATCAGTATTTTGTGGAAGCAGGTATATCATACCCCTTAATCAGTATTTTGTGGAAGCAGGTATATCAATCCCCTTTATTCAGTATTTTGTGGAAGAAGGTATATAGAACCTCTTAATCAATATTTGGTGGAAGCAGGTATATCGCTCCCCTTAATCTGTATTTTGTGGAAGCAGGTATATCAAACCCTGTAATCAGTATTTTGTGGAAGCGGGTATATCGCACCCCTCAATCAGTATTTTGTGGAAACAGGTATATAGAACCCCTTAATCAATATTTTGTGGAAGCAGGTATATCAAACCCTTTAATCAGTATTTTGTGGAAGGAGGTATATCGCACCCCTCAATCAGTATTTTGTGGAAGTAGGTATATAGAACCCCTTAATCAATATTTGGTGGAAGCTGGTATTTCGCACCACTCAATCTGTATTTTGTGGAAGCAGGTTTATCAAACCCCTTATTCAGTATTTTGCGGAAGCAGGTATATCGCGCCTCTCAATCAATATTTTGTGGAAGCAGGTATATCGCTCCCTTAATCAATATTTTGTGGAAGCAGGTATATAAAACCCCTTAATCAGTATTTTGTGGAAGCAGGTATATCAATCACCTTACTCAGTATTTTGTGGAAGCAGGTATATAGAACTCCTTAGTTAATATTTGGTGGAAGCAGGTATATCGCACCCCTCAATCAGTATTTTGCGGAAGAAGGTATATCGCACCCCTCAATCAGTATTTTGTGGAAGCAGGTTTATCAAACCCCTCAATCAGTATTTTGTGGAAGCAGATTTTTAGAACCCCTTAATCAATATTTGGTGGAAGCAGGTATATCACACCCCTTAATCAGTATTTTGAGGAAGCAGGTATATCGCAGGCCTCAATCAATATTTTGTGGAAGCAGGTATATCGCACCCCTTAATTAGTATTTTGTGGTATATCAGACCCCTTAAACAGTATTTTGTGGAAGCAGGTATATCAAACCCCTCAATTCTTTTTTTTTGGGGCAACAGGTATATCACACCCTTTGCAAATAGTTGTTCCATTAGCGCTTGTCCCTCTATATACCTGCGGTACCGCAGCAGAAACGCACACAACTGCTGCACAATACATATGCACTATATTCTTTCTACAAACCGGATTCCAGAAAAGTTGGGACACTATACAAATCATGAATAAAAAATGAATGCAATGATGTGGAGGTGCCAACTTCTAATTTTTTATTCAGAATAGAACATAAATCACGGAACAAAAGTTTAAACTGAGAAAATGTACAATTTTAAGGGAAAAATATGTTGAATCAGAATTTCATGGTGTCAACAAATCCCCAAAAAGTTGGGACAAGGCCATTTTCACCACTGTGTGGCATCTCCCCTTCTTCTTACAACACTCAACAGACGTCTGGGGACCGAGGAGACCAGTTTCTCAAGTTTAGAAATAGGAATGCTCTCCCATTCTTGTCTAATACAGGCCTCTAACTGTTCAATCGTCTTGGGCCTTCTTTGTTGCACCTTCCTCCTTATGATGCGCCAAATGTTCTCTATAGGTGAAAGATCTGGACTGCAGACTGGCCATTTCAGTACCCGGATCCTTCTCCTACGCAGCCATGATGTTGTGATTGATGCAGAATGTGGTCTGGCATTATCTTGTTAAAAAATGCAGGGTCTTCCCTGAAAGAGATGACGTCTGGATGGGAGCATATGTTGTTCTAGAACCTGAATATATTTTTCTGCATTGATGGTGCCTTTCCAGACATGCAAGCTGCCCATGCCACACGCACTCATGCAACCCCATACCATCAGAGATGCAGGCTTCTGAACTGAGCGTTAATAACAACTTGGCTTGTCCTTGTCCTCTTTGGTCCGGATGACATGGCGATTTCCAAAAAGAACTTCGAATCGTGACTCGTCTGACCACAGAACAGTCTTCCATTTTGCCACACTCCATTTTAAATGATCCCTGGCCCAGTGAAAACGCCTGAGCTTGTGGATTTGCTTAGAAATGGCTTCTTCTTTGCACTGTAGAGTTTCAGCTGGCAACGGCGGATGGCACGGTGGATTGTGTTCACTGACAATGGTTTCTGGAAGTATTCCTGAGCCCATTCTGTGATTTCCTTTACAGTAGCATTCCTGTTTGTGGTGCAGTGTCGTTTAAGGGCCCGGAGATCACGGGCATCCAGTATGCTTTTACGGCCTTGACCCTTACGCACAGAGATTGTTCCAGATTCTCTGAATCTTCGGATGATGTTATGCACAGTTGATGATGATAGATGCAAAGTCTTTGCAATTTTTCGCTGGGTAACACCTTTCTGATATTGCTCCACTATCTTTCTGCGCAACATTGTGGGAATTGGTGATCCTCTACCCATCTTGGCTTCTGAGAGACACTGCCACTCTGAGAAGCTCTTTTTATACCCAATCATGTTGCCAATTGACCTAATTAGTGTTAATTGGTCTTCCAGCTCTTCGTTATGCTCAAATTTACTTTTTCCAGCCTCTTATTGCTACTTGTCCCAACTTTTTGGGGATTTGTTGACACCATGAAATTTTGAATCAACGTATTTTTCCTTTAAAATGATGCATTTACTCGGATTAAACGTTTGATCTGTCATCTACGCTCTATTACAAATAAAATATTGACATTTGCCATCTCCACATCATTGCATTCAGTTTTTATTCACAATTTGTTTAGTGTCCCAACTTTTTGGGAATCCGGTTTGTATGTTAGAAAGTATATTATAGGTATATCACACCCCTCAATCAGTTTTTATTGGGGCAACAGGTATATCACACCAGTTGCAATTAGTTACTCCAATAGCGTTTGTCCCTCTATCTAGCTGCGGTATCGCAGCAGAACCGCACACAACTGCTGCACAACACAAATGCACTATTGTATACTTTCTATGTTATATAAGTATATCACACCCATCAGTATATCACACCTATCGATAGCACACCTATACCAGTCCTTAAAATGACTTTTGTGGCCTTATTAGCTAGCGTTTGGTGTCCCTAACAGTTTGTCCCTGCTCCACAAAGCAACCTCTCCATACACTGGCAAAACACAGAATGTAAAATGGCTGCCAGATCGGGTTCTGTTATAGGGTGGGGGTGTGTCCATGTGCTGAAACGTCTCAATTGGCTGTCCTGTCCTCCCTGATGGATGTGTCATGGGTCAAAGTTTGGCGCAATGTAAAAGAATATGGCGCATGCGAACATCGCCATATGTTCGCATGTTCGGCGAATCGTGAACGAGCAAAGTTCACCTCGAAACGACCGCCGGGCGAACCGCAAGGCCATCTCTATTTATGAGGTCTTCAGTGCACCATGGTGCGGGGCTTGACCGCTCTGTGCATCTTTGCTCTGTGCATCTTTCCAGTGGTGGTCATGCCCCTCAGTGTTCTAAAGCCCTCGTATTTATAAAAAATATGGGGGTCATTTATTATGCAGAAATACGCCTATATTAGGTGTATTTCTGGCGCAGATTGTGCCTCTGCATAGTTTCGGGGTTTTTAAATACAGATGTGGTCCGTGTGCATGGATGTGGACAGCACACAGATGACATCTGTGTGCTGTCTGCATTTTTTTGCATCCCCATAGATTTGAATGCGTGTGATCTGCGAAAATTGTAAATCGGACATGGAACGAAAATACAGTCAGGTGAATGTAGCCTTAGGCCTCTTTCACACTACAGTATGTCCATTTCAGTGTTTTGCGGTCCGTTTTTCACGGATCCGTTGTTCCGTTTTTTTGCTTCCGTTGTGGTTCCGTTTCCGTTCCGTTCCGTTTTTCCGTATGGCATATACAGTATACAGTAATTACATTGAAAAAATTGGGCTGGGCATAACATTTTCAATAGATGGTTCCGCAAAAAACGGAACGGATACGGAAGACATACGGATGCATTTTTGCGGACCCATTGACTTGAATGGAGCCACGGACCACGATTTGCGGCCAAATATAGGACATGTTCTATCTTTTAACGGAACGGCAAAACGGAAATACGGAAACGGAATGCATACGGAACACATTCCGTTTTTTTTGCGGAACCATTGAAATACGGAACGCAAAAAACGGACTGCAAAACGGAAAAAAAAAAACGGTAGTGTGGAAGAGGCCTTATTCTGTCTTTTTCCCTTAGGCATCTCTATAGGAGTTTAAAATATTTGTTTAAATGTTGCAATAAAAATGAAACGCTTAAAAAATGCAGCAAAAAAGAAAAAAGAAAAAAAAAACTGTGATGGAAGCCTTATGGCTGCAGGGAATGCCAGGATTTACGACAAACTAGTGGGCTGTTGGGTGGCTGGACCATGGGTGCATATGGGGGGTGCAGAGGCTGCAGTAAGAACAGGGCCCTCGTGCTTGAAGGGGTCCAGAGGGCGTCTTGTTGCAGAATTTTCTACGCCCCTTTCTATCATATGTATCTCCATATCTAAAGTCTGTCGTCTATAAAGACATTGACAAATGCAGTGACTGGGGCGGCATATGCTGAGCATAATTCGATTTTAGGTTTACAGTCTGAAAGTGAGTAACACCATTAAAGCAAAGAGCTCTTTAGCTGTTCTGCAGCCGGGAAGGTGTTCTGATTATTTATGTTTCACTTAACTAACCGCTGTCCCCGGTCGCCTCTTCTCACTGCAATCTGCCTCCCGCCAACACGTCTCCACATTTTCTTGCAGTTCAAACAGCTCTGATAAAAATGCCTTTAAGTGGATTTTACATGTGATATATACAGTCACATCTTTTATACAAGCACAATGATAACACACTATTCTTAATGCAGAAAAAGAATGTACAGATTTAGCAGTGCTGAATTTGTCGACTTAGCTCAGTTGGTTTACCTGCATTGGTTTAGATGGCACATACTACAAAATCAGCACTGCCACATCTCTATGCATGTTCACCTATAGTAATTGTAGTGTTAAATCCAGCAATCGACTTGTATAATAAAATCTTCAAACTTTACAAAATGTGTCTATTAGAAACCATCATGAGCAGAGAGGGCATTTCAGACCTCAGTGGGTCATTAGTCTTGCCCAGTTGTGCCTTGGTGCAGCTCTGCTCCACTATCACTCATTGGGACTGCACCCTAAGGTCAGTTGCATGACGGAGGGGCTCAGTTGGCTAAATTAATGCAACCAAGATGCTTGAGCAGGGGCGGACATGGGAACTTAAAGTGGCCCTGGAAAAAATATTAAAAGTGGCCCCGTTTTGTAGTCGGGTCCAAATTGATGGATAGGCAGGGCCAGCAATACCATATTGTGGCACATTATACCACCCCAACAGAGCCAAATACCACAGTAGAGATCGCCTTGAGGTTCGCCCGGCTGTCGTTTCGCGGCGAACTTTGCGTGTTCGCAATTCGCCGAACATGCAAACATATGGAGAAATTCGTGCCCGACATATTCTTTTACATTATGAAGAACTTTGACCCATGACACATCCAATTGAGGACAGCCAATTGAGACATTTCAGCACATGGACGTACCCCCTACCTTATAAATAAACCTGATCTGGCCTCCATTTTACATTCAGTGTTTTGCCAGTGTAGGGGGAGGTTGCTGTGTGGAGCAGGGACAGGCTGTTAGGGACACAAAACGCTAGCTAATAGGGCCACAAAAGTCATTTTAAGGACTGGTATAGGTGTGCTATCTATATGTGTGATACACAGAGGGGTGCGATATACTTATAATATACTTTTATAATGAGTCAAAAACACATAGATCTATATAGTGATCACCTGGAAGTCAGGGGCCTATTTTTATATAGGGTAAGGTTCCGGACGGGGTCGCTCTTATCAGGGCGGGTGGTCTGTGGTTAGGCTATCAGGGCCAGAATAGCACCCCTATGTAGGGCGATATCAGGGACAGTTCTTTGCCCACCCTGTCCTTCAATACCACATCATCATCTAGCCCAGGGATAGATAAGTTTTTGCTTTCCCTCCGGGATTCATGGATGTGCACTGGAACCCCCCGGATTGTGGTAGGACATATGGTTTCTGATTTAGGTGCCGCCGAGCACTTGTTATTGCCTACCACATATGCTTTTTGCTTAAAGGGGTTCTGCACTTTGTTTTAACGGATGATCTATTGCTGGTTCTGATCAGTTTTTCAAGCCAAACCAGGTAGGAGAAGTATAAGTCTATTTCTTCTGAATCCCTGACAGCTACATTAAAAACTGGCTTTTAAAAAAAATATATATATGCCGTATGTAACTATCTTAAAACTATTGAAGAACTTGCATTTCTCGCAAACCACAGTGGTTGATAACAGAGCGCATACGTGTGCCTTCACCTGCAAAACTAAGGGAGGTGAGGTAGACTTTATGGTTAATTCTTGCTTCCTAAAATAATTGATCCAGATGGATCCACTCGTGCTGCTCCAGTATGAGACCTGATGATATTTGTGTTTTCTGTCTCGTCGGCAATAGCTGAGCTGCAATTTGCTAAACGCTTCTAGAGCCGATATAAATGACATAATTACATGTTTGAGGAAGGATCCAATTTAGAAAACTCTTCAATCCCAGAGCAGCCTGTCTGTAAATACACGTAATAAATTACACTTCTGCTACATAGCTTTCAGTAAACTGGCAGCTCGTTTCCGAATTTCAATGATTTTTTCATCATTTATATTGATAACACATGTTTTTCCCAGGTGTTGTATATGCAGATATAGCAGAACTCAGTTTGTCAATGAACTTACAGGTGCCCTCAAGAAAAGCTGCAAGAGATTTCAGACCACCTTTACCAGCTGAGTATGCCTTAAAGGCCGCGTGTCCGCAGGATCAACCCTAACAAACCAGGCATATTGCCAGGTAGGGTTGGTCCTGCTAATTAAAATGATACCTGTCTTGTGAAAATCGGTTGCGTCATTGCCGAGAAAAAAAACTTTTATTCTTGATGCATATGAGGGCTTCAGTGCATTGAAAGGTGAAGCTTTCATTTGCATAAAGAATAAAAAAAAAATTCTCTTGAACACAACAGTTTTTCAAAAAACGGGTATCCTTTCGATCAGCAGGATCCAACCTACAAGGCAGCATGTCTGATATAAATACTCCTCTCCAGAGTAGATAAAGAGGCTCTCTTGCTCTGAGGAGCGTAGTGTGACCATAAATTAGACCATTGGGTTCAATAGCAGCTGTGTACATTTATACAGAAGCCTCAAAATAAGGAAAATGTAGACATGCCAGTTGTTGGACCCCCGATGTAGACATGCCAGTTGTTGGACCCCCGATGTCCACAAAGAGACATTTGCAATGTGGACATCCCCTTTTATAAATGGTTACACTACTTTTAGCTATAGCACTTACAGTCAATCATTTTCATAATTTGATATGTCTTCTGCATCCCTATTAACTCTTTAGTTTTAAAAGGGCCAAGGAATTGGCAAGTAGCTTTAAGGTTTTTCATGTTTTCGCAGGGAAGGGGGATGTGTTTGGAGATGTATTCTGGAAGGAGACCACTCTTGCTCATGCCTGCGCCAATGTACGAGCGCTTACCTACTGTGATCTACACATCATCAAGAGAGAAGCTTTGCTGAAAGTCCTAGACTTCTACACGGCCTTCGCTAACTCCTTCTCCAGGAACCTCACATTGACCTGCAACCTGAGAAAACGGGTAAAGTCTTATCCAGTCTACATGTGTCCAAATATCTATTATATATTATGTCCCTGAGAGCTGTAGGTAGGTGTTTCTTCAACCTGGGAAAAGCTACAGTATGATATATATACATGTACAGTATATCGTGAGGCTGTGATAGAAGAACGATAGGGGATCATTATTATATTTCCCAAGAGCCCTCTCATATGTGTACAAGGCCCTAGAAAGTTTATATGTCTTTCAGGGAAAGCTCTAAGGAATAAGGAACCCAGGAAAGCCCAGTATCCCTTGTAAAGAGTGGTGAGCTAAGGGTAGGTCCTGTTTTCGGACCTGGATTTTTATGGAATGATGGACAGGTTGGTAGTGGGGCCTATCATTTTTAGTGTTGAGCCAGCATGCTCGGCCGAACTGCTGTTCGGCTCAAGCATCGCTATGCTCGGCAGATCCGAGTGCTCGGCTGAATACTTTGGGTGCTCGAGTACATCTTAATACAATGAAAGTCAATGGGAGACCCGAGCATCAAACCAGGCACCCCCTGCTCTGAAGAAAACAGGGTGTCTGGTTCACAAAAAAAGGTTAGTCTCTCTCACAAGAGAAATTGATGGAAACCCAATCAAAATGGTTTAGAAACAGACTTAAGAGGATAGCTGGATGCATCTTAGACTACTATTATGTACGACATACATTAGACAACTGACACTGGGAAAGCTGGGTAATAACTCAGTGCAGATCGCAAATATTCTAATCGCTAATTTCTATTGTGAATTTTCCATGCAAAAGGCTACACTAATAAGCTTGTCATAAGACTCATAGTCTAATATTCTTGTCAGAAGACTATGAAACCAATAGATGGCGCTATTGAGTTATGATGTTATGAACAGCGCCATCTATTAGTAGTTTTCTGACAAAACTATTAGTCTACTCTTGTCATAAGACTGTGAAACCAATAGATGGCGCTGTTCATAACTCAATAGCACCATCTATCTGTCTTATGACAGCTGAAAAATAAAACAGATTCTGCTCATTTGCATGTCTTTTCCATATGCCCATGTTTATGCAAATGAGTTTTTACATGACAAAGCTGTATAGAAAGGTTATTAAATATTATGTTAGGACAATCAGAAAACGTTTTGTCGCCCTAATGATATTGATCTAGGTGCGCAGGTCCACCCAAGCCATCCAACAGATCTGAAGTAACTTTGAGACTTACTGGCTCTCAGTCAGATGAGAGCTGGTTTGGAATGTCTCATAGTGCACAAGGCTGCCATTGTAAGGTATGCTGGCTGTTATCTGTCTCATAGATAGATTGATGGCTTGCACATACCTGGCTTTTGGCATATAGCCTTTATGTGGTTGTCTATTGTATGTTGTATATAATAGGAGTCTAAGACGCATCCAGCTATGCTCTTAATGCTGTTTCCAAACCATTTTGATGGGGTTTCCATCAATTTCTAACCTTTTTTTATGAACCAGACACCCTCTTCTCTTCCGAGCAGGGGGTGCCTGGGGTTCTCCCATTGACGAATAGAGCACACGAGCACTTTGGTGCTCGCTCAACACTAATCATTTTCTTTGTATTACAGTCCACCTCATTACTGGGCTATTATATATAGAGAGCCTTCTGAGGAAACAGAACCTGTCTGGGGAAGCTGTTGCTATCCTCAAAGTAGACATTTGCTTTTGTTATGAGGTAAAACACATTAATGTAATTTTGTTCGAGTGGTTGGTAGTAAGCCACATGCATAGTCAGGGAAATGCATATGCTTAGTTAGCGCTCAGCCAAGCAGCAGTTGATTTGTGTTTTTGGCCTGATAGTATGTTGTTTTAATCCTCTTCTTTTCAGAGTATACAGCTTAGGGAGAACACTGACCTTCAACCTAATATCCTTGCACACACAACAGTTCCAGCCACAGTGCCCCCATAACAATGATAGCCACAGTCCCTCATAACAGACAGTCACAGTCCCTGATAAAGTGCAGGCTACATGCTATATGGTATGTTTCCATAATAGTTATTTGTAAAATCGTACCCTTAGTGAAATAAGGCAATGGCAAAAAAGTGATATAAGGACACTTTATCAAATTAATATGTGCGCCCTTACCAAAAACAGAAATTTTCAAAATCAAAAAATGTAAGGGCTTACCTGGGACTGCCCCAAACACACACTGTTTGGGTAAATTTGCATAACACATGTCCCTTTGGCCCCATGCACACTGCCGTGTTTCACAGCCGTGTGCAGGCCGTGGAACCGCGGCCTGGATCCCTCCTGAGAGCAGGAGCGCACGGTGTCATAGATCATACCAGTGTATTACTGTACTGTGCCGGCAGCAGGGAGCGCACGGCGTCATAGCAACCAGTGACGCCGTGCGCTCCTGCTCTCAGGAGGAATCCAGGCCGCGGTTCCACGGCCCGCACACGGCTGTGAAACACGGCAGTGTGCATGGGGCCTTTCATCCAGGTTTATGGCATTTTTCCAGCCAAATCAGGAGCCATTCATATTTATCAGATCTATATGTGCATACTTACCAAAATTAAAATGTTCAAAATCTGAAAATTTAAGTGCTTCCCTGGGACTGCCCCAAATACCCACTGCTTGGATAAATTTGCATAAAACATATCACTTTTATCCCGGTTTATGGCATTGTCCCAGCCAAATTGGGACTGTTACCATGTGTTAATATGTGGAGTGATTTCTTTAAAAAACTATAACTATAATGGGTTGCATGGATTTTTGGGCCACCTTAGGATCCAGGATCGCTCTTCACCGTTTAAAGCTATGCCCTTGTGAATGACCCCTTGCCGCATAAAGGATTAGATATGTTAATTTGAAGAGATCTATTACTTTTTCCTACTTATTATATTTGCTCCCAGGGCTTTAGGCTTTCGTAGGTTGGAATTCTGTGCGAACTTAGTGATGCAAGACGTCAATTTCATTTAACTGAAATCCCAAGGCTGTACAACAGCTCTGGTTTAAAGCTGAAAACTCCTACTATATGCAGTACATCAATCTTTCACTTTTTCCTCATTTCAGTGTGTTTGAAACTGATTAAAATCTTAAAACCGGCGTTTCTTTGGCTTGGGAATAGGATCATTACATTTGCTTCGAGGGAAGAAGCAGTGGGAAGTGGGTTTAATTAATTCTCAAGCACTAGATAGAAATGATTGCGTTGACACTAGGAAAATAAATCCACCCATTGGAGCTGGAGAGCCATTACTGGCTATTTGATTGTATTTTACTTCTGAACAAACAGTATGGTAGAGGGTCTTCAGATATACCAGTTGGTTCTGGATACCTTGAAGGTCATGGGAACAGGGGTCCCAGGCTATTATCTGGTGGAACACTCGACACTCTGTAATCTGAGCGGGAATCAAGCAGCAAAGTACTCCTTTTCCGGGCAGCGCTCCTTCAGGAACACTGAAGCATTACGCAATCGGTGGGATGTCGATATAATGCACATAGGTACTGACTTAGTCCTCCCAGTCAAGAGATGCTCTTGACTCTGGTTAATAGGGTCTGGAATGGGAGACCCCCTCTCAGAATTCCCTAATGAAGTGCTGGAAAATGTTTGTTTCAGAACAAAAAAAAAACTGCCAGCTGATCATCTAGCTTTTCTCACTTCCAGCTGAAGGAAGACATATCCATTCATTTTCCCAGCTGTAATGCATTATCATGCAAGGTTTGCCAGGGCACATGTCCCTTCTGGCATATAGCAGGGGTTCCTCTATGACATGCTCTTAGAGGTCATATGGACAGGGTTTGTCCAGATAGGACAGCCCTTTTAAAATAATGTCTTAATTTCTGAGTTTTTGGTAGATCAAGTCTTTATGATGCATTATGCTCCTACACATTAGGTTCTTTCTTATCTGTACACAAATTGATAACGATATTACATTTGTCGTGCAGGTATATGGTAGCCATTCTTGCCCAAGCTTCAGTTCCCAATGCATGTTACTGTTCCAGGACCAGAAATTAATCAGTTTCCAACTACATGAACTACATTGCTGATCACTTCCTGAGCACCAAGTGTCTAATTTATAGTCTCTCTACCATAGGACTGTCCAATAGAACATAACTATAGGATTGGCCTATAGTCATATAGGACTGTACTAAAGGATTCTTGCCCACTGGTGGTCACACATGCTCAGTTTACATTTTCAATGGTCCCCAGCATCGTCTTTGTTTGAAGCTGTGACATTTACAAAGAAAGAGCTAGAGCAAACAGGTCACCCTTTCTGAGAAAGGGCACGACCCTAAGAAAGGACATGCCTCCTGAGCTGCGGTTCCGAAATAAATCTAGCAGAACAATTGGAGCAATGAAGGAGAGATTTCTTGATCCATGTGAGGAAAGAGATTGTCGAGTTCTATTTGATGTCTGATTTAAATTTTTAACATCAATTATGGCATAACCCAATTTAAGGACTGTAATCATCTATTGGCGAAAGAGAAGAGCCGTTACAAAGAGTGTCTGTCTCTCTGGAGGACTGAGAACATCCATGCATTACACAGACAGAACATTTATTTTAATTGGAACCGAGTAATACTTCATTTCTCCTTTGGCAGCACTGTAGGGAAATTGAACACTGACCATTGGTGTTCTCAGGGACAGGACTTTGTTTATGATTGCATTTGACTCATTTTAGGCTTGAAATCATTTTTTCAAATGGTCTTTAAAAATATTCAGCGGCTTTGACATAAAGAGTTAACTTCTGCCATACTTTCACTTTGTGCTAGTCATCTAAAAACCCTTATCTCTAATTCTAAATAACTTTAAAACACTTATTTAAGCCACATTTTTATTAGAAAGATAAGAATTGATCTATAATGAGTGTTTATAAGGTCAGTAATCAGAGATAAGGAGCCATCAGCTTAGCTACCTGATGGAACACAGTGAAAACATAGCCTGGTACTAGAGAACCTCAAGGCTGTAAAGAGAAAGGGGCTCAACATTTATAATAAAGACCAATTGAAAATATATATTTTTAGCTCAAAATGGGTATACTGCAATAGTTCAGAAATTGCCCCCAAAGGTGTCCATAGGCTTTAAAAAAAAGAAAAAAAAAATTATTATTTTTTTAAACAAAAATACATAGAATAATCACTGTAGCTTCTTCTTAAGCAATTTATTAACTAGCAATTGCATTTTTTTAACTAAAATCACTTGTTAGCGAACTATTTAAAAAATAAAATATAAATACTTCTAGCTAAAATGCACATAGTTCCATTTTTAATGTATCTCCAAAATCATTTTAAAGTCACAGTACATGATGCTCTTCAGATGAATCGGATGTCCAGTAAAACTTGCAGTCACCTCTGACTATAAAATCCTGAGTGATGTGTGATGGTCTTTAGCTGTTTTGCTGTACGAGGCAGAAGCTCCTATTTTAGTTCTTCAGAAGAAATCTCTATCAAATAAATTAACTTTTAAGAATGAACAAAGAAAGTGACATTTTTGCAGAGCTGGCCTCCTATGAAACAGTAATTGCTTTTGTTTACAGTCTGGACCATTCATTAAGTTCACGATTACAGGACAGTTTTTTACATTTTCACTTAGAGGGTGTTTTCAATTAAGTAATGGAAAGGCTTTCCTTCATCCGTGGCAAACATTCATTTTGATGCCCTAATAATGTATAAAATACCCTGGCACTTGGCCAACAGTTGAACCCAACTGTATCACTGTCCTCAGCACGGTAATACAGTTGAATACCTTGGTAAGGCAGTATATTGTGTTGCACTGTGTAATTTAGTTCGGCTGGGGCGGTAATTTGTGCTTCACTACAGTATTGCACTCCCCACCTAATTACGGTATGTTGCCCTGCATTCTATCAATTCAGACCGCCTACAATATTGTCCAATTTTAGTTTTTTTTCCAGGGCCAATTACATTCCCAGTCCGCCCCGGCAGTCAACCCTTAGATTTACCCCTGCAATTACTTCATCTTGTAAATAGAAACATACAAAGCCTAAAGGTCGTGTGATGATAATTCAGCACGTTGGGTGCAATGGAAAACCCTGTTTAGGGAGCTGAAATATTCCTTTTCAGAACCTCAGTCCAAACACACTCACCTATGATATGATAAACTGACAGAACATCAGTGGTTAGCAAGCAGTCAGAGCCGGCCATGAAGACCCACCATTAGGATGATTATATAGCTGCCAAAGCTTTTTGTTGAAACATCTGTCAGCTTTGGCAGAAATCTTCTGAGATTCTCAGTAACAGGCGTCATAAAGCACAATTATAGAAACACCGCAGATTCCAGCAGTCCCTTCCTGCAGAGAGAGCTGCTCTCCAGACAGCTAGAGCTCTGCTTCATCTTTAATTTTGACAGAACCAGTCACAATGGTATGTCCTTGTAAATGCCAAAGTGAGGAACTGCTTTGACTGTCATTCTGGACAGCTTTGGTAGGGCTCATCGGGACCACCACACATATTATCCCTATATGCAGTGTGCGTAAAATACCATGGATTAGGAATTGTATTATCCTGTTGCAGAAAGGCATACCTTTTTTGATTTTCTATCCTTTTAAATCATGGTTGGCTTTGAGATTATTCGGACCACCGTTAGTAGGACCAGTGTTAGGGGATGGCAAACTATGAAATCACCTAAGACCTTATGGAGTCTCCAATGACAAGATCCCCAGCAATAACCTATGAGTGGTAGCAGACAAATATACCACTCCACCATAAGCTCCAGTAGTCAAGCAGTGCATTCATTTACTGAGAGTGCTCTTCTTGACCTTAGAGAGAACTCTAACACAGCTGCAGAGTCCTCTCTGCTTCGATCTCCAAGACAGACATGCTCAACCTGTTGATCTTCCAGTTACAGTCCTAAACGGTGAAGCCTGAGTAATATATAGACACCATGTATTTAGCATCATGTATTTAACTTTCCTTCACTGCCCCAGACCACCAGGGATTCTGCAATTACTCCTCACATCCCAAGACCACCAAGGAATATACAATTAACTCCTGCTACCCTATAATACCAGTGATTTAGCACTAAGCCATTTGCTGCCCTGGCCATTAACTTCTTTGCCCATCTTCTGGGACTTATTTTCTCGAAAACTATCCCTGAACATTATTCCTAATAGATCGTGCAATCTACAGAAGTTTCCCACAGTCTGAATGCACAGAGATTTAACACAGACATGCTGTATCCTGCTATTAAGGTGTAACATGTGTAGAGTAATGCAGTCCTTGCAAATTTCAGAGCAACTGGACTTTTTTTTATCTTAAAGATGTTTCACTAGTCATCTGACTGGTTATCTCAATTACAATGTCTTGTACAAGAAATCTCCAGCATTAAATACTCATGCTTTAGTCAGTAAGAGAAAATACAAGTTCAGGTTGCTCTGACCTATTACTACTGATATACCATGACCTGGATGAATGAGAACCTTCACAGACAACCCTTACACATCTTGGAGTATAGCGCCTAGTCACAAAGACTATTTACTAATGAAGAATGCTTTATACACCAGGAAAATTGCCCATCGGTTATCATAAACCAGTTACCATATATATCAATGATATATTGTAATAAATATTTTAACTACAAGAAATAGATAATTGTTTTGGATTTGGTCGGTTTGATGTCATCAATGTGACATCACCTAATAATTAATAAGTGGTAAGTAATAACTTAAATATCACTGAGGGCAACTTTCTAAAACGTAACTTTTAATCTACATACAGTATAAAATACAAAAATTAATAAATACGGTCACCAACGGGACCATGATATCCGTAGTACATAAAGCTGTCAAAACAATGGACGGCTAGCAAGGATACTCAGCGGATGGCAAGACAATCAAAACGAAATATATGATATATCTATCCCTGATCTTGCCCTTACCACCACTGCTTAGCCCAGAGATACACCTTGATGGTAGGTGTACTCTGTCCACGTACCTAGGCTAACCTGTCCTTATACAACCCTATCAATTACTGACACAACGTACAACGTCCTAGACCGGACCATGATATCTAGTGCAATAAGCTGTCAATACACTGGGCGGTTAGCAAAAACATCAGGACAAGGTGCATTAGGGACAGAAAAATGGAGATAAAAAATATCTGTCCCTATTCTTGTCTTTACCAACACTGCTCAGCCCAGAGACACACCTTTGAAGGTAGGTGTACTCTGTCCACGTACCTCTGGGCTAACCTGTCCTTATACCTGTCCCTATCACTTTCTGACACAACATACAATATCCCAACGCGTTTCCCCTTATAGATTCAAAGGTTCATCAGGGGACCTCTAGTTATCAGTATGGTATTAGGATGCCATATACAAAAATTGTCAATAGATAAACAATAAATCACTGGATGCATCTGTGATGAGATAAAGAAGACACATGGATAAAATACTTATACCGTGTGTAAATACCAACGTATACTTTATATAAATCAGATGCCGGTTGGATAGTTTAACATCATTGTATTACAACAAAGAAACTTAGCTGATTTAAATAGATGTGAAGATAAATCCCGTCCTCTCACAGATGCAGGATGCGTAACTGGGGGGCTACAGGAGGCCAAAAAACAACTCCCAATAATAACTTACCAGGGTCATGCTTCACCTGAAGGTAAATCTTAATAAAATGAAATTAACCCCATTTTATGTATTCAAAAAACACAATCATTTTCTTTGTAGATGAAACTCTACCAGCATGACTCACACCTGCCAACAATCCGAATTTACTTTCTATATTTACAGTTGCCGTGGGTGGATTTTAAATTTAAAATGCTTCAATTTAGTTAAATGTATGGAAGGAGTAGCGTTGTTTAGGGACATGACCTACTTTTGTCAGAAAATTTTGAGTCCAAAATGTTTTTCTTTTTGTTAAGCTAAATATATTCCTTTGTTAGCATGAATTAACCAAACTAAAGTAACCATTTCTAAAGCAAATCGGAAAGGTTTTGATTATCAAAGGAGTGTTAAAAGCCTTAGAGTAAATCTGAGCCATATGTGTCCTGTCACTTGTTTGTAATTTGTAATTGTAATCTAGTGTTGTCTGGTCTTACAGGATTTTTCCATAAAATATATCAGTTACCGAAGTGTAGGTTTGGCAGGTGGGATCCTAACATTCTCAATACTATCCCCCATTAGGTCATATACCTGCAGCTTCCATTCCCAACCTGATTTCTAATAGCTGTGTCTCTCCATGTATATCAACTAGCACTAGTGATCTTGATCTTGTTTAAACGCGTGTCAACATTCAAACAAGACCAGGCTCACATCTGTAGGCGCTACCTAGCCCCAGATATGAAGGGTGGAAAATACTGTGATCTCAGCCAGTCTAGAGGAAGGGGGCAGAGGGGGAGTATTGACAGGCCGCAGAAGGGGAGAAAAAAATATTCTGTCTCCCTGTTTTACCTGCGCATGGCCCCAGAGGGATAGTAACATGGACTTTATGCATGTTATCAATCTACCTTCACTCATCAGTCAAAATCCCCAATAAAAGTACATTTTTCCAGCTTTGATGTGACTGTTTGGGGGTCAAACAGGTTCTCCGGTTTCATAATGATTTTTTTTTTCTGCCCAGAGTACCTCAAACACTGCATTACTTTGCTCTATATACCGGTTTTACTTGTCGACACTTACCTTCCCCTATTCTCAGCCTCACTGCATCCTGGCAGGATGTTTATAATCAGAACTTCCTGTTTTTGCCAGTTTCCTGTTGCGTTTTCTAACCAAACTTTGCATGCTTTGCCTTCTAATGTTTCTCAAGGATTGCTCCACCTGTGGCAATGTTAAATTTATTGCATCTTTAAACAGTTCTTAAGATGTTTCTTCAGTTTCTTCTTTCTACGGGATTGAGATTAAGCAAAAATCTTGCAACATTTTACATTGATATTTCATATATTTGTCTAAATCCTAAGCAGCCAGCCATGTCCACCTTTTACTTCATTTTTGCTAACTGGTGTGCATGGTACCAATGGCTCTAATTTCTCGCGCAAACGGCTAAAAAGTGGGTCTCCAGGAGAAAGAATATATAATTTTGAATTAAAATGCACTAGAAAAATCAGCACAAATAGAATAAAACATGTGGGCTAATGTAAATATATATGATTGGAAAGAAATATAGGAAGGGAGACCAGGAAAACCGGAGACATATGACAAACGTCACTTGAGAGAGAATTTATTTTCTCCTTGATACAATTTTGAGTAGAGAAGTAAAAAATAATGAAAACAACTATCCTACTCATTCTCGATACCCGTTACATATGCCTGACCCCCACATCAAGACCCTTATCTAGAAGGCTCTGCTCAAATCTGGAGGGTTTGTTTACAGCTTTAAAGGGGTTTTCTGGTTTGCATCAACCTTCTTTAAAATAATCATTATTAAAAGGGGTATTCCCATGTCAGAGATTGGGGGCATATCGCTAGGATATGCCCCCAGTGTCTGATAGGTTCGGGTGCCAGAGGTGCGATCTGCACCTATATTTAGAATGGAGCTTGCAAAGTCCTGGAGGGCGCAGCCGCCTTCCATTCATTCCTAAAGGAGTGCCCGCAGTTCTGTTCACCTCTTTGTGGCTGATGGAAATAGCCGAACCAGCACTTATCTATTTTCAGCGCTCTCATAGGAATTAATGGAGGGTGGCTGCACATGCGTTGTGTGCGCCCTCCGGCTTTATTCTAAGCATACGTGCGGGTACCAGAGATGGGACCTGCACCTGTCAGATGCCCCGAATGTCCGAGATGGAAATCACACTTTTAGGTACTGTAGATATAATTTTCTAATATATTTTTTTTAACTTTATTGCCTCTATCTTCCATTCTGGGCTGCGGTCACATGATCATGTCCATGCAGCTCGTTCTTATTTCCTGTGATGTTATGTCCATGGGAGGGGCAGTGATAGGGGAGTGTCTGTAACTAGCTGTGTGGGAGGGGCTATAAACTAGCTGGGTGTTATGGGCGGTGCTGGAGGTGTGGCATAGGAAGGAGAAGAGCATCATGGGTTTAGTTGGATACAGCAACAGGAAGTGCTACATACAGGATGGGAACAGTCCAGAGTGATCTGCTTACATGGTGAAATCAGGTCAATACAAACAAAATAAAATGCATTGGGGAAAATGTACATGACATAAGCAACTACATGAGTGTATCTGTTAAGAAACCATAGTAATTCTAGAAAGTCCCTTTAATTGCAGATGCACATTCAATATCATTCAGGCATGGCCAGAATCTGTGATGCAACGGATCTGGTATTTTCCATTAAAAATAAAAACCACAAGAGCAGAGCCTTAACCAGAGAAGAGAATGGCTACTAGAAATGTCTAAAAAGATCTTAATGGGAAGTGCAATTCTTCAATCCTCCTGTGGGGGCGCTGCAGATAAACTGAACAATTGTGTGTTTCCCCACAGATTGCAGCTGATTGCTGGAGGTCCCAGCAGCAGCTCACAATTAATGTGTTTTTGGGTGACTTTTCTAACAAAAATTGTCCACACTAAAGTTGTATTTACGTACTGCATATGGTAGTTATATAGCAGTGTATTGCAGTTATGGAAACACTACGTTTGAATAGCAGAATAGTTTATAAATTATAGATGTTGGCATGTTATTACAAAATCTGCCACTAGACGTCCTGGAATAATATGAACCCTTGTATGTATCAGCGATGTAACATCTATTTCCAAGGTCATAAAATACAATTACCTTTAGTAGAATTACAGTGCATTAATTCAAGAGGCAGAAGAAATACAACTATGAAGGTCTGTGGACCCCGGTAATAAATATTAAATGCAGGCAATTTACTGAGTTAAATAAAATCAATGAATTTATCATTACGCACATAACTGCACTATTGCGCTAAGTTGATGTCATATTCATTACGCTGTCGCAAGGTACAGTTACGTTGCATTATTTATTAACCTATCAATTATTCATATGTGCAGTGCTCATAAACTGGGACATTAGCGTTCTACTTAATTATCCAAAACGTGTTAGTCAGCAACACGCGCCTCACCGAAATCATTGTCCTGTTATTTTAACTAAAGAACGCCAGTAAGCTCCCATATTACTGCAGCCTAAGGAAATGGTTCTCGTCAGGATTTTTTCATTGATTGATTTTACAAAATATAGATAGATAGATATTAGATAGATAGATAATGTGATAGATGCAGGGGCCTAGCTATAGAAGAAGCAAGGGAAGTGGCTGCTTTGGGGCCCGAACTCAGAATGGGCCCACCCAGGAGGAGGACTGAAAGATTTTATTGTTAGGGCCCCCTCAACAGTATTAAGTATTATACAATAACATTATATACAGAGACACTGTAGGAAATGGACGGAGCGGCTGCCGGGCCTCGTCTGAGAGAGCGATCTTGACTAGCCTCAGGAGTGGAGGATGCACGGTAGGAGGGTTTTGTGAAGAAGTGTCTGGGGGGCCCTATTCAAAAATTTGCTGATGGGCCCAGTCATTTCTAGTTAAGCCCAGGGGTGTAGCTATAGGGGGTGCAGAGGTAGCAGTCGCTACCGGGCCCAGGAGCCTGAGGGGCCCAAAGACCCTTGTGCCACATAAGAGGACACTGGTATTATAGAAAGTGTATGCAAGTTACACCTCTGGCTGGACAAAAGGGGTTAGGGTAAGAATGTGGTATGAAGGATGGGGGGGGGGCAGTTTAAATTTTTGCCTCATGCAGCACGAAGGTTTGAGGGAAGGGGGGCCCCAAGCTGAACTCTTGAACCAGGGCCCATGAGCTTTTAGCTACGCCCCTGGTTAAGCCACTGGTTAGATAGATAGATATGAGATAGACAGACAGACTGATAGAAATGTTGCATTTGGGGTTAATAAATTGGGTCCTACTTGAGTGCTACTTCATTTGCTACCTGTATATATATGGATCTATAACCCACAGTCCAGGAGGGATTGCACCCATACCCATCTGGACTGACAGGTGCTACTGTTTTCATAGATAGATAGATAGATGGATATGAAATAGATATAAGATCCATAGATAATAGCTAATAGATACATTCTGTAGATAAACAGATGCAACAATGTGTGAGGTGTAACAGTTGTCACTGAGCTGTCCACATCTAACACAATCTGGCTGAACATGAAGAGCTGTGTTTGTCTTCGGCACAATGCGGCACAATTACAGCGCAATCGGTTATCGTCAGGGGACTGCAGCACACAACACAAGCTTCTCTGACAGTAAATGACATAACATTCCTGCTAAGCTTTCTGCCCAAACAGTTTGGAATCTTCTTTGACCCTTTAGACCATGTTTATGAAGCCATCCTGGTGATAGAGACATTCATTGAAGGGATAGTGATCTTCTCCGGTTCCTGCTCAAATGACGCACATTGTGTGCCAAGCGGTACGGAATACAGATCTCTAGATAGAAGGCAGAGGCATGTACCGTATATCTGATCACTAGATTCATCCACTTACACCTTCAGGGGAATTTTAAAAAGACAGTGCGAAGAATAGATGCTGGAAATGTGATGGGGCTGCAGTTCTGAACATCAGATTAAACATGTACACAGGTATACATATAGGAAACTTAGACATTACTTTTAATAGGGTTATGCCAGGATTAATCAAAAAATAAAATATAGCACATGACGATCTCTTACTAACAAAGCTAGAACCAGCCCTGTACCTCACATGGATCCAGAGATCTCCACATTCATGGATCCATTTGATCTGGCAGCACTGTGGCTCAGTGGTTAGCGTTGGCTCAGTGGTTAGCACCGTGCCTTGCAGTCATGTCCGACCAAGGACAACGGCACTCGGATTTTAGATATACAAATTGCTTGTTTATTTTAATCCATCCAAATGAAGTTATAGCCACTGGCCAACGCTTCGGTCTATACAAAGACCTTGTTCACGGCCTAATTTGGGTACAGAAAATTATAATAAGATGGAATAGAGGTGTAAGAGAAATACAAATAGGAATAAAACAAAGTACAGTTATACGTGTCGACTGGAACATTACATGATAATTTTGCTGAGGTTACCACATCATTGGTACAAGATAATTGTGGAAAACATAATTATATTGAGGACAGACACTAATCAATAAACAATAAATAATAATAATAAATGGTGGACGTGTCGTCTAAGGAGTCTCGAGGTGACGGACTTGGAGACATCTCAGAACAGCCGGGGAGGGTAATCCCTGTAGGTTCCACACAAAATGGTATGTCAGATGAACAATACGTAAGCTGTCTTATAGGGAACCTGCGCAGCAAGATTCATTATAGTCATGCAGACATAATAATCATTGTTACTCTGTGTCCTGTAAGGTATAGGTTAGAGACATACATAGTGAGTAGTGGTACAATCTGACCCTGCCTGACATGCCCAGCTCCATTACCCCACACCTTGTGCTTCTCCACTATTTGCTATGCATGCCTCCAGCCTATGCTCTACCGCTACTTACTATGTTCCGTATGCCAATCATGTGATACCCTCCGCACCATTATCATGTAATGTTCCAGTCGACGCGTATAACTGTATTTTGTTTTATTCTTATTTGTATTTCTCTTACACCTCTAATCCATCTTATTATAATTTTCTGTACCCAAATCAGGCCGTGAACAAGGTCTTTGTCTAGACCGAAGCGTTGGCCAGTGGCTATAACTTCATTTGGATGGATTCAAATAAACAAGCAATTTGTATATCTAAAATCCTAGTGCTGTGGTCTCTCTCACTTTATGAATATCATACTTACCACTGAGCACCACCTTCTTTAAAGAGGAGTGCGTTCAACTCTCTACTTGAATCGACCAAGGACAACATCTGCAAAGAGTTTGTATGTTCTCCCCGTGTTTTCCTGGGTTTTCCCTCCAAACTCCAAAGACATACCAGTAGGGAACTTAAAGGTGCAAGTGTTATCGTCTGTGAAGGCTGCAAAATATGTCAGTGTTACATAAGTGAGTAAAATAAAATCTGCTAGATTCTCTTCAGGCTGGCAGCTCAAGGGGCATGTCCTTTGTGCTGCAGCTCTCTCCCTCTCACAGCTCAGGGGGAGTGTCTTTTCTGCTGCAGCTCTCCCTATCACAGCTCAGGCAGTGTGTCCTTACTGCTGCAGCTCTCTCCCTATCACAGCTCGGGGGGGGGGGGGGGTCTTTTCTGCTGCAGCTCTCTCCCGATCAAAGCTCAGGGGGGGTCTCTTTTCTGCTGCAGCTTTCTCTATCACCACTCAGACTACATGTCCTTCCAGCTGCAGCTCTCTCCCTATCACAGCTCAGGGGTAGTGTATTTTCTGCTGCAGCTCTTTTCCTATCACAGCTCAGGGGTAGTGTCTTTTCTGCTGCAGCTTTCCCTATCACCGCTCAGATGGCATGTCCTTGCTGCTGCAGCTCTCTCCCTATCACAGCTCGGGGGGTGTCTTTTTTGCTGCAGCTCCGTCTATCACAGCTCAGACGGCATGTCCTTTTTGCTGCAGCTCTCTTCCTATTATAGCTTAGGAGGCATGTCCTTTCTCCTGCCGTATGCTCCCTATCACACTTCAGGGGTGTCCTTTCTGCTCAGGCAGTGTGTCCCTTCTGCTTCAGCTCTCTCTGTAACTGTCAAAGCTTCTAACAGTAGATACGGCTGATGGCAGTTGAAGGATGGAACTGAGCATGTGCGACCAAAAGAGCAGGTAGCACTATCCAGATAGATTTTATAGAATAATTTTTAATCACGTGCAGTTACAAAAATATTCAGATCCAGGTTCTGGTTTGAAAAATGTCGAGTATTTTTTGTTGTACAACTCCTTAAACATACGGTAACAAAAGCTATTGATAAAGTCACGTTTATAAGGGTGTTCCAGGATTGTAATATTGATGGCATATCTTCAGGATATTAGATCGGTGGGGGTCCGACACCACGCACCTCTGGCCATCAGCTCCGTCCATCGTGTAGTGGGAAGAGCTGGTTACTGCAGTGTCGCCCCCACTGAAGTGACTTCCCAATGACTTTGTGTCTTTTTCTTAATGGTTAAGAGTTTTTTTTTTAAAGCAGAGTCATTTGTTCAACTCATTAGGGAGATAATGAACCGCAAAGTAGAACTATAATAATGTAATGATAGCATGTGCTTCTGGTAATTGTGCAGATAATATTGCAGGCTATAACCCTTCATTTACACTCGCTGCATTACATAATTTGCATTTGGGTAGAAATATCCTCCTGCACTGCAAATTTCACATAGCCATATCAAGATGGGTGATGTATCACTGAATAGCTAACGGGATCCAAAACTTTGCATCAACCTCCTTACCTTTGCTCCTGGAATGAGGTATATTATCCTGAGATGAGTGGCTGGAGAACATCAGCTTTGAAAAAGACCTCGAAATGCCCAACAGAGTAAAAAAAACAACTTTTGGGGTGTTTATTTCAAAGTCAGTAAATTTTGGGAACTCCCATACTAGTGAATGGAGGATGGCCACAGTTGTTTTCTGTTCACCTCAGGATCCAGTTCTGATGATTACTGATATTGATGGCATATACTAGTGACCCAGATGGGAATGCCCCTTTATGTTAAATATGTGTTTTGTGGAACCCCTACTGATCATCAGAATGAAGGGGCAGTGGTGATCACTAGCTCCCTTAGCCCTTTCATTGCAGTACCCAACATAAGGACATGTGGCTGTGCCTAGTACTGTAGCTGAGCCTATTACCCAAGTGAATGTGGCTGAGGTGCGGTACCAGATACAGCCACATGGGCTAGGGTATCACTCTTTTTACAATGCTTAACATGGGTATCCTGGCAGTCAGATCATCACTTATCAATAATTGATAACCTATCCTAAAGAACGTAAAATCATATAAATCCCTTTGGGTTGTCCAGGGTTTTAAAAAAAAAGGTATGGCAGGTTGTAAAAAAATGAAAGAAACAATACTCACCGATCCCTACTTCTGTTACAGCGTGTACCAGATTCCCCATCAGTCCCTCCTTCCTTGTCCCTCTTGATGTTCAGGAAATGACTTCTCAGCCAATCACCAGCCTCAGTGGTGACCCGCAGCAAGTAATTGGCTGAGTGGTCTTCTCACTCATGCATAAGCGCTAGTGGCAATCCCATTAGTGATGGCGGTGGGGGCTAAATTATTTTTATTACAGGCTCTTTAAAGTGACCCTCCGGTTCAAGAAAAAAGAAAATCATTAACTGGGAAAAAAACTTACCTGGTGCCCTCCTTCTTATCTTTTTAGCTCCATATCCTACTAATTCTCAGATGACGGCACCGTCTCTCAGACTACCTGATGCACACTGTGTGCCGGTAATCCAAGACACCTCCTGCTTGTCCAGCCCTGGTCTTGGATTGGCAAGAACTGTTCATATGAGCAATGCCGGCCAATCCAAAGGCAGCAGGAAGCATCTTGGGCCACCAAATGTTCAGTATGAATCAGTATGCATCAGATAGGCTGATGAGCAGTATGGCCATCTTGAATAGTCTTAAAGGCTATGTACACCTTTAGAGACAATTTTTGTTTATGACTGCATTTTACTCATTTTTGGCTAAAAATCATATTTTCAATTGGTCTTTATTAAAAATATTGAGCCAGTCACAAAGGGTTTACTGTTTTTCTAACTGTGTGACTGGTATTTTCACTTTTTGCCCGTCATCTAATAAACCTTATCTCTAAACTACAGAGAGGTCATAAAGACTTGTTTAAGCCACATTATTATCAGTAAGATAAGAAGTGAGCTATAATGAGCTATGTTTAGGAGGTCAGAGAGCAGAGATAAGGAGTCCAGTCTGCTCCCAAGATGACGGAAAAGACAGAAAATCCACAGGCAGCTAGTAGAGCATCTCAGCTCTGTACAGAGAGAAGGACACCATATATTTAATAAAGACCAACTGAAAATATGATTTTAGCTCAAAATAAGTCAATGCAATGATAAAAAATTTCCCCCAAAGGTGTACATAGCCTTTAAGGGGAGTTCAGGGATTGATGGATCTGCATCTATAAAGAAGGAAGGCACACGGTAAGTGTTCTGTTCATTCCCCGGTTGATATGATTTTTTTCTTGAACCGGAAGGTCGCTTTAAGGATTGAAATATTTATTCTTGTTTTGTCTTGAGATTCGGGCCATGCATCTCAGGCCTTGCAGATTGAGATAGAGAGAACTATAATAAAAATAGGACTGTATTTCCATCCAAATACTTATTACCACATTTTCAGTCTCCTGCCTCGGAGCAATGCATTTCTACATAAAGAAAAGAAATTGCTGTGTATAAGGTTTCCTGGCCAAGCATGTCTTATTTCTCCTGGAGAAACCAACTTATTTTTTTAATGTATTTTCTATTTTTTTATTGTTTCATCAGATTGTATTCCGTAAAATCAGCGATGTAAAGAAAGAAGAGGAAGAGCGACAGCGGCAGAAGAATGAGGTGACTCTCACCATCCCTGTAGACCACCCCGTCCGGAAGCTGTTTCAGAAATTCAAACAGCAGAAAGAGTTACGAAACCAAGGCTCGGCACAGAGCGACCTGGAAAGAAACCAAATCCAAGTGGAGAATCGTCCCGTGCACAATGGAGCTGTTATTACTGGCACCAGCGTAGTAACGGTGTCCCAGATAACCCCCATTCAGACGTCTCTTTCTTATGTCAGAACCAGCGAGTCACTGAAACAGAACAACAGGGATGTCATAGAACTCAAGCCAAATGGCAACAGCGACCCAAATTGTCTTAAAGTGACCAGCCCCATCCGCATGAAGAACGCTAATGCCAAGGGTTGGCTGCGACTAAAGAACAACATGCAGGCTCAAGAGGAGAAGAAAGAGGATTGGAATAACGTCACAAAGGCAGAATCCATGGGCTTGCTCTCGGATGATCCTAAATGTGCCGATCCGGAAGGTGGGGTGTCTAAAAATCCCTTGAGGAAAACAGACTCTTGTGACAGCGGTATCACAAAAAGTGACCTTCGTTTAGACAAAGCAGGAGAAACCCGTAGTCCACTTGAACATAGTCCGATCCAAGCTGATGCAAAGCACCCTTTTTACCCTATCCCCGAACAGGCCTTACAGACCACGCTGCAAGAGGTTAAACACGAGCTCAAGGACGACATTCAGTCCCTAAGCTGTCGCATGACCGCCCTTGAACAGCAGGTGGCGGAAATCCTAAAACTGTTATCGGAACAGAAAACGCCCCCTACTCCACCGAAAACACCCTCCAGCCCCCTCCAAATACAGTGTCAGGATATTTTTAGTGTTTCAAGGCCGGTGACCCCGGATTCTGAAAAGGATGAGATTCAAGTATAACATATAATGTACATGTGTGTGTGTGTGAATGGGGTGTATGGGTGCATATATACGGTAGGAGTATATATGGATATATTCAGTCATGCTTATATAATCGCAATATGCACTGTTCCCTCGAAGCAGAGTGATCTGGAAATGATGGTGTCCCTTTAAGAACTCCTCCAGGGAGGAGCTTCCAATTGAATGCCTTCATTTCTAGAATGCATAGCTTCTAGGCAACATTGCTTGTGTGTCACTTGAATATCCTATAATTTTATGAATTTTTGACGTGTACATATTGCATGTCCAGCTGGATTCTGGCCTGCCAAAGAAATCAATCCTTCGTATAGATAATTGCTTGTAAAATATGCAGTTGACTGCATGCCTTCTCTTCTCTACATTTATAATCTTCATTACATAAATTATTTGTATTATAAAGGAAATGCTATATACGGTATATATATAGAAATATCAGGGTCCAACCTGCCAATATTGCTAGAAGCTGTAGACCTCAGGCTTGTAATATGGGGCATCGTTCTTCAAAGCTTCTGAGTGATAACACAACTAAACCAACAGTCCACAGCGTAATAAAAAGACACCATGTATACCCTAGGGGTATATATGGGTTAATTCAGGTTTAATAGGTGTAATAAATACTGTAGGTGTAGTATATATATTTTTGGGCAATTTTCTCTTGATGGAAATTCAATAAAGTATTTCAAAGATATTGGACTTCACCAATGAGAAGTGTTGCTGTAGTATAAAACTATGCATATAGAGAAAATTCTCGCTTCTCCACCAACAGTCTAAAAGAGGTACCACATTATAATATATATAAAAAATATATTAAATAGTTATTTTTTTGCTACTAACTCATCAAATGATCCTTTATTTCTAAACAATTAACACAACAAATCATCTTAAGTGCTATCTTCATATATTATGTAGGTACCACGGCGGTCAATATCAAAATTATATTTATACATAGATTTAGTAAAGAATACAAGCATATTAATAACAAAGTAATAATTAAAGACTATGCATTTTTTGCTAATGGGGTGATATCATTTCGGTTGCTATTTTTATGCTACAAACGGAGAAAAAAAATTATATTTTATTAGACCTCGCTAAGTGTTATTAGCTGTCATTTTGGAATGGGTCCAAATGCAAATGAAACGGGAGAACATTTTGCAGAGCGTGGACAATTTTTCCTGTGTTGGTCATAAAAATTATGACTCATTTCTCCCTCCAAATGCTAAAATAATACAGGAAGAAAAAAAACTGTGCCAGGCGCCAACACAGAATAGTACTGCTGGGACTCATCAAAAATATGTAGAAACAGGGTGTAAGGTTGGACTCTCACCTTGTGTTGCGGTGATGGGTCACAACAACCATATATGCTTGAAGAGAATATCACTGTAGGATGTTGGCTGTCAGCCCCAAATCGTACCAGGAATAAGTTCCAGACATCAATGACTGGTGCACTAGTAAGAGGCTCTAGTAAAAGGCAAGGGAGGTTTAAGAGCCTCTCACTAGAGCAACAATTGTTGACGTTTGGATCTTATTTCTTGAAGGCTCATGTCCAAGTGTATCTGAAGAAGGGATTTATCCCCCGAAACGCATTATTGTTGAATTAATAAAGGATCCTTTGTATTATCCCTGGCCAGAACCTTTGCCTTCCTTTTTGCAACAGAGGTTTTCCTAGCCTCTCACTAGTGCACCGGTAATTTCTCTAAATGTCAATGTAAAGAAACAATCTCCAGCCATGGTGCCTGGGGTCAACACTCCAGAACCAAACTGTATCCTTGAATATTACATTGGGCTCTGCTGTAACTGTAGGAAGGGGAAACCTTGGTCTATGTTTGCAAGGGTCAAGGAGAACCCAACTTGGTTCACGTTGTCTCACACCTGCTTGCAAGTAAACAAAGGCTTCGCTGTTCCCTCTTCTTTCTGTTGATCTCGTGTTATGTTCACAGTTGTGCAGGGAAGTGTAGCAGAGGAATAATTTGATGGAAGCATCTACATGACAGTCCACATGCACCCTCAGATTGCTTTGTTTAGAGGTTTTATTCATGGAGAAAACATTTTGGCATAAAACAAATGAGATGTGATGTCCTGTCTTCCAAAGTGTCACTAGTCAGGCAAGTGATGCGTTGCACTAAAACAAATTGCTGGTGTACAGGTAGTACTATTGTTAGGTTGCTTAACTATGAACATAGTACGGCTGCATT
Source organism: Bufo gargarizans (assembly GCF_014858855.1). Classification (NCBI taxonomy): domain Eukaryota; kingdom Metazoa; phylum Chordata; class Amphibia; order Anura; family Bufonidae; genus Bufo; species Bufo gargarizans. Next base: position 32,939,036 of record NC_058090.1, read on the forward strand.
TTAGCATCCATATTATGGACAAAGTACCTGGCCTACCATAGATCGCTGTTGGAAAAATTCCAGTTCGGCTGACGGCTGTCACTTCTGATCTCCTACACGCATGCTCAGCTGCTGCCAGACTTTGCCGTTGAAATCTCAATAGCCGATCACTGTCAACTTCTGTCATCGGGGAGTTAGGAGGCCCCCTACACATTAGACGGTTGGCCAGACATACATCTAAGGGCTTATACACACGGCCGGTGATTGGGCAACATCCGTGCGGATTGCAGTAGATGGATCCAGAGCCATTCAACTTGAATGGGTCTGTGATTTGTCAAGCACCGCTAAAAAATAGAAAAAAATTTTTTGCGGGGCGGAGGCACGCACAGAAACCACACAGAAGCACTCCGTAGTGCCTCCAGTGGGGTTCTGTGCCTCCGTTCCGCACTGCTCCATCCAGATTGCGCACCCATTCAAGTGAATAGGTCGGCATCCGTGATGAGGTGAGCACGCGGCTGGTGGACGCATTTTGTGGACCCGCCGTGTGCACGAGCTCTAAGGTATATGGCCTGGTTACGTTTGGTAGATCTTCTGGGACCTGGTGAAATCAGCTTTAGGCCAGTGTCACAAAAGCGTATTCTGGGAACTATGGCCAAGGAGGCTTGGCCATAATATGGATTCAAAAATGCAGGCAGCAAACAAGCAGAACTCCAGAGTGTTAACAATAACTACTGTATACTGAAAAACTGGAGATTTCCTATCAGTCCAGGGTCAGGGAAAACTCAATATTGTATCCTATAATTATATATATAGTATATTATACCAAAATCCCAAACAGGGACAGGGTGTATTTTTAATATCATAGTATTAACTTTTAATAAGCATATCATGTATCAGATTCTTCCAAGTGGATGTATTGTATTGTATTGTATTAACAGCGCTTTTGCACAAGCCATTTTTTCATTAAAGGGGTTCTCCCATAGAAAACAAAGAATCAGACGTCATGTAGCACCTGACAATCTACTTCTAGCAAAGCTAGAACCAGCCCTGCGGTCCATAGATCTCCCCATTCATTGCACCAGTTGCTCTGCTAGATTTATTTTCAGCTGGCAGCTCAGGAGCAATGTCCTTTCTGCTGCATCTCTCTCCCTATCACAGCTCAGGAGCAATGTCCTTTCTGCTGCATCTCTCCCCTATCACAGCTCAGGAGGCATGTCCTTTCTGCTGTAGCTTTCTTCCCATCACAGCTCAGACAGTGTGTCCTTTCTGCTGCAGCTCTCTCCCTATCACAGCTCAGGAGGCATGTCCTTTCTGCTGCAGCTTTCTTCCCATCACAGCTCAGACAGTGTGTCCTTTCTGCTGCAGCTCTCTCCCTATCACAGCTCAGGAGGCATGTCCTTTCTGCTGCAGCTCTCTCCCTATCACAGCTCAGGAGGCATGTCCTTTCTGCTGCAGCTCTCTCCCTATCACAGCTCAGGAGGCATGTCCTTTCTGCTGCAGCTTTCTTCCCATCACAGCTCAGACAGTGTGTCCTTTCTGCTGCAGCTCTCTCCCTGTAGCTGTCACAGCTTCTAGTAGATACGAATGGTGGCAGTTGAAGAATGGAACTGAGCATATGCGACCACCTCAGCGATGTAACTGAGGTGGACAGAGAAATAAGGAAAAAAAACTGCAGGTGGTGCTATACTGATAGATTTCATTGAATAACTCAGTGGCTATACAACATTTTTAATTACATGCAATTACAAAAGAATTCAGATCCAGGCACTGATGTGAAAAATGCTAAATATTTTTCATGGGACAACACCTTTAACATACTAAATGCAGCAAATCATTAGGGTATACCATGATTGTTAACTGGGCGAATTGTCATGACTAAAATTATTGAATGTTGAATAGGTTATATTGGTTCCACCATTGAAATACAGATGTAGTAAAGCTGAGTTTGTCATTTACAGGGGTTCTTAGGTCAGAGTGTGTGGGGGCGTACAATGATCCCTAGTGCCATGATTGTGAAAGTACTTCAGGCATCACATATGGTGACTAGATCAATGATGCTCAACGTGCAGCAGATGGGGTTAATAGTTCTTTAAGGCTGGCCACAAAGATTCAGTGGAGCATTTGTCGTTCTCAATAAGTAGAAAGCCATAGCCAGATACTTCTTCTCTACCTGAGAACAAGAGGATCAGACATGTTGAACTTCAAATGCCCAATCCTTCTCTCCCCCAACATTAAACATAGGCGGGGAGTTGAGAGGCTCCCATGCTCATTAGGGTGATATCAGCAGGTTAGGACTACTACACTCATTTATTATGTATGACCACCTTGAAGGATTGCTCCCAAGTGTTCCCTCTCCACGAGATAGGGGATAAGTGTCTGATCAGTGGGAATTCAACTGCTGAGATAACACTGATCACAAGGGAGAAGATTCCGATTCCCTCAAATGAATGGACCGGTCGTCATCAAGATCAGGAGCCAAGAAACCCCCTTTAATGTATGGTGATCACCCACCCACTGAGTTATGGTAATGCAGAAGATAATCCATAATATCACATAGCGTTTTGCCAGCTCAGCTCTGCTAAATCTGTTCCTTCTCTGTATGTCAGATTCAAAATAAATGACATTCGTTGAAGCATAAGCTTCCATGATGGAACAGATTTGGAGATGGAAATCCTCCATAGCGCACATATGTGTCAGCAGCTGCAAATGAACAACCGAATACCATATTTACATGAGCAATGAATCTATGTGATATCAGATGCACATCATATTCCCACAGTGAGGGGCAGATAGATGGAAGAATGTACTTAAGCTCAGGGCAGTCTTAGTGAATGACATCTATATAAAATATTTATAACCTTAAAGGGGTTGTCCTGCTTTCATACCTTTTTGGGAAGCCCCCCACTACTAAGCATACTTACAGTACCTGCTCGGTTCCAGCTCCTTTGGTTCACCATGCTACTGTTCTCTGCTTGTCAACTGGAGTGGAAGAGGGTCACATATGCCACTGCATCCAATGACTGGCAGCAGTGATAAGTGACCCAGTGGCGGCTGGGATCAAGTTTGTTGGGACCCAAAAGAGCTTGAAAGATGGACAAAACCTTTAATTGCTATGGCCATCGGAGCATTTTTTTATGATTGCATTTTACTTGTTTTGGGCTACAAATCATTTTTTCAATTGTTCTTTATTCAAAAAAATGTTCAGCCATTTCTGAGGTACAAGAGTTAAAAATCAGTCTGCTTGCAGTCTGTTTTCTTTGAATCCCATCATCTGACGGCTCATATGTAGCCCTTAGCTCTGTTCTCCTGACCTCAGTCTGTTGAGGATTGAGCTATAATAAGTGTTTATGAGGAGATCAGACATAAGAGCTACACATGAGCGATCAGATGACGAGATTCAAAGAAAACACAACTCTTGTATCTCAGAAATGGCTGAATATTTTTAATAAGAACCAATTGAAAAAAAAGATTATTTTTTTTTGCCCGAAATAAGTAAAATGCAATCATAAAAAAAATGTGTCCATAGCCTTTAATATACTAAAACAATAAGGTGGTTAGTTCACCAAAACTTGCGACGTACTTACCATTGGTGGAATGAAAGGGTCCCATAGCAGGATTGCTGCCAAATTAAAGAAAGGGGGCATTAATGTTAGACTTTTTCTCCAACCAGGGTAACACTACAGGTAGCCCGCCATAGTGGAGTTAATTGCTCTACAAATGGCACATCCCATTGTAAATTGCCTTTTTCCCCCAATTATTAATGTAAATATTTGGCAACAAACAAATAATCTGTAGCAAATGTAGAAAAGATAACATTGTATGCAGACAGGGATCAAACCGAGTCCCATTCACACTGATGCATTTGCTTCACATTTGCTAATGCAAACTGCATCTTGGCTGAATCATAATGCAATAGAGAGGCAATTTTATCTATTCATTAACTTAATGAATTTGGTTTAGGATATCACTTACAGCCTAACATTAGGTAGCACCAGTATCGGCCGTAGGATCTGCCCTGGGATATTTTATAGGATTGCACTATGGTGGGAACCAATTCTAGGCATTAATAGGATTCACACTATGCAAACATCGATTAGCAGGAACTGTTGGTCTGCAGCCTGTGACCCTCCGGCTGTTGCAAAACTGCTGACAGTCGTCTGCTGGGAGTTGTAGCTTTGCAATAGCTAACAAGCCACGGGTCAGAGACAATAAGTATATGATATAGGAACATTTTGAGGTATAAAAATAACAAAACCCCTTTAATGCAATAAAAAAGTTATTAGGATGTATTAGATGTAGACATAGGCAGCCGTGGCTTTTCCATAGAGGCATGTTATGATTTTCTAAGTTCCCCGGTTTTAATGCTGTCACTAATTCTTTATGAAATATCTATGGCTCCATGAGATTTCTATAAAAAGCTTTGAACTATAATAGGCACTTATATGTTCTGCATGCATTTTCTTGATGGACACTCCTCTATTTACCTTCGTTAACCTAGCAAGTGTCAACCAGCAACAGATGCAAAAATTCAAAGGGTTTTCTGAATGTTTTATATTGATGAACTATTCTAAGGATAGTTCATCGGTTTCTGATCGCCAGGGGTTCAACTCCCATCACCCCAACCGATCAGCTGCTTGAAGAAAGCGTTGCACTCCAATGAACACTGCTGCCTCCTCACGGCCCACCATGCACAGCGCCATCCATTGGATACAGGGGCGGACTGGGAACTTAAAAATTGGCCCCATGTTGTAGGTGTGTCCAAATTCCCTGAAGGTGGGATAACAGAAGTAGGCAGGGAGAGGAATACTGTAGTGCAGGCCAAAATACAGGCCCCAGCAGAACCAAATACCACAGTGCAGCACAATATACCGCCTCTGGGAAACCGAATACCACAGTGCAGCACTAAATACTGCCCCCGCCCCACAGTATCATCGTTCTGAAGACGTCAATATCATTGAATTCAGGAGGGCACCTGCGGCCGCCTATCAGGTACATAAGTGCCTGATACTTTTACATTAATGAATGCAGAGAACATCAGATTATTATGTACCTGGCTGGTGGCAAAGAGGAGATTAAGTGGACCCCTGGGCATCGGCCCACTGGGAAATTTCCCTGTAGGGTCTATGGCCTATCCACCCATGATTGGATAGTGTCTGTGTTTGGTATTGTAGCTCAGCCCCATCCACTTGAATGGGACTGAGCTGTGCCTAGGCCATTTGACTGATGAACATGATGTCACTGCTTAGGAAGAGGCGCTGATCGGTGGGGGTGCTGGTAGTTGAACCTCCACCGATCAGATACTTATCACCTATACTGAGGATAAGCCATCAATATAAAACACTCAGAAAACCACTTTAAAGAAATGCTCAAGTAAAACAGGGTGCAGAACCTGAGAGGCTGGAGCATGACATGGGATGTCATGCATAGTATGCATTTGAAGGAGATTTTAGAATGACACTTTGACTTTCTTGTATCATTAGAATAAACCATGGTTATTTCGGTGTCTTCTATTTTTCTAAAACTCCAAATGAATTTTGGGCCAAGCTGCTCTTGGACTGGTCTGTCTGCAGGGAAACAGTAAGACTTTGCTATACTCACTCCGGGGCTGGGGATTGGCGGCCGTCAGGTGTCCCTGGTGCTGGGTAGATTTACTGTTGGACTGTGGGGATCAATTCACAATGGCAGCATTGTTAGTGAATTAGGGTGACACATGCAGACCTCCACACGAATGAGAAGCTCTACAAGTTCTCAAGAAGAACTTTCGTACCTTAATTGATCACATATCCTAAGGCCAAGCCATCAATTGTTGCATTGTACTCATTTTGAGCTAACAATCATTTTTTCAACTAGACTTTATTACAAATTATGAGCCGTTTTCCCTGCACAGCTTTGAGTTTATCGAATAGCAGAATCTGTATTTTCTCTCTGCTCCGTCAAGCAGGGAGCTGACAGCCTCCTTATCTCTGACCTTATAAACACTCATTATAGCTCAATTCTTATCTTACTGCTAAGAATGTGGCTTAAATAAGTGTTTATGACCTTTAAGTAATTTAAAGATAGGGGTTATTAGATGACGACACAAAGTGAAAATGAAATTACCATTCACACAGCTATAAAAACAGTTAACAATTTGTGACAGAATGGCTCAATATTTTTAATAAAGACCAATTGAAAAAATGATTTGGAGCCCAAAATGAGTAAAATACAATCATTAAAATAATTGTCCCCGAAGATGTACATAGCCTTTAAGGCTTCCAAATTTTTTACCCTTGCAACCAAAACTGTTCTTGAGGCACACCATGTACTTTACCTTCACAGATAATATAGCAACTCAATCGGGAAACCCCCAAGACCAGTTGGATTGGATTACTTACTTGGTTGCTTGGTTTAATTTCTTAAAGGGTCACTGAGTTTTCAGCAAACTTTAGATATGTCATAGAGATATATGAAAAGTTTTGATCGGAGGGGGTCTGAGCGCTGAGACCCCCACGATCACTAGAAGGAGGAGAAAGAAGTGCAACCATTGCGCTCTCACCTTGCTGCCGGGCATGGAATGGAGACAGGCCCATAGACTTTATATTGAGTCCATCATATTCGAGTGCTTTTCTCTCCTTATTCTAGGGATCAGTGAGGTTCTCAGCACTCAGACCCCCACAGATCAAAACTTTTAATATGTCCCTATAGCATATGCAAAATGTAAGAGCACCAAGACTGTAGTCTAAGGTGCCATAAATTTGGGGGCAGTAGAAGACCTACCATGCTTTGTAACCATCTATAGTTAGTAAGTAAATTGTAAGTAAATTTTGGAGCAGAACATTCCAGTAGGGGCCAAAGATCTCCTTAGATACATAAATGAACCAAATTAATCAATGCTATTCAAGCATTAAAGAGGAGCTGTCACCTCTCCTGACACGCCTTTTAATATTGATGACGGGGGTCCGACACCCGGCACCCCGGAGATCAACTATAAACTGTATGAAGGGAAGGCACGTGCCATGAGCGTGTGCCGTCTCCCTTCGCTCTTCCTCCTCACTGCGTCTATGTCTATGGTGAGAAGGAAGAGAGAAGGGAGATGGCACGCGCAAACGGCATGTGCCTTCCCTTCATACAGCTGATCGCCAGGGGTGCCAGGCATTGGAACCCTGCCGATCTGATATTTATGACCTATCCTGAGGATAGGTCATGAATATTAAAAGCCTGGAGAACTCCTTCAAAGGACCATTTAAGTGTATTATACCTAATAGAAAGCCTCAAGGGATGGAGCCTGACACAGGTATTCCAAAAACATGAAAGAGAGCATCCCTTTGTCATCCACCGCCCCTCTGGCCCTGCACTAGATATAACAGTGTATCAGACTTACCTGGACTGTTCCTTTAATCTACTTAAACATTAGGAAAATGTTATCAGAGAATTTCCTGTTACATGATTTATATTTTATTTTCTGCATTACCTGGTGATATCCTTACTTATGGACTCGATATGCCCCTGTTTTCGCTAATTTTCTTAAGTGGCTGTTGAATTGTACGATAGGGTAAATGATGTAATATATTGTATTTAATAAGAGTTGTACAGCTTTAAGAATACAGTACTTTGACTATATAAAACCTAAGCTAATATAAAATGATGTTATAAATATATAGACTCATTTATGATATATAAGGTGATTGTTTTTCTAAAAGGAGAAAAAAAAATGACATTTTAATTTTGGAATTTTCTACTTACTTTGAAAACAAAAATGTCATCTTTTAGGTTTGACTTGGATGTTATGGGTTTTCAGTGTGCACGTTACTTTACACAAAGTGGAGGAAGCTTTTACAGTATGTGGTGAAACCAACATTTATAGTAATGCTTATGTGTTGCTATATTCTCCATTAGGGTGTGATGATCTAATAAAGGGGATGGATCCAAAAGCATTGTCCAGTGCATCCCTCAGCTGTGGAACACTGTAGGACATGGTGGACAAAGTCATTAACACCTTACTATTCATTATAACCACAATACCCTGGATCTGAGTAATGAGCGCATGAGGAGCACGTAACTCTTGCATTTTCATTAGCATTTTTTTTACATGCCCCATACTTAAATGGATTGTACATAAAGGCAAAGATCAGGGCTGCTTTCTTTCAAATACAACGGCACACCTGTCCAGGTGTGGAATTGCAACTCATGCCTGTTCACTTCAGTAAAATCCAACTGGAACACCAGACACAACCCATGGACCAATGTGACTTTGTTTCTGAAGAAAGTTGTTAAATTTTTCTAATCTTGTACTTCCTGTTTAAAGGCTATGTACACCTTTGGGTACATTTTGTATTATTGCATTGTGCTAATTTTGACCTAAAAATATTTATTTCAATTTTGAGCTCCTTTCTCTGTACAGCCTTGAGATTCTCTAGTAGCAGGCTCTGTATTTATACTGTTTCCCGTCAAGCAACTCAGCTGACGGCTCCTAATCTCTGATCTCTGACCTTATAAACACTCATTATAGCTCAATTCTTATCTTACTGATAAGAATGTGGCATAAATAAGTGTTTATGACTTTTTAGTAAATTAGAGAAAGTTTATTAGATGACCAACACTTAGTGAAAGTACTATTCACACATCTAGACAGTTAACCCTTTGTAATAGAACGGCTGAATATTTTTAATAAAGGCCAATTAAAAAAATTATTTTAGCCCAAAATAAGTCAAATACAATCATAAAAAAATTGACCCTGAGGGAGAACATAGCCTTTAAGAACTGACTTAAAAATGTTTTCCAAGATTTTCCACAGGATAGGCCATGAAATCGGTAGGGGCAGTAACCAGCTCTGTCCACTACACAATGGACCGAGGAGTGTAGTTTCCCGAACAGTTGATGCTCAGGGGTTGTGGACATCAGTACCACTGTTGATGAAATATTGTTTTTAGCCAATGCTTCCTCCACTAATTTTAGGCAACATGAACACATGAGTTAAAGGGTTGTACACTTTTTGTTTAGATTGGATGTATGGGGGCAAATGTGAAGCAATTAACATGGAGTAAAAATAAATTCTTAGCCCAAAGGATTCTGGGTATCAGCACAATTCAATGTAACTCATCAGGGAATGTCTTGCTTTGCCACACGGCTCCTTACTAGTGTGGATATTTTTTTTCATTGATACAAAAATAAAAGTTGCATTTTATTGAAAGTGGTTTGGACCTTTTATATGTACATAGAACAGTTAATGATTCTTAGCATGGTGCATTCTAAATGATCTCCTTAGCCATTTTGTGTATTGGCCTGATAGGACTTTGGGTGTGTATGGGAGAGATGACTTGGACTTCACCAACCATTAGATGCCCGTATAACTTCAGTAGCTGTGAGCCCAACTATTCCTTCCAACTGGATACACATGCATACTCGATTCAGTCGTATGTCACCAATGGAAAGGGGGAGTAACCTACTGTCAGACAACTCTTATCTCCCCTGAAACAAAGAATTGGGCTTTAAAATTCCCTATGGCCGTTCTTTTCTTCCCCAAACATTATCTGTTGGGGGGCGTCAAAAGGGCCCCATACACATAAGATGGCTGGATAGTCCAGCAAAAATTGGTGGGTTTAACTAACTTTTATCTTACATGTATGGGAGCCTCTACACCCCAATTTACTCAAGATGCAGCTTGAACACCTCTCACCTTTTACCAAAAGGCAGAACTTAAAAGGGCATGTCAGGATTGGGTCCTTTTTAAACTAAGCCCCCTTGCGTGTGGTACCTAAGGTAAGAATCATACTCACTTCCAACCCCTTCATTACCGCACCCTACCTCTGTTAGTTGGTCTTCTGGTCCTGGGCTTGTTTACTTCTGGATGGGGTACAGATGGAGTCACATGTGCCCCCAAGTGGCATGTGACCCAGCAGTGGCTGAAGTGGTGCATACAGTATAACCTCGATATAGCCCGGTAAACAAGCCGGGGAAAGGAAGATCGCTGAAAGGAGCCATAGGTTCACTCTACCAATGCACCATTTATAAACTGGAGTCTTCCGATGTGGCAAAGGTATGTACCTGTGATACTCCTTAAGCATGCAGGACCTAAGGTATAATTGCTACCTTTGTACATACCTGTCTCCTACCTCTCTTTTGGGAGTGGAGGTGGATCTTTCAAGCTACCGGATGCAATTACAGCTGTGCCTGCATCTCTGGTAGTCCGCCCTTTGCATGTAATACAATGGAGGCTGAAATAAGGATCTGTAATGATGCATTATATTATCTTATATGCCTGAAATACAGATCTGTAATAGGAAATTATCCTCATGTAAAAAAAAAATAACATTTCCAAAGACTGGAAGTAATGACGTCATACTGTAGTCATACTGTAATTCCAGTGCTGCAGTATTATCATTATGCACAGCACCATCTGGGATCTCCTCTCCAAACATTTGTCAATTAGCATAATATGTGTAATGTCTGAAAATATAATTTTTTATTTTTTTTATTCATTAAGATAATATTCTGAGGACGATAGAAGTACATTGACAGAATGGGAAATTCATGTAGATTAATTGACGGCAGTCAAATGCAGGTGCCAGAATCTCAAATGAATATTTATACCGTTCATTGTAAAATGACTCAGGGAAAAGATTAAAAGTTACTAACGACTGTGAGGCCGGTCATTTTACTGCATTGTGGAGAAGACTTTACAACGCTGACAAAAATGAAATGGAAGTATATCATAGGAATGATTCCATCAAAATTTTACAGCATATAAGTGTATATTCTATATGAATTTAAAAAGATAAAAACAGGTGGATGGTTTTCTGGATATCATGAGACATGGAGTCCCCTTTGTAGATGGTAGTGTGGGTATATGTAGGATTGCCAGAGTGGTGTAGAGGGGCCTACAGTCTCTCTAAAGGTGTTATATGCACGTGTCACGGTGCTCCAACCTGTATATCCTGGGATCCCAGATGTGGTGGTCCGAAGCAGTGCAAAAAAAGGGGGTTGTTAACTTGGATGATGAAGGAAGGAGAATAAACTGGAGCCCAGACTTTGTATGAACGTTGAACACAGCTTTACTGGAGTAAAGAGTAATCCAAACAGTTTCCAGACTTTATCTTGGTCATCAGCAGGTATTGGCTTAACTTTGGCAGGCAAACACTACTGCAACAATCTCAGCTCTGCTATACTGTAGCTTTCTCAGCCCTACTTTGCTAGCTGGGGTAAATAGGAACTTTTCCTCTTCTGGTGGAGCTTTGCTTAGCTGTAGTCCTTCTCTTACTTTATCTTTATCTTTAGTCCTAGGAACTTCTTCCTGGCTTCAAGCTCTCTTAGCTTGGCTATTAGGCAATGCGAGCCCAGGAGGGGACAAGCAACCATGTAGAATGTGCAGGCAGAGACTGTGGGCCCAGCAGAGCAGGCAGCGCTCTGCTAGCCAACACACAACCTTCCCCTAGGAAGGGCTACTCTGAACTCTCTCACTCTAGCTAAACTCCTCCCTCTCTAGAGAGGGCTGGAAGGAACAAAAAGGTTCCTCTCCAGGAATCTAGCTCTGCACAGAGTGCTGCCACCTACTGGTGAACCAGGCACATTACATTTTATCAGTAACAAAATCAGGAAATACATATGCACATTATGCAAGATATAGCAATAAATGTAGAAAATGACACTTGATGCGCCAACCAAGATAAAGGGGGAAATAAAAGAGGTGGTAATGCCCCTCTGGGGTATTACACAATGCTCTCAGAAAGCTCTTAGAAATCTGACCATTATGGGAGTTCTCAGTGCTGGCTCAGCTATTTTCAGAAGCCCCATTGCGGTGAATAGAGAGTTGGCCGTGTAAGTGCGGCGTGCTCTCTATTTACTGTTATGGGACTTAGAAAAATAGCCAAGCGTGCTCGTTAAGAACTCTCATATCAGTGAATGGGCCCCGTTCTGGAAATAGGGGTGGGTCACAGAGGTGAAAACCAAACCTATCTGACATTGATAGCATAGCCTAGCAATATGCCATCAATATCTGAGATGACACAACCCCTGCCAAACCCTAGTACTGCCAAAATGAAAAAGAAAAACAGCCAAATGGCATAAAAAAAAACCATTTTCTATAAATATTCAGTTTAAAAAATACCCTTTTCTCATAGAAGTGACCCTTCTAAAGGAAAAAACACACATTCTAATGAATGTCCTCTAGGATACCTGCAAGGATTGGGTCAGAATTGCATATTAATATTGGTCTTATCACTCATTTACTATCAGAAATACGCCTATATTAGGTGTATTTCTGGCGCAGATTGTGGTGCAAAGGTTATTTGCATCGAAATCTAAGACTTTCTCCTGCTCAAGCCAGGTCTAAAAGAGTGGGTGTGGAATGGGCGGGGAAGGGGACAGGCCTGTTTTAGGTGTAGGAAATGGTCTAAATTTAAGCCAGCAAGGACTTCTGCTGATTCCACTACCAGCTAAACGCCGGTCTTAATAAATGACCCCCATTATTTTTTCTTTTTAGGTCCCACAATGAATAATTTCCAATTGTAATTTGTTAAACCCAAAGAAAAAAAATGTGGGGGGTTCAGCCCGCACAACCCTATGCAGGTGCAGATTTCTATGGCAAAATACAGATACAAACGCAAAAACACAAATGCAATCGCACTCTGCAACCAGCACTCTGCCCTGCCTATATGCTGGATGTTGGATAAGGCATTGGTGTACATTTTGGCCAAAGTGTAATAAGCCACTCACCACGTCAAGGTTGCCTTCATGAGTGGTCCCTAACACTAGTTCCTACCTGTTATGGGCCATGACAGCCACACAAAGTCCAGGGAGCGCAGGTACAGCATGCACGCCAAGCACACTCTGCTTTTAACCCCGTCCGGTGCCATTACAGCTTTTATCGGATCCAGGGATGCAAGTACCAACATGCATGCTGAGTCCACTATATACTTCTCCTGGAGCCAAATGGCTACTGGTAGGTGCTATATAAGCAGACTCAGTTTTATACTGACTTTAAAACCAGCCTCCAGGGCAGACTAACAGGTCAGGTATGCATGACTGCATGGAGATCGCCACGCCTCCAATATATACTACAAAGAAAAAAATGTGGGGGTTCAGCCCGCACAAACCTATGCAGGCGCAGATTGCTATGGCGAAATACAGATACAAACGCAAAAACACAAATGCAATCGCACTCTGCAACCAGCACTCTGCCCTGCCTATATGCTGGATGTTGGATAAGGCATTGGTGTACATTTTGGCCAAAGTGTAATAAGCCACTCACCACGTCAAGGTTGCCTTCATGAGTGGTCCCTAACACTAGTTCCTACCTGTTATGGGCCATGACAGCCACACAAAGTCCAGGGAGCGCAGGTACAGCATGCACGCCAAGCACACTCTGCTTTTAACCCCGTCCGGTGCCATTACAGCTTTCATTGGATCCAGGTTGCTATGGCGAAATACAGATACAAACGCAAAAACACTCCCTGGACTTTGTGTGGCTGTCATGGCCCATAACAGGTAGGAACTAGTGTTAGGGACCACTCATGAAGGCGACCTTGACGTGGTGAGTGGCTTATTACGCTTTGGCCAAAATGTACACCAATGCCTTATCCAACATCCAATTTGTTAAACCCGTTTTTACTACCTTCGGCTACATGCACACGACTGTAGGTATATTGCGGTAAGCAAACCACGGATCTGCACAGTCCTAGCCATGTCCTGCCCTTAGGAAATAATTATATCCATTCTAAATGATGCTATGCGAGCTAAACACAGCAGCAGCAGCAGCAGCACAAATGGTGTTACTAGTTTGCTACAATGTATCAGTCTGGAGTCCAGGCTGTTTAACTCAAAATGCATTGTGTAGACTGGATACAATTGTATCCACTTTGCAGCTCTCATCAAAAATCACGAATCTCTGATGGAACTAACACAAACGAATGCAATATGAGCACAACGGATTCTCAAATTAAAGGTTTCATTTTTGTTATTTGCTATGTTTTTGCTTTTTTTTTATGGATCAGAAGCTCAGAAAACGGAACAGTTATGTGAATGAAGCCTTAGAAAGATATCAGACACTAAGGCTGTTTGAGTCTTTTTTCCCCACTGTATCTCTCAGCATGAAATACATCTCAACAAGAAGTATATTTTTCCTTTTTTTCTGGCATATCGTAGCATACAGTTCCCATTTTTGTAATATATCACAGTTCTCCTGACGGAATAATCATTTTATGGATTTGGCACCAGTTGACACAGGCAAAACAGAGTGGGGGGACGAACCGCACATTTTCTAATGAGTCTTGAGAAATACAGCTGAAATTAGTTTGTCGTGGGTGTATATTTTACCAATGAAATCATATTTCAAATGTTCCCTGAAGAAAACTCTTACATACCATCATATTCTATGGGCATATGTTACCGTGACAACTATTTAAACAGACTGCATTTCCGAGAAAATGTATATAAAAAGATCTGTGTGAGCAGGTGAGATTTAATTATTGTACAGCTAAGAATATACAGTATATATATATATATATATTGTGAGACAGTGACAGGTCTCACGCAGGTTGGAGGTAAGGAAGGGGTGGATAGTGCGGTCCACCCCCCTGTTCCACCTCAGGTGAGAGAAGCTGGAGGTAATCAGCCTGGCATAAGGCACCTCCCAGAGTGTCAGAAAGGGGGGAGTGTGTTGCCTGTGGACAGAGGCCTGGAGGCTCTGTGTGGTCCAAGCCAGGAGGGCTGACAGACCACGATTCCCCAAGAGACACTGGACTGGAGGCAGTGGGCGTACTGCGCTCTGTACAGCCAGGAGGCTGTGGGACATTGGCTCAGAAAGCCGCACGTGTTCACAGGGTGTGAACAGGGACTTAGGTGAGTCAGGGATCCATTTGTTTAGTTAGAGCCTGGACGGGCGAGTGTTTATTATTTTGTTGTTGCTGGTGTTGCACAATAAATGCACTGTTTGGACATTATATCCGTGTCTGGTGAAGTAAACTGTGAGAATTACCCCCTAAGAAGAGCTAATCCCCCACAAATGGTGTCGGATGCGGGCAAGCGTCCCTGCTGAAAGGAGATAACTGGTTGCTAGGGGCAATGGCAAGAGCAGGTGCTGCTGAATTCTGCTATGTTGCAAAGGAAATTGCTGTGTGGATTTAAAGGGCCAGCAGCCCTGGGAAAGAAACTTTAATGTCTGCAATGAAAAGAGACTGTGAATGCTGAAATTGTCTCTTGAGAGTGAGACACCTGGAGGCCTGGTCTCTGTTAGTGGACTTGTTGCTGAAAATTTTTCTGGTGCCTGGGCTGTCTGTTGCTATGGGGTGGATGGAGGATCTCACCGAGCAGCTGAGGCAGGCCAATCTGGAGGCTACCCAAAGGCACTTGAAGTGGCAGCAGGAGCATGAAAAACTCATGGAGGATTATGAAAGGCAAAGAGAACTCCTAACCCAAAGTGTTTCCCAGGGTAACAGCTGTGCTGATGCTTTGAGGACGCCATTGCAGTGGGCCCTGGAGAAAAAACCTGAAAAGCTGAGTGGACAATGTGTAAAAGTCCAAAGTGTCGGTGATGCGGCTGAAAAAACTGTAAAAAAGGTGATGTGTGCCGTTGCCAAGGGCAACCGTCGGGAAGAAAAAGATGTCCGGAGGAGTTGTGATGCGGGTGCTAGGTGCAACCAACCACGACGGCAGGCAGCTGTCCTGCAACAAAGAGAGCGCTGCTGGAGATGCCGTCAAGTCACAAAGTGTGAACCTGATTGTCCTATGGTCAGAAGTCAGGTAACCAGGAATCAAAGGCAGGAGGTTCCTAATGTCCAGGAGAAGGACGGTGACCTCGGGGAAGATGTTCCTGGCTCTCCCTCATCGCCTGAGACTGCCGAACCAGTGACGTCTGTGGGTAAGGGCGTTCCAGTTGTTTCTTATGCAGCAATTAAAGTGACAGGCAGCAGGGCTCTGGAGGTTGGGCATGTTGCTGACCAGTGCCCTAACACCTCAGAAGCCCTGTGCTGTGGTATGAGCTGGCAGCAGTTGCTATCTGCCGAGCCAGGGGGTGTAAAAACACCAGGACTAGAGACTGCTACACAAATGTGTTACCCTGTGGAGAAGGGCAGTCCAGTCCAGGCGTTGTTGGACGCAGAGAGCCAGGTGATCCTGGTGTCTGCCAGCCGGGTAGCTGAGACCTATGTGCGGGACTTTCATGGAGTTAGCATGAACTGTCCGGTGGTTCTCCCTGAGTGTGAGACTGTGGTGACAGAAGGGACTAAAGTGACACCTAGAACCAATGGTGCCAAGTTATCTGCATTGCCTAATGAAAATGTGAAGTTATGCAAATTAAGTGATAATGATAACACCCTTTTTCCCTTGCAGGCTGTGATCAGGAAAAGAGGTAACCCTGCTGGCTTAAATGTATATGTGGCAGGGATGTTGATTGAAAGTGAGGCAATGCTAGAAGGTGTTCCACATGTACTAGGTGCAGATAAGCCGTCTCCACAGTGTTCTATGGTTAGTGAGCCTGAGCAAGTGCAGGTGGTTCTCACTGAGGGGGATATTGTGTCGTTGTTATGGGGTAAGGTAGACACTTCTGCAGATAGTGAGGAAACTCCTGCAGAACCTGTACCTGTCCCTTTAAGTGAGGATCTAAGAGAGCTGCACTTTGACCTGCATGGGGAAAGAATATTGACCATTGGAAACAATGGTGCTGGTCAAGTGAAAAGTGATGGTGACAAAAGTGCGGAAATGCATAAGGAAAATATGTCATATGAAATATGTGGTGACAGTGATATACCTTTTCCGTTGCAGGTTGTGGTCAGGGGAGAAGCGCCCCCTGGTGGTAAAAATGTAAATGATGATGAAACTTTATTTTCTGCATCTGCTATGTTTCATGAAGCGCTATATGACTTAATCAAAAGGTTTGAAGACATGCATATAAGTAGTGTGGAGCAAAGCCCAGCTCCAGCTCAGTGTTTGAAAGTACAGGAAAATATGATGGGGTTAGAGGGTGTACCGCATGTACCAGAGGTGGAAATGCAGTCTCCACAATGTTGGTCGGTTACTAAGGAAGTGCCCCAGGTGGGGATTAGCTCATCGGTGCCCCTAGAGGTCAGAATTAATAATGACACGAGCGGTATAGGTGACGTATGTGCTGTGACCGACTCAGAGAGTGAAGCTACCATGTCAAGGTCCTGCGAAACAAAGGTGGTTACTAGTAGCAACCAGACAGTTATATCTGACGAGATGGGAATTAAGTCGGGTGACATCAGCCTAGTGTCTGAGGCCCATGTCCAGGCAGTTATAGATGACCTGACCCGACAGTACAGCTGCAAACAGGAGAAGTGTGGCTGGCTCCTAGCTGAAGAGAAATACATTTCGGCTCGATATGGTGAAAAACGTGACCAAACAGAGACTGATGCTTGGGAAAAGGAGACCAAGGCCCTCTCCTTGGCTAGAGTTCTGGAAGAAGCGCTTGAGGAGCATGCTGAATTTGAGAGGCTGAACAAGCAACTCCGAGCAGAGACTGAAAATCTCATGAGCTTAAAAGATGAGTTTGAGAAATCTAAGGGTACTCTCGAGCAGCAGGGAGAAGGTGAGAAACCTGAAGAGGAGAGTTCTCTGCAAGACGTCATGAAGCCAGAGCCTGTTAAAAATGGTACTGGAGATGGTGGCGCTGTGGTGCTGGCTGTGGCAGAGAAGATGGAAGATGCTTCTGCTGAACCAGTTGATGGGGCTGATGTGGATGCCGAAGACCACAGACCCGTGGGAGCGTGTAGCCCAGGCTTGGAAGATGTCCCCTCTGCATACAAGGCCTTCCAAATAGCCAGCAGGCTGCTGGGGAAGAAGTACGAGGAGGTGAACGATCAGTTTTTGGATCCGGGCTATTACGATGGGCTGTATGTCCTGACTCCTCCCCAAAAGGAGAACAGTGTCCTGGGTGAGCCTCTGGAGAAAATGACAGAAGACGAGGAGTCTGCTAAAGACCCTGGTGCCTCCTGCCTTGGTGAGAAAGAGGGGGAGGAGTTAACAGGGCAAGTGTATGGTGCCATGTCCGAGAAGGATGAGAAGGCGGTCAAAGAGACTGGAGACTTCGAGAAGACAAAGGCTGAAAAAGTTAAGGCCGATGTGTTGGTTGACATGAAGTCCCCAGGTGCTGCAGAGACCAAAGTTAAGCCAAAGGGAGCCGCGGCCAAAGTGGAAAAAGCCGCTAGAGAAGCAGAGGTCTCTGAAACTGCCATCGTAGCTGGGGTAACTACTGCAGGAAAGAAGGAAGAAGTGACCCAGATGCACGTAAAAGAAGCAAAGGAGAAAGTGTCGGGACATGACCATGACTGGGAACGGTTCAGGCAAGAACTGCAGCAGTCCAAGAAAGGACATGAGGCCTTTAGGCAGATTAGATTGGGCAAGAGGCTGGTTTGGGTGATAAACCAAGCGCTGTTGTCCTGGGTCTGGCAGAACAAAGGGAAGGTACGTGTCACCGAGGTTCCTGGCCTCGGTGAAATAAGAACCGGTAAATTTATATGTCAGCGGCAGCTAGTGCTCGCTGACACTGGGTTACTTAGTGTGGCTGTAAAGCCAAGCTGGGCCGGTTCTTATTGGGAGCAGCCAAAGAGCAGGGTGGGTGGCTGTTCCCCACGTCCAGGCCTGGATGCCCTCTCGCCAGCCTCCCGTGGTTATGCAGGTGTTCACCCTCACAGGCTTGAACAAAGGGGGGGGATATGTGAGACAGTGACAGGTCTCACGCAGGTTGGAGGTAAGGAAGGGGTGGATAGTGCGGTCCACACCCCTGTTCCACCTCAGGTGAGAGAAGCTGGAGGTAATCAGCCTGGCATAAGGCACCTCCCAGAGTGTCAGAAAGGGGGGAGTGTGTTGCCTGTGGACAGAGGCCTGGAGGCTCTGTGTGGTCCAAGCCAGGAGGGCTGACAGACCACGATTCCCCAAGAGACACTGGACTGGAGGCAGTGGGCGTACTGCGCTCTGTACAGCCAGGAGGCTGTGGGACATTGGCTCAGAAAGCCGCACGTGTTCACAGGGTGTGAACAGGGACTTAGGTGAGTCAGGGATCCATTTGTTTAGTTAGAGCCTGGACGGGCGAGTGTTTATTATTTTGTTGTTGCTGGTGTTGCACAATAAATGCACTGTTTGGACATTATATCCGTGTCTGGTGAAGTAAACTGTGAGAATTACCCCCTAAGAAGAGCTAATCCCCCACAATATATATATATATATATATATATATATATATACAGTTTCAATAAAGAGTATGTGAACTCTTTAGAATGATATGGATTTCTGCACAAATTGGTCATAAAATGTGATCTGATCTTCATCTAAGTAACAACAATAGACAATCACAGTCTGCTTAAACTAATAACACAAAGAATTAAATGTTACCATGCTTTTATTGAACACACCATGTAAATATTCACAGTGCAGGTGGAAAAAGTATGTGAACCCTTGGATTTAATAACTGGTTGAACCTCCTTTGGCAGCAATAACTTCAACCAAACGTTCCCTGTAGTTGCAGATCAGACGCGCACAACGGTCAGGAGTAATTCTTGACCATTCCTCTTTACAGAACTGTTTCAGTTCAGCAATATTCTTGGGATGTCTGGTGTGAATCGCTTTCTTGAGGTCATGCCACAGCATCTCAATCGGGTTGAGGTCAGGACTCTGACTGGGCCACTCCAGAAGGCGTATTTTCTTCTGTTTAAGCCATTCTGTTGTTGATTTACTTCTATGCTTTGGGTCGTTGTCCTGTTGCAACACCCATCTTCTGTTGAGCTTCAGCTGGTGGACAGATGGCCTTAAGTTCTCCTGCAAAATGTCTTGATAAACTTGGGAATTCATTTTTCCTTCGATGATAGCAATCCGTCCAGGCCCTGAGGCAGCAAAGCAGCCCCAAACCATGATGCCCCCACCACCATACTTCACAGTTGGGATGAGGTTTTGATGTTGGTGTGCTGTGCCTCTTTTTCTCCACACATAGTGTTGTGTGTTTCTTCCAAACAACTCAACTTTGGTTTCATCTGTTCACAGAATATTTTGCCAGTACTACTGTGGATCATCCAGGTGCTCTTGTGCAAACTGCAAACGTGCAGCAATGTTTTTTTGGACAGCAGTGGCTTCCTATGTGGTATCCTCCCATGAAATCCATTCTTGTTTAGTGTTTTTGCGTATCGTAGATTCGCTAACAGGGATGTTAGCATATGCCAGAGACTTTTGTAAGTCTTTAGCTGACACTCTAGGATTCTTCTTCACCTCATTGAGCAGTCTGCGTTGTGCTCTTGTAGTCATCTTTACAGGACGGCCACTCCTAGGGAGAGTAGCAGCAGTGCTGAACTTTCTCCATTTATAGACAACTTGTCTTACCGTGGACTAATGAACAGCAAAGCTTTTGAGATACTTTTATAACCCTTTCCAGCTTTATGCAAGTCAACAATTCTTAATAGTAGGTCTTCTGAGCTCTTTTGTGCGAGGCATCATTCACATCAGGCAATGCTTCTTGTGAAAAGCAAACCCAGAACTGGTGTGTTTTTTATAGGGCAGGGCAGCTGTAACCAACACCTCCAATCTCATCTCATTGATTGGACTCCAGTTGGCTGACACCTCACTCCAATTAGCTCTTGGAGATGTCATTAGTCTAGGGATTCACATACTTTTTCCACCTGCACTGTGAATGTTTACATGGTGTGTTCAATAAAAACACGGTAACATTTAATTCTTTGTGTGTTATTAGTTTAAGCAGACTGTGATTGTCTATTGTTGTGACTTAGATGAAGATCAGATCACATTTTATGACCAATTTGTGCAAAAATCCATATCATTCCAAAGGGTTCACATACTTTTTATTGCAACTGTATATATATATAATTTATTTAATTTTTTTATTGTATTTTTTTTTTAAAGGGGTTTTGCGGACTCCAAACATTGATGACTTATCCCGTATCCTCAGGATAGGTAATTAATATCTGATTGGTGAGGGTCCCCCCCATTAATCAGCTGTTCCCTGGAGCCTCCAGCACTGAAACTAGAACTTTGAATGGAGCAGAAAGCACAGAGCCATTCAAATTGTAGTGGCCGTGCTGGGTTACTGCAGCTTAGCTCCCATTGAAGTGAATAGGAGCTGAGCTGCAGTAACCCAACACATCCACTACAGCTTGAACGGCTCTGTGCTTCCTGCTCCATTCAAATTTCTAGTTCCAGCGCCGGTAGCTGCACATACAGCTAATCAATGGGGATGCAGTGTGTCAGATCCTCACCAATCAGATATCCTGAAGATAGGACATCAATGTCAGGAGCCTGAAAAAATATTTAAATAAGTGAATAGTATCGAATTGTGATAGCAAAATCAACCGAAAATGAAAATTCCTTTTTTTATTTTTAGTAGACTGGTCCTTTTACGATATGATAATCGAGGTCATTGAGCAGAGACCCCCCAAGTATCTGCTATAATCTGTGGGGTAAATCGGCAGCAAGTTTTTCATTTTTCTACAGCACCACCAGAGGAGAAATGAGGCATTACAGCGTTCACATTGAAATCAATGGATTGCTTATGTGATGTATGTATGTGCTGAGTCCTCCAGAGGAATAGAAGCTGCTTCTGTCTTCTCTAGTTATTGGATGACAGTCCTGAATTGGGCCCCCTCTCCCCCTCTATTAACTCACAATTCCTTTATAGGGTATTTGTAAATCGGTTGACAAATCCAGGGAACCTCCTTTGTCACCAGGGTTAATCTGCCCTATTTGAGGGCAGCATAAAGTAGTGACCAAGACCCTGATTCCAGTGCTACCTCACTTACTTTTTTTAGTAGTTTTAATATAATCACTGTTTATTAGCTGCAGCAGGAGGCGGAAGTTGAGTCCTCATATTCATAAGCGGTGGGCTTCCCCTGCGACTGATTGACAGCTTTCTCCCTAAACCTTGCATAGACAGAAAGCTGTGAATCTGCAGCAGTTGATAGAGGGGAACTCGGCAGGACAGCAATGCTGAGGACTCACAGGCCTGTGCACATCATTGAGAGGACTCCAACACTGGACTCCTGCTGTAGCTGACAAAAATTTTTTTTATGGAAACTACAGCAATAAAAAAAAGCAAGTGACCCAGCGCGGGAATCAGAGTCTCGGTCACTACTTTATGCTGCCCTCAGATTAAGCAGCATAAACATGGTGACAGATTCCTCATTCACTTTGATAGCTAGACTAGGATTTCCTGCAATTAACATAATGATTCAAGTTTTTTTCAGCAATAGGTTTTCCCTATAATGACCTTACATAGTTATTCTTATTTAATAATATTGCAGCCATTTTAAATTGATTGTGAGAAGCATTTCCTGTCCGTGCTGATCAACTCCATAATTCTTTAAATGTCTGAGGTTGTCAGACGTGTTCAACTTGCCAGTGGTCAGGATAGACTTATGTCAAGATGAAATGACCCTAAGCTTGTACAGTATTTCTTGACTGCTTGACTCCAGGCTGACAGTTCCGCATTTTATTTTTTATTTTTTCATGAAGTTGATAGATCATCCAATTTTATATATATATTTTTTTTTACTGGGGATACCTGAATGAAATAGAAAAAGATTTAGTCTTTTAATATGATTTCACCAAGAAGTTCATCCAGTTTGGTAAGCAGTGGATCAAATATTCAGACCGATGCTTCATGTGGACAGGATGACACCTGAGCTCTAAAGGATGAGACTTAGATATTCTGCTCCCCAAAAGATGCAATGACCATACAAGAGCATGTTTGCTGGGTGGCAGTGATCAACAGTACGAACGTATGTAGAAACATTCATTTCCCATTACCTGCCTGGTGTAAACTGCTATTATAAGCGGGAAGGGTGCGAACGTTAATAGTAGTAGTGAACGACGGGGTGGACTGGAATCTTAAAATGGCCCTGGAAAAAAAAAACTAAAGGTGGCCCCCATGTTGTAGCTGGATCCAAACTGACAGAAGACAGGGCTAACATAAGTAAGCTGGGCCCGCAATACCATATTGCGGCACAAAATAGTGCACAAGCAGAGTCGAATACTACAATGCATCACAAAACAATACCTGACAAGCACAAAATACCTCCCCAGAACCTTTCCTCCTGTGGTGGCCAGCACGGCTTCCACATTCTGTCCTCCTACTTCAGTTGCCTCAGGATAGCAATACAGTTGCCATTTCGGAGTCAGGAGGACAACTGGGGACACCAGCCGGGTACATGAATACTTGACGTTCCCAGCGTTAATTAACCCTGGGAGCGTCAGATCGCTACTTACCTGGCTAAGGTGGCCTCCTGGGCATCGGCCCACCAGGAAGGTTCCCTGCGAGGTCTTTGGCCAGTCCGCCTCTATCTGCCCATGTTAAAAGACCCTTAGAATGGAATAGAAGTTATAGAATAGTTTGTTCATGCCACTGGAATATCCAGTCTATGTGTTCAGGCCTTTAAGAAAATGCATACGGGAACAGTAAATCAGGATCAATTTTTTCCATTTTCCTTAGCTCTGTTCTAGTAAATGGAACTGAACTGCAATTAGACTCATCCCATAGAAAAATTTTAAACTGCTTCCAGTCGAAAATGTTTTGACCCTTTAATAGGAAAAGTGATTTTTAAATATGTTGCTTTTCTATTAACCTTACATTATCGCAGGAAGGTATTAGCTGAAATGATGAGGTTTTTACTTATTTTTTTTATATCTGTATTGAAATGTGCAAAAATTACAAAAAGACCAAGAACCAAGGTCTTACAAAATCCGAGCAGCCTCAGATGAATAATAAAAGGAAAGATCAATAGTGGGGAGAAAATATCCCATATCCATTTTCAAATACAGGCTGACATGCTCAGAGGAAGAAATCAGGAGATAATCAAGAAGCGGAGGGTGGCCATCCACAATCATATAAGTAATTAGGGGTGGGAACATGTGAAGATGGGCAATTTATTCATAAGGATTGCTTAAAGGAGATCCCAGGTGTCCATAATTTCTCAAAGCACTCATGGCTCTGATCCACCCACGCGGTATGCTCCTCCAACCTTTAAACAGTGGCGACTCTAGGATCAATATATAGGGGGGGCACAGAAGATACAGTCAAAAATGGGGAAACACTAATAATTTTCACCAGCTAATCATACTACTGAAAAATACTAAAGCAGCCGCTTCCCCTGCAGCTACGCCCCTGGCACCGGGGTAATATAATTAAGGGGTATCAGGGTACATTGGGTGTAATATAACTGAGGAGGGCTATCAGACATTATAAAGGGTAATATAGCTTACATTATCCCTGTATTACAGTCAGGTCCATAAATATTGGGACATCAACACAATTCTAACATTTTTGGCTCTATACACCACCACAATGGATTTGAAATGAAACGAACAAGATGTGCTTTAACTGCAGACTGTCAGCTTTAATTTGAGGGTATTTACATCCAAATTAGGTGAACGGTGTAGGAATTACAACAGTTTGCATATGTGCCTTCCACTTGTTAAGGGACCAAAAGTAATGGGACAGAATAATAATCATAAATCAAACTTTCACTTTTTAATACTTGGTTGCAAATCCTTTGCAGTCAATTACAGCCTGAAGTCTGGAACGCATAGACATCACCAGACGCTGGGTTTCATCCCTGGTGATGCTCTGCCAGGCCTCTACTGCAACTGTCTTCAGTTCCTGCTTGTCCTTGGGGCATTTTTCCCTTCAGTTTTGTCTTCAGCAAGTGAAATGCATGCTCAATTGGATTCAGGTCAGGTGATTGACTTGGCCATTGCATAATATTCCACTTCTTTCCCTTAAAAAAACTCTTTGGTTGCTTTTGCAGTATGCTTTGGGTCATAGTCCATCTTCACTGTGAAGCGCCGTCCAATGAGTTCTGAAGCATTTGGCTGAATATGAGCAGATAATATTGCCCGAAACTCTTCAGAATTCATCCTGCTGCTTTTGTCAGCAGTCACATCATCAATAAATACAAGAGAACCAGTTCCATTGGCAGCCATACATGCCTACGCCATGACACTACCACCACCATGCTTCACTGATGAGGTGGTATGCTTAGGATCATGAGCAGTTCCTTTCCTTCTCCATACTCTTCTCTTCCCATCACTCTAGTACAAGTTGATCTTGGTCTCATCTGTCCATAGGATGTTGTTCCAGAACTGTGAAGGCTTTTTTAGATGTCATTTGGCAAACTCTAATCTGGCCTTCCTGTTTTTGAGGCTCACCAATGGTTTACATCTTGTGGTGACCCCTCTGTATTCACTCTGGTGAAGTCTTCTCTTGATTGTTGACTTTGACAAACATACACCTACCTCCTGGAGAGTGTTCTTGATATGGCCAACTGTTGTGAAAGGTGTGTTCCATGGTCTTCCGGGTCTTTTGGTGTTGCTGAGCTCACCGGTGCGTTCCTTCTTTTTAATAATGTTCCAAACAGTTGTTTTGGCCAGGCCTAATGTTTTTGCTATCTCTTTGATGGGTTTGTTTTGTTTTTCCAGCCTAATGATGGATTGCTTTACTGATAGTGACAGCTCTTTGGATCTCATCTTGAGAGTTGACAGCAACAGATTCCAAATGCAAATAGCACAAATGAAATGAACTCTGGACCTTTTATCTTCTCATTGTAATTGGGATAATGAGGTAATAACACACATATGCAAACTGTTGTAATTCCTACACCGTTCACCTGATTTGGGTGTAAATACCCTCAAATTAAAACTGACAGTCTGGAGTTAAAGCACATCTTGTTTGTTTTTCATTTCAAATCCATTGTGGTGGTGTATAGAGCCAAAAATGTTAGAATTGTGTCCATGTCCCAATATTTATGGTCGTGACTGTATATATATATATATATATATGTATATTATTTATATATTTTTTGCACTGCCTGAATTGCAGGGGTTAAAGATGGCAGTATAAGTACAATTCTTGGGATGAGTCTGGAGGCTTCGCGTTAACCTGTGTTGCTGTGAGAAATTATTCATTTACATCACTTTTCTTCCAAGGCATTAGATTGGTGACAGTTGTGCTGCCTCTGCTACATGGCCCTGACAGGTAATTAGTCTCGGGGGAATATAAAAATGGGAACCGCAGGTTTCTGTAGTAATGCATCAAATATACTATAAGAAGTTGAATTTCTCTTAGTCTCTCGCAGCTTCGCATATTTCCAGTTTTTTCCTAACTTTAGATTAGAGGATTAATTTAGATATAATTTAATAGAACACATAGACCAATGGATAAGCCTATGGCTAATTATAGGCACAAAGCCATACGGTCATGCTAGAACAGTATGCTCACCACATGCTAAGCAACGCCTGCTTCGTCACACAGCGGGTATAATTTGTCTTTTATACTTCATACATAATGAAGTTCAAAGCTCCCATACCATGTGGTAACAGCAACTAGAATATTCATAAAATACATACTCTGCCGTTACAAAGCCTTCAAATATTGCTGAATTGTAAAATCTGCCATTGAAATGTATTTTTCCTTGGCATTCCAATACAGATTAAAAAAGGCTCCTCTTACAAATAAAAGACCTAAGTGGAACTGTTATGTGAAGACCTCTGCATAATAAGCCAATTTGCACCTAAAATGTGCTGATTATTATGACATGCTACCTTGTTATATCTATGCACACTTGAGTTTGTCATGTCTGATACATTATATGCTATCTAATGTTATATTGACGTGCCCTATGCTGCTGAAAGGTGGCCACTAGGATAGGGTAAAATAGAATTCACTGTATATGTGTAGGCTGTAATGCAGCATGTAAAGACCCCATGTGCGTATTGAACAGATTTGGCTTTGGCTCCTCCCGAGGGCGGTGTGAAGTTAGACCCCTGGTTTTCATCCTTTTATCCCTATATAGGGATCTAGACTTCGATGCAGGGGATGCCAAGCCTCTACCTCTAGGATTAGTATCTGTTCGAGGATTTTGAGCCAAGTGGGTCAAGAGACACTGGTTTGTGGCAAGAGCATAGTCAGTGGACAAGCTGAGGTCAGGACTTGAAGAGTTTGTACAGTCCAGAAGTCAGACAATAGTTCAGGGCAGGGAGCACAAGGTCAATGTGGTGATCAGGAGTTGGTCAGGACAGGTAGCACAGTCTTATAAACAGGCAGAGGTCAGACACGAGAGAGCTAAACAATATAGAACTCTTTTGCAGGACAAGACAGGCTTGGATATACCCTAGGGCAGTGATGGCTAACCTCCAGCACTCCAGCTGTGGTGAAACTATGACTCCTAGCATGCCCCATTCATTTCTTTAAAGTTCTGAGAACAGTCAAGCAAGTGTACATCTTGGGAGTTGTAGATTTACCACCGATGTAGTGCCGGAGGTTAGCCATCATAGCCCAAGGG
Organism: Bufo gargarizans; assembly: GCF_014858855.1. NCBI lineage: Eukaryota > Metazoa > Chordata > Amphibia > Anura > Bufonidae > Bufo > Bufo gargarizans. The sequence goes on from NC_058090.1 coordinate 32,966,278, forward strand.
AGTGCTGCCATTTTATGGGGAGCCAGGGAATCTTAAGAGAGAAAGCAACAGGAATCAGGTTGGAGAAATGGTGTGGATGAGCCATGAAGTAGCGGTGGCCAAGACTGCTGGGAGAGGTGAGATGCCAGCAAGCATGGACTGCCAGCATGACAGAAGCCATGTGCATAGCTGTATAATGTGATTGGTAAGATCACAGGAGTGCACCTTATGGGTCATATACCTACAGGCAGGATGTCTATGCCCCTAAAATTGAGGTAAACCACACTGTTTATTGTAGAAAAATCACTGTGAACTGTTAAAGGGGTTAATTCCTCTGTACAGGGCACAGTAAGAGGTCAGGTGAGTGGTGACACTCAAAGAAACCTTATGCTTAGAGCACAGTCCAGAGAGTCTACATTTGGAGGTGCCAGACAGGGCCTCAACACTGCACCTACAGGAGATAGCCTGTAGACTACTGTGTGTAGCTATCTAGAAAGTAGAGATAAGTGATACTCTCCAATTGGTGCACCAACGCAGGGCCTACATAGGGCATTGAAAGCAGCTGAGCACTGCAGTGAAGAGGGATAGGCTAGAGCAGGGGCAGCCGACATACACTTTTTGGCTCCTATACCCTGAAACAACAGAGGACCTGTAGAGAACAAAAACAGTAACAAAGAGATGACAGTGGGATCCAACAGGAGATGGTGCATCTGAACCAAAATTTATTTTAATATGAAGGAAATGCACCAAATGACATCTATAGTACATCATAAACCATATTTTTCCTCTAATTCCTGGCCTTTCCCCCTCCATTATGGCCACGGAAATCAAGATGGCAACATTTTTTTAAATAAAATGACAACTGTGCTGCTTGCATTCTTTGATGTGATTTTCCAATATGACATGGTTTGCCGATTGGGAATAGATGAGGCGTGCTCATGGGCTTGAAGTACAATGAGAACTTTCTAAGATGACCACAAAAACCTGTGTGATCTTCGAGGGGAGGTGGATTTCTCAGAGAAGATGGCTAGCATAATAAATGTGGGAACTGAAAATCTACTCTCTAAAAAGGATTGGTCTTCTCAATGAGGTGGTCTTCTGGAGATGTTTGACTCTAGTCGGCTCACTAGGTTATAATTAGTGTTGAGTGAATCGAAGCATCCGAAGTGGAATTCAATCCGAAGTTAAGGAAAAAATTTGATTGGTCGCAAAGCCAAATTTCCTCGCGCGGAAGAAAACAGTTAAAAAAGATTATTGGAGAGAGGGACAGTACAGGGAGATCGTAGGGAGAGTTTTTTTGAGACTGTAGAGTGAGCATAGGTAGACTACAGGGACACTGCAGGCTGAGTGTAATCACGCAGTGCATCTGTCACGACCATGTTTATGGCCGTGACTCCTTGGGAGACGCATACAGTTGCCCGCGGTTTGGGTTGTAGTGTCCACCGCAGCTGGAGGCATAATGTTGTTGGCCTCAAGTGCGGTTGCCGCGGACAACAGCTATGTGTGCGGTTCCCTTTGAGTTGTGTGCGCGTTTGTATGCACTTTGGTATGTCTGTGTGCACTCTGTGTTATGTGTGCACTTACATCTTCCCCTCACTGTGGTTGCCTGTGGCAACGTTTGGTTGTTTAGTGTACATGTGGTGGCAGTGTCCCGGCCTTCGGGCTGACTCCCAGGACACGGTTGCCACCCATGTCGTTGCCTGCGGCAACAGCCACAGTGTGTTCGTTGTTTGGACACTTCCCCTTTGTGTTGTGTTTTCCCTTCTGTGGTTTTGGAAGGGTTAACTCCCTTTCTGTGTGTGTGAGTCACGGGGTGTGTCTGACTGTTGGGTGTGGCCTCTTGGCCCTATAAAGCCACAGTTGTAGACAGTATGACCAGAAAGGCTCCTCACCTGGTATCCCTCGAAAGAGGGTGAAGCATGCATCGCCATAGGCTGATGGGGTGCATGCGCGCTCTTTGGAGGGAGAGCGTTATGGGGGTTTCGCCGCTGACGGCGCGGTGAGTGGCGTTCCCCGCCATCCCTTCACCGTTGCCTCGTTTGGCGTCCCCTAATTTTATCTTGCACTTGTGGTGTTTGTTTGGTGTGCGGTTTGCACACCTTCGAAAGAGGGTGCAGCATGCAGTGCCATCCTCTTGTGGCCTGCATGCGCGTTCTCCGGAGGGAGAGCGTTCCGGGGGGATCACCGTTAACGGCACGGTTGGTGGCTTATTCCCCGCCACCTTACCTTCCGTGTCCGTGTTGGTGATCCCTCGTCCCTCTCCATGTTCCCATCTCTGGTCGTTTGCTGGCAGCACTCCGTAAGTGGTCCGGCTGCGTGCTGGTTAGGAGTGTCTGCTGGCAGCGACTGGAGTGGGGACGTGAGTGGAGAGTCCCCTCGTCCATTCTCTGTGGTTCTCTTCCCGTGTCGCTGTGTCGGGCTGCAGGCCTCGCTGGACTGGCTGAGTGTGTGCTGGGAGAGGATGCAGCTGGCGGCGACTTCCTGGGAACCATGTCCTGAGAGTGGACGTTCCCTTCTGCTATCCCCTTGTCTGAGTCCCTCACGAGTTTTTTTTTTTTGGTGGGGGGGGCTTTGAGGGGTGGGAGTGTCACGACCATGTTTATGGCCGTGACTCCTTGGGAGCCGCATACAGTTGCCCGCGGTTTGGGTTGTAGTGTCAACCGCAGCTGGAGGCATAATGTTGTTGGCCTCAAGTGCGGTTCCCTTAAAGTTGTGTGCGCGTTTTTATGCACTTTGGTATGTCTGTGTGCACTCTGTGTTATGTGTGGTGTGCACTTACATCTTCCCCTCACTGTGGTTGCCTGTGGCAATGTTTGGTTGTTTAGTGTACATGTGGTGGCAGTGTCCCGGCCTTCGGGCTGACTTCCAGGACACGGTTGCCACCCATGTCGTTGCCTGCGGCAACAGCCACAGTGTGTTCGTTGTTTGGACACTTCCCCTTTGTGTTGTGTTTTCCCTTCTGTGGTTTTGGAAGGGTTAACTCCCTTTCTGTGTGTGTGAGTCACGGGGTGTGTCTGACTATTGGGTGTGGCCTCTTGGCCCTATAAAGCCCCAGTTGTAGGCAGTAGCCAGGGAGGGTGCTTCAGCCATGCTGGCTGGAGACATCCTCCTGGTTACTTACCAACTGCCAGTGGTCGCCATTCTTCTGGTCATAGCTAATATAATGTCGTTTGGTGTCTAGAAGATGTGTTTGGTTTTATGCTTGTTTATTGCACCTATGGTCCTGGGCTCCCGTGTGATGTGTGTTGTGTGCTGAGTCCTTTTGTTTGTGGATAGCAGTACTTCCACATGGGTTCCAGGCTTTGTGTCTGTGGCAGGTTAGTGTTACGTTTGTGGCAAGTACCCGCCATTGCCATAGGTTGTACTTGTTCTCCCTTCCTTGCAGCTTGGCCAGTGAGACTCCTGTTCCTCCATATCCAGAAGGAACAGGTTGTCTTACCCTGACTCCTAGTCCAGGGACCGGTCGGAGGGTGAGTTAGGGCTCCGAGGTTCCTGAGCATGGGTCCTCCTACCTTAAAGGTTGGCCCATGCAGCTAGGAGTTAGGGTCAGGTTAGGGACGCGATAGGAGGTGACCTGCTCCCTAATCCTGTCGTCCTGGTCAAGCAGCGACCATCTTCCATCATCGCACGGCTGAGGGTTTTCCCCATCCTCAGCCGTGACAGCATCTTGTTCACCTGCTGCACCATTCATACTTAATCTGTTCTGTTATACATACACTTACTGTGCGTCAGACTTGGTCTTAACAGGCAGTCTAATATATTGCCCCGTTTATCTTGTTCACCTGCTGCAGCATTCATACTTAACCTGTCAATATATATATACACTCACCTAAAGAATTATTAGGAACACCTGTTCTATTTCTCATTGATGCGATTATCTAGTCAACCAATCACATGGCAGTTGCTTCAATGCATGTAGGGTTGTGGTCCTGGTCAAGACAATCTCCTGAACTCCAAACTGAATGTCAGAATGGGAAAGAAAGGTGGGCCACAACTGCAGAAGACCCCACCGGGTACCACTCATCTCCACTACTCCACTACAAATAGGAAAAAGAGGCTACAATTTGCACGAGCTCACCAAAATTGGACTGTTGAAGACTGGAAAAATGTTGCCTGGTCTGATGAGTCTCGATTTCTGTTGAGACATTCAAATGGTAGAGTCCGAATTTGGCATAAACAGAATGAGAACATGTATCCATCATGCCTTACCACTGTGCAGACTGGTGGTGGTGGTGTAATGGTGTGGGGGATGTTTTCTGGGCACACTTTAGGCCCCTTAGTGCCAATTGGCCATCGTTTAAATGCCACGGGCTACCTGAGCATTGTTTCTGACCATGTCCATCCCTTCATGACCACCATGTACCCATCCTCTGATGGCTACTTCCAGCAGGATAATGCACCATGTCACAAAGCTCGAATCATTTCAAATTGGTTTCTTGAACATGACAATGAGTTCACTGTACTAAAATGGCCCCCACAGTCACCAGATCTCAACCCAATAGAGCATCTTTGGGATGTGGTGGAACGGGAGTTTCGTGCCCTGGATGTGCATCCCTCAAATCTCCATCAACTGCAAGATGCTATCCTATCAATATGGGCCAACATTTCTAAAGAATGCTATCAGCACCTTGTTGAATCAATGCCACGTAAAATTAAGGCAGTTCTGAAGGCAAAAGGGTGTCCAACACCGCATTAGTATGGTGTTCCTAATAATTCTTTAGGTGAGTGTATATACAGTACAGACCAAAAGTTTGGACACACCTTGTCATTCAAAGAGTTTTCTTTATTTTCATGACTATGAAGGCATCAAAACTATGAATTAACACATGTGGAATTATATACATAACAAACAAGTGTGAAACAACTGAAAATATGTCATATTCTAGGTTCTTCAAAGTAGCCACCTTTTGCTTTGATTACTGCTTTGCACACTCTTGGCATTCTCTTGATGAGCTTCAAGAGGTAGTCACCTGAAATGGTCTTCCAACAGTCTTGAAGGAGTTCCCAGAGATGCTTAGCACTTGTTGGCACTTTTGCCTTCACTCTGCGGTCCAGCTCACCCCAAACCATCTCGATTGGGTTCAGGTCCGGTGACTGTGGAGGCCAGGTCATCTGGCGCAGCACCCCATCACTCTCCTTCATGGTCAAATAGCCCTTACTTTCAAAGTTTTCCCAATTTTACGGCTGACTGACTGACCTTCATTTCTTAAAGTAATGATGGCCACTCGTTTTTCTTTACTTAGCTGCTTTTTTCTTGCCATAATACAAATTCTAACAGTCTATTCAGTAGGACTATCAGCTGTGTATCCACAACGCAACTGATGGTCCCAACCCCATTTATAAGGCAAGAAATCCCACTTATTAAACCTGACAGGGCACACCTGTGAAGTGAAAACCATTTCAGGTGACTACCTCTTGAAACTCATCAAGAGAATGCCAAGAGTGTGCAAAGCAGTAATCAAAAGGTGGCTACTTTGAAGAACCTAGAATATGACATATTTTCAGTTGTTTCACACTTTTTTGTTATGTATATAATTCCACATGTGTTAATTCATAGTTTTGATGCCTTCAGTGTGAATCTACAATTTTCATAGTCATGAAAATAAAGAAAACTCTTTGAATGAGAAGGTGTGTCCAAACTTTTGGTCTGTACTGTATATAATTACTGTGTGTCAGGCTTAGTCTTAACAGGCAGTCTAATATATTGCCCCGTTTATCTTGTTCACCTGCTGCTCCATTAATACTTAATCTGTTACATTACTGATTCAGTTACTGTACACTATGATCAAAAGACAGTTGCCTGGGCCCTCCAAAGGAACGGGCAGTGGAAAAAATGTAGCTGTAGCCACCACAAGTAAGCAGCAGAAGAAAGGTTGGTGGTAGCAGCAGCTGCAGCAACAGGCCAAAGCTGCCACTGTCATCCAGCAGTCTTGTTTTGATCAACAATTCAGCTATACTGGAATGGTTGACTCGCTGTCACAGTCTTGTGTGGGAGGAAAACACCACACCGAGCATAGGAGGGAAAGGTGATAACGGAATAAGACCTGGAAACTAGGGAAGGAAGATTTACACCTCCTAGAGAAAATCCTAACTCCGGCCCTGACAGACTACCAGTATGAACAGGCCCCAAAGGTAAGCAAATTCATACACCGGAAACCTAGAATCCTATTTCACCCTATAGGACCCTGGAACTAATGTCAGGACTGACTCTACCTGTTCCTCCAAAAGGAAGGACGAACAGGGGTCTCCCTCAGGCCTAATGACAAACAACAGGGAAAGGCAACACACACACATATATATAAACAAAATACAAAAGGGAAAGGAAAGACTTATCTTCAATGAAGCTTTGGTAGCACCAGGAACTCAGCTGAGAACCAAACACAAGCTAACCACAAGTCCAACAGAAGCTATCAGGCTACTTTCACACTAGCGTTCGGGGCTCCGCTTGTGAATTCCGTTTGAAAGCTCTCACAAGCGGCCCCGAACGCATCCGTCCAGCCCTAATGCATTCTGAGTGGATGCGGATCCGCTCAGAATACATCAGTCTGGCAGCGTTTGGGATCCGCTCCGCCCAGCAGGCGGACACCCGAACGCAGCTTGCAGCGTTCGGATGTCCGCCTGGCCGTGCGGAGGCAAACGGATCCATCCAGACTTACAATGGAAGTCAATGGGGACGGATCCGTTTAAAGGTGACACAATATGGTGCAATTTTCAAACGGATCCGTCCCCCATTGACTTTCAATGTAAAGTCTGGACGGATCCGTCTGCGGCTACTTTCACACTTAGAATTTATTTTACAATATAATGCAGACGGATCCGTTCTGAACGGATCCATCGTCTGCATTATATGAGCGGATCTGTCTCAGACGAATCCGCTCTGAACGCAAGTGTAAAAAGTAGCCTAAACCGCACAGAATAGTGGGAGAAGCAACAATAAACAGAGAAGGTTAAATGACCACAATAGCCACACCTGGGAAAGAAGGTGTGGCAAAGCACCAGAAACAACACAAACGTCATTTGATCCCAAAGAAAACATGTCAGATCAAACCATGTGTTGCCAGTCTTACAGTTCTCCTGCTACCTGTTGCGGGAACGTCCATATGTCTCGGTACGTCCGTGACACTCGCTCTTCAACATCAGTACAACAGATGACACCAGATACAGCCAGGAATCGGTGTCCTGAACCTGCCCCTTGCTTTTGCGGATCCTTCTGCTAGGCAAGTAAGGATGTGCCGCCGACTCTGCTCCGCTTATTCAGCAACGATAAGCTTTTTGAGGACAGTCAGCAGTTACAGTCTAGCACAGGGTTGGAGGAGAGTTCCACTGTGGACTCCTCTAGGCGTGCAACTACGGATGATGACAGTTGGATGGGAGCACATGTTGCGAGAGGCCAGGATGAGGGACAAACCGATGTAGATGACATGAGCGCACGTGGGAGTCAGATGAACAGGGGGCATGGTTATCATCACGGGGCGAGGGAGAGTGGCGGCAGAGTGCCCATAAGACAGCAGGGTGGAAGCATGCCAATGAGACAGCAGGGTGGCAGCATGCACGTGAGACAGCAGGGTGGAAGTAGTGTGAGATCTGCAGCTAAATGCGGGAGGGGTACATCATCTGCTACTCAGGAGACTACCTGTGAGGAACCTACTAGCAGTGCACAGGTTCATAAAAGAAGTGTCAGAGAGGCATCATGCAGTGGTGAAGGGAAAATGCCATAAGGTTGCTGGGGGACGTTAGTGTGGTGTTATGCAGGATATGTGGGTAGAAGGTGAGGTGCTAGGGTGCTAATTTTGCCCCTGTGTCAACTTACAGAGCGTCACCATAAAGTGGTGTTGGAAAACCATGCCGCTCATTTAGTCTTACAGCCTGATGCATTTTCCGACGGTGTGCACCCCCTCTCCAGCAGTCAGGGCTCGCCAAAGCAAGCAGAAGGAAGCTGTCATTCCTTCCCATCAACTTCAACATCGTCTATAGCTCAGGATGCTTCTTCTAGTCCTCATCACTTGTTTTAACAGCAATTGATCACCAGGGCGATTGCTAAAAGACAATAGTATGCATGTAGTCATCCAACAGTGCAGAAGCTGAACGTGCACCTAGCTGAGTTGCTGGTACTATAGTCCCTCACTTTCCATGTAGCTGACTCTGCACGTTTCAGAGAGCTAATGGCTTGTGCGCAGCCAATGTGGAGCATCACAAGACGACATTACTTTTCTAAAAAAGATGTACTAGCCCTGCACACATATACGTTGAGCAGCAGGTGAGCCAGTCCTTGGGCCTCTTGGTATCTGGTAGAGTTCACGCCAGTGCTAACGTATGGAGTTGCAACTATGGTCAAGGACAATATATGTAGTTCACAGCCCACTGGGTAAACGTGGTTTCAGACCAGGCACACCAGCAACTTGGCCAGGTGATGGCAATACCTCCTCTGCTTGGTAATGCTGGGATTTCCTTGCCAATGTTTTCCTCTGCCTCCTCATCCTCCACCTTGTCCTCACCCTCCAATATAGGAACAGTACACAGTGGTCCTCCAGCATATTACCTATGCAAAGCTAGTCGTTGTCACGTGGTTCTGTACCTTGTCAGCCTGGGCGAATGTACAGTAGCCACACTGGGGAGGAACTGCGAAGCGTCATCAATAAAGAAATCGAAAAATCTGACTGTCTCCTCATCAACTAGAGGTAGGAACCATGGCTAATGATAACGGGAAGAACATTTTGTCCGTGCTGCCTCAGGGAGGGCTGACCCATACGCCCTGCATGGCTCACGTCTTCAATCTCATTGTCACCTGGTTCCTCAAGTCTTCCACTGAACTGCAAGAGCTGTTAAAAATGTCCAGGAAACTGTGCATGCACTTCAGCCACACTTACCGTTAGACAGTGGCAGCTCATGCGTGAGATGTGCTGTTTGCTCAGGCCCTGTGAGGAGGCCACTTTATTTTTCAGTTGGCATAACTACGGGATTAATTATGTCATTCCCACTTCTTCACATCCTGGAGGGGATGCTGACAAATCTGATTGGCGAGGGGACAGAAGACATTGCTTCTGCTGCCACCACCACCATCCCCACTCTGTATTGGGGCCACTACTGTTAATGCTGCCACCATCCCCACTCTGTCATGGGGCCACTACTGCTGCTGCCACCGTCCCCACTCTGTCATGGGGCCACTATTGTCATGGTTACAGCCATTGCTTCTGCTGCCACTATGCCTACTCTGTCATGGGGCCCCTTTTGTCACTATCACTGACACTGCTGCTGCCACTGTCCCTATTCTGTCATGGGGGCCACTTTTGTCATGGTTACTGCTGTATCTGCTGCCATTGTCCCCACTCTGTCATGGGGCCACTACTGCCACTACAGCTGCTGTCATCCTCCTCACTCTGTCATGGGGAAACTACTTGAATCTTGGGGCACAGTTAAGTCTATGCTGATAAATTAGACCTGAAGCTAACATTGCCCTGTAATACTGATGCACAGTGATTCGACATCTAACAGAAGGGATTAAAAATCATGTGTTTGGACTGCCACAACATGCATTTAAAGAAATTTATTTTCTCCACTACTTTATTGACACTGCCTCTATTTAGTTATTTTGTTCCACTAAGGAGCCATTTGGACACAGCAGGGGCGCGCAGTGTTTTTTTATTTTTTTTTTGCTTTACTGAAGGGTGCTGTATGCTTTTCTTTTTGTTTAAGATTATCTATGAATCTTGGTGCACCAAACAGTGATGTAGATGGCGATCAATTATACTGTACCTGTAATACTGACGGCACAGTACCTACAGAACGGAGTAACTATGAATGTGGGTGTAGTAAAAAGAAATGTCCAGCTGACCAATAGCTTTCCTCTGTTAAGTGCACGGAAGGGCCCAAGTAATTCCTTGCATATCCACACGAAAAAACTGAAATCCAGCACTAATGTAGATTTTTTAGGTCTGGTCTTTATTTCCACTAATATAAAACATCCAACGGCACCTTCTCCCACTCGCACACATTTACGCGTTTTGAACAATCCGGTTCTTAATCATAACAAGGTAGGTTTGCCTCACTATGGACTTAAATAGGTCCCGCCTCCTCCCAACAGAGGGAGAGAGGGGGAGGGGGGACCCAATCCAGGGCAAATACCTGCTCAGACACGTATACACCTGTGATACAATAAAACAATATATGGATATATAAATGCACTTATAAAATACATCATCGCCTGTATGTAACATGAACCTGCAAATGGGGGTGTCATAGTCCATAGTGATGCAAACATACCTTGTTATGATTAAGAACAGGATTGTTCGAAACGCTTAAATATGTGCGAGTGGGAGAAGGTGCCACTGGATGTTTTATATTGGTGGAAATAAAGACCAGACCTAAAGATCTACATTAGTGCTGGATTTCAGTTTTTTCGTATGAATGTGGGTGCAGTAGAACGTAATGCACACAGCGATACACTCTGCCTGCAATCTCCCTGCATTTTAACCTCCAAGCCTTCACACTGAGATTGGACCACCAAGTGGGAGGAATATGATTAGGCAGATTGGCCTGGGTATACCTGATTTGTCACAAATCTAATTTCTTCTCGAAGTTTAGCGAGTCAACCAAATCGAACTTTTCAAAACGTCACTCATCACTAGTTATAATAATCCAGTTTTATTCTAGAGCCAGGATAAATCCCAGGATGAGTCGGAATCTTCATGTAAAAGTTATTACCTTTGTTATTATTTCCTATTCACCAGCGACACATTTGTCTAGTTGCATTTATTTGTCACATTCTCATACCTGACGATAATATCAAATACGCCTCGTATAGCAATCAATCAAATCAGTGTTAATTCATTCAGTTGGACTGGGAAATCCAGAATCACTTTCTATTTTGTTCCCCTGTCACATATTGACTACCTAGTGCTTTCTGATTAGCATAATAACTAATGGCACAAAGATTAGCCCAGCATAAATGACAAACCCAATAGACCCATAGACTAAATGTGCACTGACGTACACAAATCAGTAGAGACTCCAGCATAAAATAAACTGCACATAGACAGTATACAAGCTGACACACACTGACATCCTGTGTCACATCAACAGGAGAGGGACATGGTCAGGATCGTAAAATAGGCACTGGTTAAAAGGGGTGCATTAGGGAATTCCAATTTAATAGGGAGGAGATCCTCCTTTAGGACCCTGATCTATAAACTGGAGCAAAGAATGGCTCCAAAGGATGTGTCTCATTCTGGGGGACTGTCACGGCCACGGTTATGGCCGTGACTCCTTGGGAGCCACATACAGTTGCCCGCGGTTTGGGTAGTTGTGTCAACCGCAGCTGAGGCATAATGTTGTTAGCCTCAGTGCGGTTGCCGCGGACAACAGCTATGTGTGCGGTTCCCTTGGAGTTGTGTGCGTTTGTGTATGCACTTTTTGTATGTCTGTGTACACCGTGTTGTTTTGGTGTGCACTGACATCATTCCCCGCACTGTGGTTGCCCGTGGCAACGTTTGGTTGTAGTGTGTACATGTGGTGGCACTGTCCCGGCCCTCGGGCTGACTCCCAGGACATAGTTGCCACCCATGTCGTTGCTGGCGGCTACAGCCACAGTGTGTGTTGGATTTGGACACTTCCCCTTTATGTTCTGTTTCCCCTTCTGTTGTATTGGAAGGGTTAACTCCCTTCTGTGTGTGTGAGCCACAGGGTGTGTCTGATTGGTGGGTGTGGCCTCTGGGCCCTATATAGCCTCTGTGTTTGCTATGGCTCAGTGGGGTTGCTTCAGCCATGCTTGCTGGAGCAGCCGCCTGTCTCCTCCATCTGCCAAGTGGGGGCCATCCTTCTGGTCATAGCAAAATATATGTCCTTTGGTGTTTGTGTGATGTTCAGTTTATGTTTTCCTTTACTTTTCTGTGCAGCTATGGATCTGGGTTCCTGTGTGTGGATGTGTGTGTGCTGAGTTACATTTATGTTGTTTGTGGACTCTAGCTTGCCTGCACACGGACCCAGTCAGCAAGGCTGTGGCAGGTGGCAGGTGGCTGGAACTAGTGCAGCACCTGCCATATCCATAGGCCTGTTGATGTTCCCTTCTTTATGCTGCTTGGCCAAGGAGACTCCTGCTCCTCCGTGTCTAGGAGGAGTGGGTTGTCTTACTCTGTTCTCTTAGTTCAGGGCCGACTTGAGGGCTTGTAGGGACTATAAGGTTCCAGCGTATGAGCCCTCCTACCATCAAGGTCGGCTCATACTGACAGGAGACAGGGTCAGCGTTAGGGACGCAATAGGAGGTGACCTGCTCCCTAACTCTGTGGTCCTGGCCAGTAGCAACCGGACATCCACCATCACCGCACGGCTGAGGATTTCCCCCATCCTCAGCCCTGACAGTATGACCAGAAAGGCTCCTCACCTGGTTTCCCTCGAAAGAGGGTAAAGCATGCACCGCCGTCTGCGGATGGGGTGCATGCGCGCTCTTCGGAGGGAGAGCGTTCTGGGGGTTTTCGCCTTTGACGGCGCGGTGAGTGGCTTTTCCCCGCCTTTTCCTCACCGTGTTCGTTTGGCGTCCCCCTGATTCTATTGCACGTGGTGTTTTGTTTGGTGTGCGGTTGGGCATACCTTCGGAAGAGGGTGCAGCATGCAGTCCCACCCCCTTGTGGCCTGCATGCGCGTTCTCCGGAGGGAGAACGTTCCGGGGGGACCACCGTTACGGCACGGTTGGTGGCTTATTCCCCGCCACCGTACCTTCCGTGTCCGTGTTGGTGGTCCCCCGTCCCTCTCCATGTTCCCATCTCTGGTCGTTTGCTGGCAGCACTCCGTAAGTGGTCCGGCTGCGTGCTGGTTAGGAGTGTGCTGGCAGCGACTGGAGTGGGGACGTTAGTGGAGAGTCCCCTCGTCCACTCTCTGTGGTTCCATCCCTGTGTCGCTGGTGCGGGCTGCAGGCCTCGTCGGACTGGCTAGTGTGAGCTGGGAGAGGATGCAGCTGACAGCGACTTTCTGGGAACCATGTCTGAGAGTGGACGTCCCCTTCTCCTATCCCCTTGTCTGAGCCCCTCACAAGTTTGTTTTTGGTGGGGGGGCTTTGAGGGGTGGGAGTGTCACAGCCACGGTTATGGCCGTGACTCCTTGGGAGCCGCATACAGTTGCCCGCGGTTTGGGTTGTTGTGTCAACCGCAGCTGAGGCATAATGTAGTTAGCCTCAGTGCGGTTGCTGCGGACAACAGCTATGTGTGCGGTTCCCTTGGAGTTGTGTGCGTTTGTGTATGCACTTTTTGTATGTCTGTGTACACCGTGTTGTTTTGGTGTGCACTGACATCATTCCCCGCACTGTGGTTGCCCGTGGCAACGTTTGGTTGTAGTGTGTACATGTGGTGGCACTGTCCCGGCCCTCGGGATGACTCCCAGGACATAGTTGCCACCCATGTCGTTGCCGGCGGCTACAGCCACAGTGTGTGTTGGATTTGGACACTTCCCCTTTATGTTCTGTTTCCCCTTCTGTTGTATTGGAAGGGTTAACTCCCTTCTGTGTGTGTGAGTCACGGGGTGTGTCTGATTGGTGGGTGTGGCCTCTGGGCCCTATATAGCCTCTGTGTTTGCTATGGCTCAGTGGGGTTGCTTCAGCCATGCTTGCTGAAGCAGCCGCCTGTCTCCTCCATCTGCCAAGTGGGGGCCATCCTTCTGGTCATAGCAAAATATATGTCCTTTGGTGTTTGTGTGATGTTCAGTTTATGTTTTCCTTTACTTTTCTGTGCAGCTATGGATCTGGGTTCCTGTGTGTGGATGTGTGTGTGCTGAGTTACATTTATGTTGTTTGTGGACTCTAGCTTGCCTGCACACGGACCCAGTCAGCAAGGCTGTGGCAGGTGGCTGGAACTAGTGCAGCACCTGCCATATCCATAGGCCTGTTGATGTTCCCTTCTTTATGCTGCTTGGCCAAGGAGACTCCTGCTCCTCCGTGTCTAGGAGGAGTGGGTTGTCTTACTCTGTTCTCTTAGTTCAGGGCCGACTTGAGGGCTTGTAGGGACTATAAGGTTCCAGCGTATGAGCCCTCCTACCATCAAGGTCGGCTCATACTGACAGGAGACAGGGTCAGCGTTAGGGACGCAATAGGAGGTGACCTGCTCCCTAATTCTATGGTCCTGGCCAGTAGCGACCGGACATCCACCATCACCGCACGGCTGAGGATTTCCCCCATCCTCAGCCGTGACAGGGACACAACACATCCATGCATTACACAGACAGCTTATTGATTTAAAAGTTTACAATGTAATGCTTAATTTCCCCTGTGGTGGCGCTGCAGGCAAATTGAAAACTTGCCGTGGCATTCCGTCAGAGTTAACAGCTAATCAGAAGAATCGGTTTTATATATTCAATATACCTTGAAGTGAACGTCCACTTATGAAAACCTTGTCAGATTGATTTCTTAATATACCTTTACTGTGGTCATAATTCTATTTTCCTGATACAGACTGACACATCCGTTTTAGAGACATAGGGGGTTGTTTATTAAGACCGGCAACTTATACCCTGGGCTTAATTCGCATGCACCAAAGTTATGTAGAGACACAAGCTTGGGCGAGGAATAGGCACAGATTTTGCCGCAAAGCCCCTTTGCGACTAAATTTGCCCATTAAATACCCCAATAGTGGTGTATATTTCTTAATTGTTTTTATTTCCTATTGTTTTAGGTGACTGACCATTACATGCATTATAAACCATTTTTTTTACCAGTGTTCCTCTCTGTTGGTGTCATCTATAATTCTCTTCCCTGAGCTACTGGTAGAGACTAGGTGCTGTGATGTCTCCTATACACAGCACACATAGAGGAGGAGATCCTGTTCCTTATCCCCCTGTATTACATCCTTAGAAGCAGCAGCATGAAGAACATTATACAGCAGTACTAAACAGTGTAGCTGTGTATCCAGCATCGGGGTGATTTACAAGAGCCAGAAGCAGTTTCTCTGTGTGCCTGTGCCTTTGTTTCCCTTCAGCAGCTCACTTCTCCCCTTCCCTCTCTCCCCTCTACATAGACTACTGTGGGCAGCATGTAACCTGATCCCTCAGTGAGCTGATATTCCTTTTTCTCTCTATAGACAGATTTTAACTATGATGTAAGAAAATTACTAGAGCCAGCAGCAGCGTCTCTGTGTGTCTGTGCCCTTGCTTCCCTCCAGCGTCTCCTCTCCTTCTTCCCTCCTCTCTTTATAGACTTCTATGGGCAGCATGTAACCTAATCCCTCAGTGAACTAATACTCCATCTTGTCTCTCAAGACACATTTTAGCTATGAAATAGGCAACTTACTAGAGCCAATAGAAGTTTATCTGGGTATCTGTTCCTCTGTTTCCCTCCAACAGCTCACACCTCTTCCTTCCCTCCCTACTCATAGACTTCTATGGGCAACATGTAACCTGATCCCTCAGTGAGCTCATATTCCATCATGTCTCTCCAGACAGAGTTTAGCTATGAATCGAGGGTGAAACTCATAAGTATAAAACAAGTCATTCATTTTTTTTGTCTGTATAATTGATTCATGCAAGCTTTTTGAAAGTCCAGTGCCTATGTAAATTATAAAAATTGTGGCTACCTACAAAGACCACTAGCGGATGCTTAGAAATTTACTGCATTACTGAGTTGAATATATAAACAGTACAGATGTAGTAGAGTTAACACACATGCTTTTTGAGACGTGTTATCTAAACTAAATGCGTTAAGCAAACACCTTCAATTGCTTTTCAACTGCTTTTGTTTAAAGATAACGTGATGAGTTAAGAAATTTGAGTTAAGAGTTTGTGTGTTAACCCTGCTACATCTGTATGTAGTATGCTCCCTTTAGCGGTGACTGTAGACTGCCAGAATTTTATCATTCAACGCAATGACTATACACGGGATTTAGAGCTATGTATCAGGAAAATTGAACTCTAACTGTTATAAAGTTATATTAAGATTTTTTTTTAGATTAAACATAAGGATCTGGATGATGAATGACCACCTTTTTTTCAATTAAGTTAGTGAAGCCCCTTGAATCATATATATTGAACATGCCTTATAGATCTGTGTTTCTG
The DNA here is from genome assembly GCF_014858855.1 of Bufo gargarizans. NCBI lineage: Eukaryota > Metazoa > Chordata > Amphibia > Anura > Bufonidae > Bufo > Bufo gargarizans. Next base: position 32,982,283 of record NC_058090.1, read on the forward strand.
GTTATTACCACTAGATTCTTTCTTTGTTATCTAACCTTCGGTGACCTGTGAAGATCCAAGTCAGTCACTTAGCTAGACTTATTTTTTCTTTCTGTTTTCTGTTATCCATCCTCAACTCTTAACTTCCTGTTAAAATTTTTGTCGGGGCAATTTTTTTTACGCAAAACATTTTTAAGTCTTGAATCCTTTCTATTCCCACAACTCTCATTCCTTTTATTTCCCTTGCATAGTATTGACTTGTATACTGCTTTTAATTAATCACCATGCCCTTTCTAGGCAGCAGCCTGAACTTTTGAATGCATTTTTTTTTTATCATTTTAAGCTGGGTCATTTAGCAATGAAATGTAATATATATATTGAGCAGATACAGCAGTGCTTCATTTTTAAAGCAGCACTTTTTGCTCCAGAGCTGCTTTTCTTACTGTAACTGGGTATTTGGTCAGCCATAGGGATGAGCGAACTCGAACTGTATAGTTCGGGTTCGTACCGAATTTTGGGGTGTCCGTGACACGGACCCGAACCCGGACATTTTCGTAAAAGTCCGGGTTCGGGTTCGGTGTTCGTCGCTTTCTTCGCGCTTTTGTGACGCTTTCTTGGCGCTTTTTGAAAGGCTGCAAAGCAGCCAATCAACAAGCGTCATACTACTTGCCCCAAGAGGCCATCACAGCCATGCCTACTATTGGCATGGCTGTGATTGGCCAGAGCACCATGTGACCCAGCCTCTATTTAAGCTGGAGTCACATAGCGCCGCCCGTCACTCTGCTCTGATTAGCGTAGGGAGAGGTTGCGGCTGCGACAGTAGGGCGAGATTAGGCAGATTAACTCCTCCAAAGGACTTGATTAACTGATCGATCTGCAGCTGTGGATCATTGAGCTGCTGATCCTCAGTTGCTCACTGTTTTTAGGCTGCCCAGACCGTTTGTCAGTCACATTTTTCTGGGGTGATCGGCGGCCATTTTGTGTCTTGTGGTGCGCCAGCACAAGCTGCGACCAAGTGCATTTAACCCTCAATGGTGTGGTTGTTTTTTGGCTAAAGCCTACATCAGGGTGAAGCTGTCACACCAAGTGCATTTAACCAGCAATAGTCTGTTCATTTTTTGGCCATATACAAAATCAGGGGCAAGCTGCGCCTGTCACCAAGTGCATTTAACCCTCAATGGTGTGGTTGTTTTTTGGCTAAAGCCTACATCAGGGTGAAGCTGTCACACCAAGTGCATTTAACCAGCAATAGTCTGTTAATTTTTTGGCCATATACTAAATCAGGGGCAAGCTGCGCCTGTCACCAAGTGCATTTAACCCTCAATGGTGTGGTTGTTTTTTGGCTAAAGCCTACATCAGGGTGAAGCTGTCACACCAAGTGCATTTAACCAGCAATAGTCTGTTTATTTTTTGGCCATATCCCAGTCTAATTCTGTCACTAAATCCATACCGGTCACCCAGCGCCTAAATACTAGGCCTCAAATTTATATCCCGCTAAATCTGTCCTTAGTGCTGTAGCTGGGCGAGTTATTTAGTGTCCGTTCAAGCACATTTCTTGTTCTGGGTTGAAATACAATTCCCAATTTAGCAATTTCATAATTTAGTGGTTTCTGCTATATCAGAGCTATTTGAAATCTATCCCTAAAAGGGTATATAATATTCAAGGTGCACATTGGGTCATTCAGAATAACTTCACACACACCCGCTACTGTGTATTTCCAAGTCTAATTCTGGCACTAAACCCATACCTGTCACCCAGCGCCTAAATACTAGGCCTCAAATTTATATCCCGCTAAATCTGTCCCTAGTGCTGTAGCTGGGCGAGTTATTTAGTGTCCGTTCAAGCACATTTCTTGTTCTGGGTTGAAATACAATTCCCAATTTAGCAATTTCATAATTTAGTGGTTTCTGCTATATCAGAGCTATTTGAAATCTATCCCTAAAAGGGTATATAATATTCAAGGTGCACATTGGGTCATTCAGAATAACTTCACACACACCCGCTACTGTGTATTTCCAAGTCTAATTCTGGCACTAAACCCATACCTGTCACCCAGCGCCTAAATACTAGGCCTCAAATTTATATCCCGCTAAATCTGTCCTTAGTGCTGTAGCTGGGCGAGTTATTTAGTGTCCGTTCAAGCACATTTCTTGTTCTGGGTTGAAATACAATTCCCAATTTAGCAATTTCATAATTTAGTGGTTTCTGCTATATCAGAGCTATTTGAAATCTATCCCTAAAAGGGTATATAATATTCAAGGTGCACATTGGGTCATTCAGAATAACTTCACACACACCCGCTACTGTGTATTTCCAAGTCTAATTCTGGCACTAAACCCATACCTGTCACCCAGCGCCTAAATACTAGGCCTCAAATTTATATCCCGCTAAATCTGTCCTTAGTGCTGTAGCTGGGCGAGTTATTTAGTGTCCGTTCAAGCACATTTCTTGTTCTGGGTTGAAATACAATTCCCAATTTAGCAATTTCATAATTTAGTGGTTTCTGCTATATCAGAGCTATTTGAAATCTATCCCTAAAAGGGTATATAATATTCAAGGTGCACATTGGGTCATTCAGAATAACTTCACACACACCCGCTACTGTGTATTTCCAAGTCTAATTCTGGCACTAAACCCATACCTGTCACCCAGCGCCTAAATACTAGGCCTCAAATTTATATCCCGCTAAATCTGTCCCTAGTGCTGTAGCTGGGCGAGTTATTTAGTGTCCGTTCAAGCACATTTCTTGTTCTGGGTTGAAATACAATTCCCAATTTAGCAATTTCATAATTTAGTGGTTTCTGCTATATCAGAGCTATTTGAAATCTATCCCTAAAAGGGTATATAATATTCAAGGTGCACATAGGGTCATTCAGAATAACTTCACACACCCGCTACTGTGCATTTCCAAATCTAATTCTGTCACTAAACCCATACCTGTCACCCAGCGCCTAAATACTAGGCCTCAAATTTATATCCCGCTAAATCTCTCGTTACCGCTGTCCTGTTGTGGCTGGGAAAGTTATTTAGTGTCCGTCAAAGCACATTTTTTGTTCTGGGTTGAAATACAATTCCCAATTTAGCAATTTCATAATTTAGTCGTTTCTGCTATATCAGAGCTATTTGAAATCTATCCCTAAAAGGGTAGATCATATTGAAGGTGCACATAGGGTCATTCAGAATAACTTCACACACACGCTTCTGTGCATTTCCAAGTCTAATTCTGTCACTAAATCCATACCGGTCACCCAGCGCCTAAATACTAGGCCTCAAATTTATATCCCGCTGAATTTGAATACAATACATTGGGCCAAATAATATATTTGTTGTTGTGGTGAACCATAACAATGAGAAAAACATCTAGTAAGGGACGCGGACGTGGACATGGTCGTGGTGGTGTTAGTGGACCCTCTGGTGCTGGGAGAGGACGTGGCCGTTCTGCCACATCCACACGTCCTAGTGTACCAACTACCTCAGGTCCCAGTAGCCGCCAGAATTTACAGCGATATATGGTGGGGCCCAATGCCGTTCTAAGGATGGTAAGGCCTGAGCAGGTACAGGCATTAGTCAATTGGGTGGCCGACAGTGGATCCAGCACGTTCACATTATCTCCCACCCAGTCTTCTGCAGAAAGCGCACAGATGGCGCCTGAAAACCAACCCCATCAGTCTGTCACATCACCCCCATGCATACCAGGGAAACTGTCTCAGCCTCAAGTTATGCAGCAGTCTCTTATGCTGTTTGAAGACTCCGCTGGCAGGGTTTCCCAAGGGCATCCACCTAGCCCTTCCCCAGCGGTGAAAGACATAGAATGCACTGACGCACAACCACTTATGTTTCCTGATGATGAGGACATGGGAATACCACCTCAGCATGTCTCTGATGATGACGAAACACAGGTGCCAACTGCTGCGTCTTTCTGCAGTGTGCAGACTGAACAGGAGGTCAGGGATCAAGACTGGGTGGAAGACGATGCAGGGGACGATGAGGTCCTAGACCCCACATGGAATGAAGGTCGTGCCACTGACTTTCACAGTTCGGAGGAAGAGGCAGTGGTGAGACCGAGCCAACAGCGTAGCAAAAGAGGGAGCAGTGGGCAAAAGCAGAACACCCGCCGCCAAGAGACTCCGCCTGCTACTGACCGCCGCCATCTGGGACCGAGCACCCCAAAGGCAGCTTCAAGGAGTTCCCTGGCATGGCACTTCTTCAAACAATGTGCTGACGACAAGACCCGAGTGGTTTGCACGCTGTGCTATCAGAGCCTGAAGCGAGGCATTAACGTTCTGAACCTGAGCACAACCTGCATGACCAGGCACCTGCATGCAAAGCATGAACTGCAGTGGAGTAAACACCTTAAAACCAAGGAAGTCACTCAGGCTCCCCCTGCTACCTCTTCTGCTGCTGCCGCCTCGGCCTATTCTGCTGCTGCCGCCTCGGCCTCTTCCTCCGCCTCTGGAGGAACGTTGGCACCTGCCGCCCAGCAAACAGGGGATGTACCACCAACACCACCACCACCACCTCCGTCACCAAGCGTCTCAACCATGTCACACGCCAGCGTTCAGCTCTCCATCTCACAAACATTTGATAGAAAGCGTAAATTCCCACCTAGCCACCCTCGATCCCTGGCCCTGAATGCCAGCATTTCTAAACTACTGGCCTATGAAATGCTGTCATTTAGGCTGGTGGACACAGACAGCTTCAAACAGCTCATGTCGCTTGCTGTCCCACAGTATGTTGTTCCCAGCCGGCACTACTTCTCCAAGAGAGCCGTGCCTTCCCTGCACAACCAAGTATCCGATAAAATCAAGTGTGCACTGCGCAACGCCATCTGTGGCAAGGTCCACCTAACCACAGATACGTGGACCAGTAAGCACGGCCAGGGACGCTATATCTCCCTAACTGCACACTGGGTAAATGTAGTGGCAGCTGGGCCCCAGGCGGAGAGCTGTTTGGCGCACGTCCTTCCGCCGCCAAGGATCGCAGGGCAACATTCTTTGCCTCCTGTTGCCACCTCCTCCTTCTCGGCTTCCTCCTCCTCTTCTTCCACCTGCTCATCCAGTCAGCCACACACCTTCACCACCAACTTCAGCACAGCCCGGGGTAAACGTCAGCAGGCCATTCTGAAACTCATATGTTTGGGGGACAGGCCCCACACCGCACAGGAGTTGTGGCGGGGTATAGAACAACAGACCGACGAGTGGTTGCTGCCGGTGAGCCTCAAGCCCGGCCTGGTGGTGTGTGATAATGGGCGAAATCTCGTTGCAGCTCTGGGACTAGCCAATTTGACGCACATCCCTTGCTTGGCGCATGTGCTGAATTTGGTGGTGCAGAAGTTCATTCACAACTACCCCGACATGTCAGAGCTGCTGCATAAAGTGCGGGCCGTCTGTTCGCGCTTCCGGCGTTCACATCCTGCTGCTGCTCGCCTGTCTGCGCTACAGCGTAACTTCGGCCTTCCCGCTCACCGCCTCATATGCGACGTGCCCACCAGGTGGAACTCCACCTTGCACATGCTGGACAGACTGTGCGAGCAGCAGCAGGCCATAGTGGAGTTTCAGCTGCAGCACGCACGGGTCAGTCGCACTACAGAACAGCACCACTTCACCACCAATGACTGGGCCTCCATGCGAGACCTGTGTGCCCTGTTGCGCTGTTTCGAGTACTCCACCAACATGGCCAGTGGCGATGACACCGTTATCAGCGTTACAATACCACTTCTATGTCTCCTTGAGAAAACACTTAGGGCGATGATGGAAGAGGAGGTGGCCCAGGAGGAGGAGGAGGAGGAGGAGGAGGAAGAGGGGTCATTTTTAGCACTTTCAGGCCAGTCTCTTCGAAGTGACTCAGAGGGAGGTTTTTGGCAACAGCAGAGGCCAGGTACAAATGTGGCCAGCCAGGGCCCACTACTGGAGGACGAGGAGGACGAGGATGAGGAGGAGGTGGAGGAGGATGAGGATGAAGCATGGTCACAGCGGGGTGGCACCCAACGCAGCTCGGGTCCATCACTGGTGCGTGGCTGGGGGGAAAGGCAGGACGATGACGATACGCCTCCCACAGAGGACAGCTTGTCCTTACCCCTGGGCAGCCTGGCACACATGAGCGACTACATGCTGCAGTGCCTGCGCAACGACAGCAGAGTTGCCCACATTTTAACCTGTGCGGACTACTGGGTTGCCACCCTGCTGGATCCACGCTACAAAGACAATGTGCCCACCTTACTTCCTGCACTGGAGCGTGATAGGAAGATGCGCGAGTACAAGCGCACGTTGGTAGACGCGCTACTGAGAGCATTCCCAAATGTCACAGGGGAACAAGTGGAAGCCCAAGGCCAAGGCAGAGGAGGAGCAAGAGGTCGCCAAGGCAGCTGTGTCACGGCCAGCTCCTCTGAGGGCAGGGTTAGCATGGCAGAGATGTGGAAAACTTTTGTCAACACGCCACAGCTAACTGCACCACCACCTGATACGCAACGTGTTAGCAGGAGGCAACATTTCACTAACATGGTGGAACAGTACGTGTGCACACCCCTCCACGTACTGACTGATGGTTCGGCCCCATTCAACTTCTGGGTCTCTAAATTGTCCACGTGGCCAGAGCTAGCCTTTTATGCCTTGGAGGTGCTGGCCTGCCCGGCAGCCAGCGTTTTGTCTGAACGTGTATTCAGCACGGCAGGGGGCGTCATTACAGACAAACGCAGCCGCCTGTCTACAGCCAATGTGGACAAGCTGACGTTCATAAAAATGAACCAGGCATGGATCCCACAGGACCTGTCCGTCCCTTGTCCAGATTAGACATTAACTACCTCCCCATAACCATATATTATTGGACTCCAGGGCACTTCCTCATTCAATCCTATTTTTATTTTCATTTTACCATTATATTGCGAGGCTACCCAAAGTTGAATGAACCTCTCCTCTGCCTGTGTGCTAGGCCTAAATATATGCCAATGGACTGTTGCAGTGGTGGGTGACGTGAAGCCTCATTCTCTGCTATGACATGCAGACTAATTCTCTGCTGACATGAAGACAGATTCTCTGTTACGGGACCTCTCTCCTCTGCCTGTGTGTGTGCTGGGCCTAAATATATGCCAATGGACTGTTGCAGTGGTGGCTGACGTGAAGCCTCATTCTCTGCTATGACATGCAGACTAATTCTCTGCTGACATGAAGCCAGATTGTCTGTTACGGGACCTCTCTCCTCTGCCTGTGTGTGTGCTGGGCCTAAATATATGCCAATGGACTGTTGCAGTGGTGGCTGACGTGAAGCCTCATTCTCTGCTATGACATGCAGACTAATTCTCTGCTGACATGAAGACAGATTCTCTGTTACGGGACCTCTGTCCTCTGCCTGTGTGTGTGCTGGGCCTAAATATATGCCAATGGACTGTTGCAGTGGTGGCTGACGTGAAGCCTCATTCTCTGCTATGACATGCAGACTAATTCTCTGCTGACATGAAGACAGATTCTCTGTTACGGGACCTCTCTCCTCTGCCTGTGTGTGTGCTGGGCCTAAATATATGCCAATGGACTGTTGCAGTGGTGGCTGACGTGAAGCCTCATTCTCTGCTATGACATGCAGACTGATTCTCTGCTGACATGAAGCCAGATTGTCTGTTACGGGACCTCTCTCCTCTGCCTGGGTGCTGGGTAGTGTTGAGCGCGAATATTCGAAAAGCAAATTTTTTTCGCGAATATCGCAACTTCGCGATTTCGCGAATATTTCGAATATAGTGCTATATATTCGTAAAAACGAATATTCGTTTTTTGTTTTTTCCCCCCCCCCCACAAAATTACAGTACACATATAATTGATTGTTTCCCAAAGGTCCAACAGCTCAGATCTTACTCACATTGCCTAGAAAGTGATTGAGGCGCGAATCTTCGTAAGGCGATTTTATTAGCGCACATGCGAATATCGGCACGTCCCAGAACAGAGGCAAAGGGCTTTGCATTCATACATTAGTGAATTGAGTTGCGAATCTTCGTAAGGCGATTTTATTAGCGCACATGCGAATATCTACACTTGTCCCAGAACAGAGGCAAAGGGCTTTGCATTCATACATTAGTGATTGAATTGAGCTGCGAATCTTCGTAAGGCGATTTTATTAACGCAAATGCAAATATCTACACTTGTCCCCAGAACAGAGAGGCAAAGGCCTGTGCATTCATATAGTATAGCACCATATTCGCGAATACGTAGAACTTCGTAAAATTCGATTTACGAATATTCGTATTTTTTATTTTACTTTCCACCTTACAGATTACATTGATCTGTACTCTGTCAACTACTGTCATCACCCCCCACTGTATCTCGATTGATTCCCAAAAGTCTCACATTCCCTAGAAAGTGATTGAGGTGCGAATCTTCGTAAGGCGATTTTATTAGCGCACATGCGAATATCTACACTTGTCCCAGAACAGAGGCAAAGGGCATTGCATTCATACATTAGTGATTGAATTGAGTTGCGAATCTTCGTAAGGCGATTTCATTAGCGCACATGTGAATTTTGCATAGCATATGTATTATGCGATGCGAAAATTCGAATTATCGCATATGCGAAATAATAACGAATTTGAATAATCGCGAATATTTTACGAATATTCTTTCGAATATTCACAAAATTTCGCGAATTCGAATATGGGACATGCCGCTCAACACTAGTGCTGGGCCTAAATTTATGACAATGGACTGTTGCAGTGGTGGGTGACGTGAAGCCTGATTCTCTGCTATGACATGCAGACTGATTCTCTGCTGACATGAAGCCAGATTGTCTGTTACGGGACCTCTCTCCTCTGCCTGGGTGCTGGGCCTAAATATATGCCAATGGACTGTTGCAGTGGTGGCTGACGTGAAGCCTCATTCTCTGCTATGACATGCAGACTAATTCTCTGCTGACATGAAGACAGATTCTCTGTTACGGGACCTCTCTCCTCTGCCTGGGTGCCGGGGCCTAAATATCTGAGAATGGACTGTTCCAGTGGTGGGTGACGGGAAGCCAGATTCTCTGCTATGGAACCTCTCTCCAATTGATTTTGGTTAATTTTTATTTATTTAATTTTTATTTTAATTCATTTCCCTATCCACATTTGTTTGCAGGGGATTTACCTACATGTTGCTGCCTTTTGCAGCCCTCTAGCTCTTTCCTGGGCTGTTTTACAGCCTTTTTAGTGCCGAAAAGTTCGGGTCCCCATTGACTTCAATGGGGTTCGGGTTCGGGACGAAGTTCGGATCGGGTTCGGATCCCGAACCCGAACATTTCCGGGATGTTCGGCCGAACTTCTCGAACCCGAACATCCAGGTGTTCGCTCAACTCTAGTCAGCCATTACCAAGGCTATGGAAACTCTTTGGTCACCAAAGGTGGTTTTAAGGGTCCACATTCTTCTGCTCTTTTCTCCTCCCTCCTCAGGATATTCTGAATCATGGGAGAGGAACAGTAGGAAAATTTGTAGTTGTAGAGAGCAAAGTTCGAGGTAGGCAGAGTTGTTGGATTGTAAGTGGGGATCTAGCAAAGGTCATAATGGGCAGTAGACAACTAGATAAAGGTTGTAAGTGTAGAAACCAACCAGAAACACACCTTATCCAAATTGGAACCTAATGGACCTTGTCACTCAGGCCCTGAGTGGTGTGGGGAAGACTAATAAGGTATGCAACAGGCAGACATTGCCTGGAGTAGGGGCACTTGGCCCATATTGACCTTTTAGGAAGCCTAGAATAGTATGATTGAGACAGAAAGCAATATCCAGGAGGAAAAAGCTCCCCTTTAAAAAAGGCAAGCCATCATTTTGATACTGGTTTGAAGGAACTGTATGAGATTAAGGCTTCATACATACATTTCACACTATGTGATCTCTGTGCCACCGTATGGTTACTACACATGCTCCAGTAATATGACATTTGATGGGGTAAAGCAATATTGTTTTCTGTAGGATTCATGCAAAATCAATCATAAAACTCTGTATACACATATATGAAATCTGAAACATATGGAGGTGCAGTAGGGCCCCATGGAGTCTGTGGGGGCCAGGTCATGGCTCTGCTCAATATTCATGAGCACTAAAAAATAAGATGGCTACCTTGTTCCTGAAATAGCACTGCTCCTGTTTATAGACTGACTCTGGTATTGCAGCATTCAAATTAATCAAGCTGATCTGCAATACCAAACATAGCCCAAACACAAGAGGGGTGATGTTTCGAGAAGAAAACAGGAACACTATGAAATATGCAAATATGAGTTCTGTAAATAAAAAAATGGAATTATGGGAAACATATCCCTATATTGAACAACTAATTTGAATTATCGCACACTTGAGTGTCTATGTAACTAGTTGGGAAGGAGGAGTTAAAAACTAGCTGGGTGATAGGGGCAGTGATAGGTGAGTGTCGATGGAACTAGCTTGGTGGGAGGAGCTATAAACTAGCTGGGTGTTGTTAGGGGCGGTTTTGGAGCTGTGGCAGAGGAAGAAGAAGTGCATCATGGGGTTGGTTGGATACAGGAACAGGAAGTGCTACATTAAGGATGGAAAACCAGAGTGATTGATTTAGATGGTGGAAAGGGGTCGCTTTAAAAAACCCAAACTTCAAAAACCTCTGTTCATGTGTCCACCATTAGCAAAACATTGAACAAGAATGGTGGTCATGGAAGGACACCACAAAGAAGAAAATGCATTGTAACCAGACTCAAGCCTGCTGGAGACCATAAGGAAATGTAGGTTTCACAGGTAGTTTCCCCATTAACTAAGGGTACACAAAGCCTAGTGACTGACAAATCTGTTATTCTTAAGAAAGATCTGTTAGTGTGAGTCATGCTTACATGCAAACCACTTTCAGAAGACCCCAGAAGATATAGATGTATGGTATATAGTCGCATGAAGCTGGAAAAGGTTACAACCCATAGTTACACAAATTGTGTACGTATGGAGAAAATTCAGGAATGCTGCTACTCTTCTTAGTCGTACAAGATCACAATGAATAGTCTAGAAAGTGATGAGAAAGAACTCAAAGGTAACAGCAAGAGAACTTCAGACTCTACAAACTTAAAAAACCTCTGTTCATGTCTCCACTATTAGAAAACCACTGAACAAGAATGATGGTCATGAAAGGGAAGGAGAGAGGTGAAAAAATATTCTCGCCAGCCTCAAGTTTTCCGGAGACCATGTGGATGTTCAATATTGTAAACTGTTCTGAGGACAGATAAAACAAAAGTGGAAGAGATTTACAACACTATGCTTGGAGGAAAATGAACACTACACAACACCAAAACCTCTTCCCAATGATGAAGCAAGGTGGAGGGGACATTATGGTTTGGGACGGCCTTTGCTCCATTCTGATCATTGAGAAAACACTAAATTCAGAGGAGTATGAAAACATTATGCAAGAGCAGCCGTCCATGACCTTAAAGGGGGCTGTCCTGCCATTTATATTGATGACCATTCAGGATAGGTCATCAATATCTGATCGCCGATCAGCTGTTTGAAGAGGAGGCGGTGCTCCATGCAAGCGCTGTTTCCTCTTCACTACACTACGTGATGTCTCCTGTGGAGTGGTGGCCTAGTGTAATTACAATTCCATTCAAGTAAATATATAGAGAATTTGTCATTATACTGCACCACCCTAACTTCTGAGACGTCGGGCAGTGTAATGAACAGGAAGCAGGATTTGCATGGAGTGCCATCTCCTCTTCAAAAAGCTAATTGTAGGGGTGCCGGTTGGACTCCCGCCAATCTGATATTAATGACCTATCCTGATGATAGGTCATCAATATACATGGCAGGACAACCCCTTTAAGCTGAAGAGACATCAGATGATGCAACAAGATGATGACCAAATCCTCACAAGTAAATCAAATAATAGCTGAAAAAGAAGTAAATTTGTGCTTTGGAATGGCCAAATTACAATCTTGTCCTTAAACCTATGAGAATGATGTGACATGGCCCGAAGAGCACTTTGCCTGGAAGGCATCCCAGAAATATTGTGAACTGAAACACAGGGAGGAATGATCCAAAATTCCCCCTCGACATTGTGCAAGCTTTTTCTTTTTTGAAGCTTCATGAAATATTTGGTGGAGGTGATTGCTGCTAAAGGGGTATACAGATTATTACATTCAAGAGTTCACTTACTTGTTATCACTGACTTGTGGAGGTTTACTCAAGACATGAACGGTACAGCTGTTTGTGTGTTATTAGTTTACTTAGATTGTGTTTCTCTATCATTTTTACTTAGAGAACCATCAAACCAAATGGTATTAGTTATCAATGCAAAAATCCAGGTTCCAAAGGGTTCACTTTTTTGCAGCTGTATATTAGGTAGACACAGATCCACACGATTGAACGATCGATCAGATGTGTCACTGACTTTTGGAAAAACTTACTTCTTTTTCCCCCATGTCAAAATTCCACAGCTGAATTGCTCATGAAACAATGGAAGTGATGAGCCAGACATATAATTTCTGCCCCAATCATATGTTTAACAGGCAAGTAATCCCATCATTTACCTAACGAGGATGTTAGTGAGTTGTCTTCAAATCTCTGGCACCTATGAAAGATGGATGTGCAAAATTAGGCTGGTAGCCCTTCCAAGGTTACAGTCTGCCTATCTTGCCTCTGTACATACAATATGATATAAGTATTGAAGCTTTGCAAATAGTTGTATACATATTGTAGGTCAGATTAAAATGGAAGAGGAATTCACAAGCATTGGTAAAAAATTATATCTCAGCCCTGTATGCTCTAACATCTGATCTACAATGGTGGTGACCATATTTACCTGATCCCTGCAGGTCCCAGGTCTCTGCGCCAACCTCGGTTCATGTGACTGCTAAAGCGCATCGCTGGCTGCAGAGGTGATGTGTCAACCATGCGGCATGTCAACACTGCAGCCAGTGATTGGCTGCAGCAGTCACGTGCCCCGTGTCAAACAGGATGTTGGCGCTGGGAGACACAATACCTGCAGAGACAGTGAGGTAATGATGGGGCTGGAACCCATTGGCGGGATCAGGAAAGTATGAACCCAGTGGCAGAGATCAGAAAAGTATGATAACCACTACAGGTCTGGCCATAAAGGTGAACATGCCCTTTAATTTTGCATTTTGGAAGCAAATGAACAATAAAAAATAAATTAGTTCAAAGGTGTCCAGACTCCATAGTCTTTCTATTCTAGATAGAAATCTTCTTTACAAAAGTTAAAGATATGTTACATTTTACATTAAGTACTATAAGTATTACAAGGCTGATGATCTCTGCTTCTAGATAATATATGACCATATTAACATCTAACATTAGGGAGCCTTAATATTTTATGCTTAGTGGATGAGAATTTTTAGCTGTGTCTTGTTTTTCTACAACAGTGAAAAGAAACAATCTACCGTACAAAATAATAAACGAGTCGCGGTATATAATTATGTATAAACTGCTGGAAGGCAAGACTGCGTTATATTGTTTACTGTAAAACACACTGCCAGGTAGACTGCAGTCTATAGATTGTGATATATTGTTCTACGTAACTGGATTTTATCATTGTTATAATGTAAAGATGTGCATTGTTCAGATCTAATCTATGTAATTATCTATCTATCTCCTATCTATCTATCTATCTATCTAAATCTATGTAATTATCTATCGATCGATCCAACTATCTATCTATCTACATTAATATCCATCCATCTGTGTCACTATAGCCATAGCAGCAATAGCACTTGCTATGGGGCCCAGAGGTTGGGGAGGGGAGGTAGGGTGAGCAGCCCAATCAGGTGCAAGAATATTGTATCTTTTTGTGGGTAAAAATAATATGGTGTTTTTTTGCTATAATACTACTACTTATGTTGCTGTTTTAATTTTCTTACACTAGGTGGTGGGGGCACCATTAAATTTTGCTATAGGGCCCTATGAAATATAGTTATGTCTATCTATCGATCATCTATCTATGCAAAATCTGATTCATTATGTAGAGAAAAACAAACAGCACCAGAACTGAAAGTAGGAAAACCAACAGGTATTTACACTGCAACAATGAATGTCTATTGTAATATATTTGGACATTTTCTACAGACCCCACAGTGTGGCCAGACTCGCGGTGGTGATCATAGTTATCTGATCTCTGCTGCTAGGTCTCTGCTCCACTGCTGCCCCGCTGACTCTGCAGATCCCTTGTCTCTGCATCAACATCAGATTTGACGCTGGGTCACGTGAGGCATGGGTCACACATAATGCACTGCCCAGCAAAATCGCGAGCAGGCGCAGAAGACCTCCAGTTAAGGAAAATGAGCGGAGGTGAATGCATGTTGACTTCAACTGCTCACTGTGCATGCGCTGGGACCAATGCCCTCACTGCACATGATTGGGTTGCAGCAGCGAAAAGAGAATTTGCTCATCTGAGAGCTGACATCAAGAAGGCAAGGGGAGGTATGCAAAAGGGAGAGGGGAGGTCTGTGAGAGAGAGAGTGGAGGTCTGTGAGAGGGAGAGGGGAGGTCTGTGAGAGGGAGAGGGGAGGTCTGTGTGAGAGAATGAGGGGAAGTCTGTGAGAAGAAGAGGGGATGTCTGTGAGAGGATGAGGGGAAGTCTGTGTGTGAGAGAGAGAGAGAGAGAGGGGGGAGGTCTGTGAGAGGGAGAGGGGAGGTCTGTGAGAGGGAGAGGGGAGGTCTGTGAGAGGGAGAGGGGAGGTCTGTGAGAGGATGAGGGGAGGTCTGAGAGGGAGAGGGGAGGTCTGTGAGAGGGAGAGGGGAGGTCTGTGAGAGCGAGAGGGGAGGTCTGTGAGAGGGAGAGGGGAGGTCTGTGAGAGGGAGAGGGGAGGTCTGTGTGAGAGAATGAGGGGAAGTCTGTGAGAAGAAGAGGGGATGTCTGTGAGAGGATGAGGGGAAGTCTGTGTGTGAGAGAGAGAGAGAGAGAGAGAGAGAGGGGGAGGTCTGTGAGAGGGAGAGGGGAGGTCTGTGAGAGGGAGAGGGGAGGTCTGTGAGAGGGAGAGGGGAGGTCTGTGAGAGGATGAGGGGAGGTCTGAGAGGGAGAGGGGAGGTCTGTGAGAGGGAGAGGGGAGGTCTGTGAGAGCGAGAGGGGAGGGGAGGTCTGGGAGAGGGGAGGTCTGTGAAAGGGAGAGGGGAGGTCTGTGAGAGGGAGAGGGGAGGTCTGTGAGAGGGAGAGGGGAGGTCTGTGAGAGGATGAGGGGAGGTCTGAGAGGGAGAGGGGAGGTCTGTGAGAGGGAGAGGGGAGGTCTGTGAGAGCGAGAGGGGAGGGGAGGTCTGGGAGAGGGGAGGTCTGTGAGAGGGAGAGGGGAAGTCTGTGAGAGGGAGAGGGGAGGTCTGTGAGAGGGAGATGAGCGGCAGCATGTGACTGGCCTCATCCAGCGCAACGTCCTAATGACTCCATGAACTACCTGGTGATGATGTCAGATACATTTTCAAAGTTGATTTTTGACATGAATAAAATGCTTTTGAACATAAACAAAGCCAGTTTATAAATGAAGGGAGGATGAACAGTAGGAACGTGTGATTATTAGCTCTATAGGTCAATTCCGATGACAGGTTCCCTACAACTGTATTTTTTGGAGTGAAGAGAAAGCTGCATGCACTTCTTTTTGAGATTTCAACCCAGGACCCAATGCAAGACAACAGTGCTAAGCACTGCGCCACCCTACCCCTGATGACTCTGCTTATTCTGTCTGGCAGCCTTATTATAAAGAACATATCTATTAATGCCTCAATCTACTTAAATGAGTGTACAAACATAGCTATTAATCAAAGGTTAAGGAAGACAATCCATGAAGATCATAGACGATGCTCTTAGTAGATGCAATGTCGGTAAGTTATGCCGATAAATATGTCTTAGAACAACAACTCCACATATGGCAAAGATTTCTACAGACACACATATAGGTCAGTATAAATTGCCCTCAAGTCTTGTCTTCAAGTCTAGCTCCATTTTGAAATATCTCTTTACTTATAGAATGAATCTGTATAAAAAGTTGTGGAACATTGTGCGGACTTTATTAAAGGGTTTCTTCCAGCCACAGATATTGATGACCTTGATCTATCCGTAGGATAGGTCATTACTACCAGGTCTTTAGGGGTTGACATCTGGCACCACCATCAATCAGCTGTTTAGGGCAGCCATAGCAATCTACAAATTGTTAGGCTGGGTGAGATGTCCGGCTCCGTCAATCAACAGCCAGGTGGGTGCTTCTTCACCTGTGGGGTGAAAGTGAAAAACTCTTGCTAAGGAGATGAGTTGATTTGCTCATCTCTAGTTGAGACCAAAAAATGTTGAGTGCCCTTTCTCCAAGGGTTCCACAGCAGCCGCATGGTCTGCCTCTATGCTGTGTATTTGCTTTACACTAGTGTTGATCTACTTACTTTTTTAAACTTTTCACAGTCTACGAGAAGACAATTTATTTTCCCACCTTCCCTTTTTGCATTTGGCTCTACTCCTACAAAGAGACAAAAAAACAATAACCCAAAAGTAATGTAAGACATAATAGGCTTAGAGAATCGGAGATGGAGATAGGTAAGCCAAGGGAGAGCTAAACGATCAGGAAATAATGGGCCTTCGGGTGAAATAATGCAAATGAGGACTTGAAAGAAGCAAAGTACAGATTGAGAAGTAATATACTTTGATCTCCATTTATCAATGCTATCATTATTAGCGAGGGCTCCGTGGCTCACACTTAGAGAAGAATTCGTTGCAAGGCAAGTTATTGTTCTGTTCTGCATTACACTAAATGGTAATGTATAGGTAATTAGCATGAGGTTTAGGTAATTGGGGAAGGGATTGTATGAAAGTAATCTGTCATGGACCTGTGTACAGCTCCTAGAAGGCTGAGCCAGTGGCCATGCATTAAAATCTGCCAGTGTTATACCATATACAAAAAAATTACTAATATAAAAAATTATAGGGAAGATTTAATATCACTGTCCGAAATGTATACAGGTTAAAACTAGACCAAACCAAATTTCTCACGATGGTGCACGCCGAACGATACGTTTTTATACAACTTGGTAGGCATGTGCACTGTATGATAGCTTTCATTATGTGTACAGTATAGAAGCATTGTCTTTGTACTATGCACTTTATATGGCCATTATTAAAGGGGTTTTCCGGGACTTAGATACTGATGCTCTATACACAGGATGGGCCATCAATATCAGCTCACTGAAGGTCCGACACCCGGCACCCCCACCGATCAGCTGTTTTGGGCAGCAAGAGGTACTGGAAACTATAATGTGGACTGAGTTGGAAACAGTATATTCAGTCCATGGTGCAGTACCACGAGGTATCACGACTTAGATCACCTTCAAGTGCAAATGCTCTAAAAACGCCACTGATGGAGATTTCCATCCACTGTATAGTTTCCAGCACCAGCGGCTGCCCAAGACAGCAATATCAGTCAGACCCCCACTGATATTGATGACCTATCCCATCAATATCTTGTCCTTAAAAATCCTTTTAATTCAGTTTATACTGAGGGTATTACCTTTCAAGTACAAGTGGAACTTTTTTTTTTTATGTCCCTGTGACTTGTATATACATAACCATCCCTATTAACCCTTTTCCTGGACCAGCTCCTGAATATCCCCCTTCCCCTATATATTCTGGAGATAAGACTAGTCTTAAATAGGTTGTCATGTAATCTGGATAATATTACAGCAAATGATTGGAAAAAATTAGAACTTGCTAGAGTGAAAGGAAAGCGATGGTGCATACTTGGCGTTTCTCTGTTCCATCAGGATTCAGCACTGCACTGCCTGGACAGCTCCCCTCAGACAGCACTGCAGCAGGTAAATGAATAAAATCTGTATTCAGTTATAGTCATCTGTAGGGTTGAGCAAACCCGAACTGTAAAGTTCGGGTTTGTACAGAACTTTAGGATTTTTGGACCCCGGACCCGAACCCAAACTTTTCAGTAAAAGTTTGGGTTCGGTGTTCGGCGAGTTAATAGCGCTTTTTGAAAGGCTACAGAGCGGCCAATCAACAAGTGTTTAACTCGTGTGTAGAGTTGAGCGAACACCTGGATGTTCGGGTTCGAGAAGTTCGGCCGAACATCCCGGAAATGTTCGGGTTCGGGATCCGAACCCGATCCGAACTTCGTCCCGAACCCGAACCCCATTGAAGTCAATGGGGACCCGAACTTTTCGGCACTAAAAAGGCTGTAAAACAGCCCAGGAAAGAGCTAGAGGGCTGCAAAAGGCAGCAACATGTAGGTAAATCCCCTGCAAACAAATGTGGATAGGGAAATGAATTAAAATAAAAATTAAATAAATAAAAATTAACCAAAATCAATTGGAGAGAGGTTCCATAGCAGAGAATCTGGCTTCCCGTCACCCACCACTGGAACAGTCCATTCTCAGATATTTAGGCCCCGGCACCCAGGCAGAGGAGAGAGGTCCCGTAACAGAGAATCTGTCTTCATGTCAGCAGAGAATTAGTCTGCATGTCATAGCAGAGAATGAGGCTTCACGTCAGCCACCACTGCAACAGTCCATTGGCATATATTTAGGCCCAGCACCCAGGCAGAGGAGGGAGGTCCCGTAACAGAGAATCTGTCTTCATGTCAGCAGAGAATTAGTCTGCATGTCATAGCAGAGAATGAGGCTTCACGTCAGCCACCACTGCAACAGTCCATTGGCATATATTTAGGCCCAGCACACACACAGGCAGAGGAGAGAGGTCCCGTAACAGAGAATCTGGCTTCATGTCAGCAGAGAATCAGTCTGCATGTCATAGCAGAGAATGAGGCTTCACGTCAGCCACCACTGCAACAGTCCATTGGCATATATTTAGGCCCAGCACACACACAGGCAGAGGAGAGAGGTCCCGTAACAGAGAATCTGGCTTCATGTCAGCAGAGAATCAGTCTGCATGTCATAGCAGAGAATGAGGCTTCACGTCAGCCACCACTGCAACAGTCCATTGGCATATATTTAGGCCCAGCACCCAGGCAGAGGAGGGAGGTCCCGTAACAGAGAATCTGTCTTCATGTCAGCAGAGAATTAGTCTGCATGTCATAGCAGAGAATGAGGCTTCACGTCAGCCACCACTGCAACAGTCCATTGGCATATATTTAGGCCCAGCACACACACAGGCAGAGGAGAGAGGTCCCGTAACAGAGAATCTGGCTTCATGTCAGCAGAGAATCAGTCTGCATGTCATAGCAGAGAATGAGGCTTCACGTCACCCACCACTGCAACAGTCCATTGGCATATATTTAGGCCTAGCACACAGGCAGAGCAGAGAGGTCCCGTAACAGACAATCTGGCTTCATGTCAGCAGAGAATCAGTCTGCATGTCATAGCAGAGAATGAGGCTTCACGTCACCCACCACTGCAACAGTCCATTGTCATAAATTTAGGCCCAGCACCCAGGCAGAGGAGAGAGGTCCCGTAACAGAGAATCTGGCTTCATGTCAGCAGAGAATCAGTCTTCATATCATAGCAGAGAATCAGGCTTCACGTCACCCACCACTGTAAGAGTCAATTTTCATAAATTTAGGCCCAGAACCCAGGCAGAGGAGAAAGGTCCCGTAACAGACAATCTGGCTTCATGTCAGCAGAGAATCAGTCTTCATATCATAGCCTAGAATCAGGCTTCACGTCACCCACCACTGTAAGAGTCAATTTTCATAAATTTAGGCCCAGAACCCAGGCAGAGGAGAAAGGTCCCGTAACAGACAATCTGGCTTCATGTCAGCAGAGAATCAGTCTTCATATCATAGCAGAGAATCAGGCTTCACGTCACCCACCACTGCAACAGTCAATTGTCATAAATTTAGGCCCAGCACCCAGGCAGAGGAGAGAGCTCCCGTAACAGAGGATCTGGCTTCATGTCAGCAGAGAATCAGTCTGCATGTCATAGCAGAGAATGAGGCTTCACGTCACCCACCACTGCAACAGTCCATTGGCATATATTTAGGCCTAGCACACAGGCAGAGCAGAGAGGTCCCGTAACAGACAATCTGGCTTCATGTCAGCAGAGAATCAGTCTGCATGTCATAGCAGAGAATGAGGCTTCACGTCACCCACCACTGCAACAGTCCATTGGCATATATTTAGGCCTAGCACACAGGCAGAGCAGAGAGGTCCCGTAACAGACGATCTGGCTTCATGTCAGCAGAGAATCAGTCTGCATGTCATAGCAGAGAATCAGGCTTCACGTCAGCCACCACTGCAACAGTCCATGGTCATAAATTTAGGCCCAGCACCCAGGCAGAGGAGAGAGGTCCCGTAACAGACAATCTGGCTTCATGTCAGCAGAGAATTAGTCTGCATGTCATAGCAGAGAATCAGGCTTCATGTCAGCCACCACTGCAACAGTCCATTGGCATATATTTAGGCCTAGCACACAGGCAGAGGAGAGGTTCATTCAACTTTGGGTAGCATCGCAATATAATGGTAAAATGAAAATAAAAATAGGATTGAATGAGGAAGTGCCCTGGAGTCCAATAATATATGGTTATGGGGAGGTAGTTAATGTCTAATCTGGACAAGGGACGGACAGGTCCTGTGGGATCCATGCCTGGTTCATTTTTATGAACGTCAGCTTGTCAACATTGGCTGTAGACAGGCGGCTGCGTTTGTCTGTAATGACGCCCCCTGCCGTGCTGAATACACGTTCAGACAAAACGCTGGCTGCCGGGCAGGCCAGCACCTCCAAGGCATAAAAGGCTAGCTCTGGCCACGTGGACAATTTAGAGACCCAGAAGTTGAATGGGGCCGAACCATCAGTCAGTACGTGGAGGGGTGTGCACACGTACTGTTCCACCATGTTAGTGAAATGTTGCCTCCTGCTAACACGTTGCGTATCAGGTGGTGGTGCAGTTAGCTGTGGCGTGTTGACAAAAGTTTTCCACATCTCTGCCATGCTAACCCTGCCCTCAGAGGAGCTGGCCGTGACACAGCTGCCTTGGCGACCTCTTGCTCCTCCTCTGCCTTGGCCTTGGGCTTCCACTTGTTCCCCTGTGACATTTGGGAATGCTCTCAGTAGCGCGTCTACCAACGTGCGCTTGTACTCGCGCATCTTCCTATCACGCTCCAGTGCAGGAAGTAAGGTGGGCACATTGTCTTTGTAGCGTGGATCCAGCAGGGTGGCAACCCAGTAGTCCGCACAGGTTAAAATGTGGGCAACTCTGCTGTCGTTGCGCAGGCACTGCAGCATGTAGTCGCTCATGTGTGCCAGGCTGCCCAGGGGTAAGGACAAGCTGTCCTCTGTGGGAGGCGTATCGTCATCGTCCTGCCTTTCCCCCCAGCCACGCACCAGTGATGGACCCGAGCTGCGTTGGGTGCCACCCCGCTGTGACCATGCTTCATCCTCATCCTCCTCCACCTCCTCCTCATCCTCGTCCTCCTCGTCCTCCAGTAGTGGGCCCTGGCTGGCCACATTTGTACCTGGCCTCTGCTGTTGCAAAAAACCTCCCTCTGAGTCACTTCGAAGAGACTGGCCTGAAAGTGCTAAAAATGACCCCTCTTCCTCATCCTCCTCCTCCTCCTCCTGGGCCACCTCCTGTTCCATCATCGCCCTAAGTGTTTTCTCAAGGAGACATAGAAGTGGTATTGTAACGCTGATAACGGTGTCATCGCCACTGGCCATGTTGGTGGAGTACTCGAAACAGCGCAACAGGGCACACAGGTCTCGCATGGAGGCCCAGTCATTGGTGGTGAAGTGGTGCTGTTCTGTAGTGCGACTGACCCGTGCGTGCTGCAGCTGAAACTCCACTATGGCCTGCTGCTGCTCGCACAGTCTGTCCAGCATGTGCAAGGTGGAGTTCCACCTGGTGGGCACGTCGCATATGAGGCGGTGAGCGGGAAGGCCGAAGTTACGCTGTAGCGCAGACAGGCGAGCAGCGGCAGGATGTGAACGCCGGAAGCGCGAACAGACGGCCCGCACTTTATGCAGCAGCTCTGACATGTCGGGGTAGTTGTGAATGAACTTCTGCACCACCAAATTCAGCACATGCGCCAAGCAAGGGATGTGCGTCAAATTGGCTAGTCCCAGAGCTGCAACGAGATTTCGCCCATTATCACACACCACCAGGCCGGGCTTGAGGCTCACCGGCAGCAACCACTCGTCGGTCTGTTGTTCAATACCCCGCCACAACTCCTGTGCGGTGTGGGGCCTGTCCCCCAAACATATGAGTTTCAGAATGGCCTGCTGACGTTTACCCCGGGCTGTGCTGAAGTTGGTGGTGAAGGTGTGTGGCTGACTGGATGAGCAGGTGGAAGAAGAGGAGGAGGAAGCCGAGAAGGAGGAGGTGGCAACAGGAGGCAAAGAATGTTGCCCTGCGATCCTTGGCGGCGGCAGGACGTGCGCCAAACAGCTCTCCGCCTGGGGCCCAGCTGCCACTACATTTACCCAGTGTGCAGTTAGGGAGATATAGCGTCCCTGGCCGTGCTTACTGGTCCACGTATCTGTGGTTAGGTGGACCTTGCTACAGATGGCGTTGCGCAGTGCACACTTGATTTTATCGGATACTTGGTTGTGCAGGGAAGGCACGGCTCTCTTGGAGAAGTAGTGCCGGCTGGGAACAACATACTGTGGGACAGCAAGCGACATGAGCTGTTTGAAGCTGTCTGTGTCCACCAGCCTAAATGACAGCATTTCATAGGCCAGTAGTTTAGAAATGCTGGCATTCAGGGCCAGGGATCGAGGGTGGCTAGGTGGGAATTTACGCTTTCTATCAAATGTTTGTGAGATGGAGAGCTGAACGCTGGCGTGTGACATGGTTGAGACGCTTGGTGACGGAGGTGGTGGTGGTGGTGTTGGTGGTACATCCCCTGTTTGCTGGGCGGCAGGTGCCAACGTTCCTCCAGAGGCGGAGGAAGAGGCCGAGGCGGCAGCAGCAGAATAGGCCGAGGCGGCAGCAGCAGAAGAGGTAGCAGGGGGAGCCTGAGTGACTTCCTTGGTTTTAAGGTGTTTACTCCACTGCAGTTCATGCTTTGCATGCAGGTGCCTGGTCATGCAGGTTGTGCTCAGGTTCAGAACGTTAATGCCTCGCTTCAGGCTCTGATGGCACAGCGTGCAAACCACTCGGGTCTTGTCGTCAGCACATTGTTTGAAGAAGTGCCATGCCAGGGAACTCCTTGAAGCTGCCTTTGGGGTGCTCGGTCCCAGATGGCGGCGGTCAGTAGCAGGCGGAGTCTCTTGGCGGCGGGTGTTCTGCTTTTGCCCACTGCTCCCTCTTTTGCTACGCTGTTGGCTCGGTCTCACCACTGCCTCTTCCTCCGAACTGTGAAAGTCAGTGGCACGACCTTCATTCCATGTGGGGTCTAGGACCTCATCGTCCCCTGCATCGTCTTCCACCCAGTCTTGATCCCTGACCTCCTGTTCAGTCTGCACACTGCAGAAAGACGCAGCAGTTGGCACCTGTGTTTCGTCATCATCAGAGACATGCTGAGGTGGTATTCCCATGTCCTCATCATCAGGAAACATAAGTGGTTGTGCGTCAGTGCATTCTATGTCTTTCACCGCTGGGGAAGGGCTAGGTGGATGCCCTTGGGAAACCCTGCCAGCGGAGTCTTCAAACAGCATAAGAGACTGCTGCATAACTTGAGGCTGAGACAGTTTCCCTGGTATGCATGGGGGTGATGTGACAGACTGATGGGGTTGGTTTTCAGGCGCCATCTGTGCGCTTTCTGCAGAAGACTGGGTGGGAGATAATGTGAACGTGCTGGATCCACTGTCGGCCACCCAATTGACTAATGCCTGTACCTGCTCAGGCCTTACCATCCTTAGAACGGCATTGGGCCCCACCATATATCGCTGTAAATTCTGGCGGCTACTGGGACCTGAGGTAGTTGGTACACTAGGACGTGTGGATGTGGCAGAACGGCCACGTCCTCTCCCAGCACCAGAGGGTCCACTAACACCACCACGACCATGTCCACGTCCGCGTCCCTTACTAGATGTTTTTCTCATTGTTATGGTTCACCACAACAACAAATATATTATTTGGCCCAATGTATTGTATTCAAATTCAGCGGGATATAAATTTGAGGCCTAGTATTTAGGCGCTGGGTGACCGGTATGGATTTAGTGACAGAATTAGACTTGGAAATGCACAGAAGCGTGTGTGTGAAGTTATTCTGAATGACCCTATGTGCACCTTGAATATTATATACCCTTTTAGGGATAGATTTCAAATAGCTCTGATATAGCAGAAACCACTAAATTATGAAATTGCTAAATTGGGAATTGTACTTCAACCCAGAACAAAAAATGTGCTTTGACGGACACTAAATATCTTGCCCAGCAACAACAGTACAGCGGTGGGTAACGAGAGATTTAGAGGGATTTAAATTTGAGGCCTAGTATTTAGGCGCTGGGTGACAGGTATGGGTTTAGTGACAGAATTAGACTTGGAAATACACAGTAGCGGGTGTGTGTGAAGTTATTCTGAATGACCCAATGTGCACCTTCAATATTATATACCCTTTTTGGGATAGATTTCAAATAGCTCTGATATAGCAGGAACCACTAAATTATGAAATTGCTAAATTGGGAATTGTACTTCAACCCAGAACAAAAAATGTGCTTTGACGGACACTAAATATCTTGCCCAGCAACAACAGTACAGCGGTGGGTAACGAGAGATTTAGAGGGATTTAAATTTGAGGCCTAGTATTTAGGCGCTGGGTCACCGGTATGGATTTAGTGACAGAATTAGACTTGGAAATGCACAGAAGCGGTGTGTGTGAAGTTATTCTGAATGACCCTATGTGCACCTTCAATATTATATACCCTTTTAGGGATAGATTTCAAATAGCTCTGATATAGCAGAAACCACTAAATTATGAAATTGCTAAATTGGGAATTGTACTTCAACCCAGAACAAAAAATGTGCTTTGACGGACACTAAATATCTTGCCCAGCAACAACAGTACAGCGGTGGGTAACGAGAGATTTAGAGGGATTTAAATTTGAGGCCTAGTATTTAGGCGCTGGGTCACCGGTATGGATTTAGTGACAGAATTAGACTTGGAAATGCACAGAAGCGGTGTGTGTGAAGTTATTCTGAATGACCCTATGTGCACCTTCAATATTATATACCCTTTTAGGGATAGATTTCAAATAGCTCTGATATAGCAGAAACCACTAAATTATGAAATTGCTAAATTGGGAATTGTACTTCAACCCAGAACAAAAAATGTGCTTTGACGGACACTAAATATCTTGCCCAGCAACAACAGTACAGCGGTGGGTAACGAGAGATTTAGAGGGAATTAAATTTGAGGCCTAGTATTTAGGCGCTGGGTCACCGGTATGGATTTAGTGACAGAATTAGACTTGGAAATACACAGTAGCGGGTGTGTGTGAAGTTATTCTGAATGACCCTATGTGCACCTTCAATATTATATACCCTTTTAGGGATAGATTTCAAATAGCTCTGATATAGCAGAAACCACTAAATTATGAAATTGCTAAATTGGGAATTGTACTTCAACCCAGAACAAAAAATGTGCTTTGACGGACACTAAATATCTTGCCCAGCAACAACAGTACAGCGGTGGGTAACGAGAGATTTAGAGGGAATTAAATTTGAGGCCTAGTATTTAGGCGCTGGGTCACCGGTATGGATTTAGTGACAGAATTAGACTTGGAAATACACAGTAGCGGGTGTGTGTGAAGTTATTCTGAATGACCCTATGTGCACCTTCAATATTATATACCCTTTTAGGGATAGATTTCAAATAGCTCTGATATAGCAGGAACCACTAAATTATGAAATTGCTAAATTGGGAATTGTACTTCAACCCAGAACAAAAAATGTGCTTTGACGGACACTAAATAACTTTCCCAGCTACAACAGGACAGCGGGTAACGAGAGATTTAGAGGGATTTAAATTTGAGGCCTAGTATTTAGGCGCTGGGTGACAGGTATGGGTTTAGTGACAGAATTAGACTTGGAAATACACAGTAGCGGGTGTGTGTGAAGTTATTCTGAATGACCCTATGTGCACCTTCAATATTATATACCCTTTTAGGGATAGATTTCAAATAGCTCTGATATAGCAGAAACCACTAAATTATGAAATTGCTAAATTGGGAATTGTACTTCAACCCAGAACAAAAAATGTGCTTTGACGGACACTAAATAACTTTCCCAGCTACAACAGGACAGCGGTAACGAGAGATTTAGAGGGATTTAAATTTGAGGCCTAGTATTTAGGCGCTGGGTGACAGGTATGGGTTTAGTGACAGAATTAGACTTGGAAATACACAGTAGCGGTGTGTGTGAAGTTATTCTGAATGACCCTATGTGCACCTTCAATATTATATACCCTTTTTGGGATAGATTTCAAATAGCTCTGATATAGCAGAAACCACTAAATTATGAAATTGCTAAATTGGGAATTGTACTTCAACCCAGAACAAAAAATGTGCTTTGACGGACACTAAATATCTTGCCCAGCAACAACAGTACAGCGGTGGGTAACGAGAGATTTAGAGGGAATTAAATTTGAGGCCTAGTATTTAGGCGCTGGGTCACCGGTATGGATTTAGTGACAGAATTAGACTTGGAAATACACAGTAGCGGGTGTGTGTGAAGTTACTCTGAATGACCCTATGTGCACCTTCAATATTATATACCCTTTTTGGGATAGATTTCAAAGAGCTCTGATATAGCAGGAACCACTAAATTATGAAATTGCTAAATTGAGAATTGTATTTCAACCCAGAACAAGAAATGTGCTTGAACGGACACTAAATAACTCGCCCAGCTACAGCACTAGGGACAGATTTAGCTGGATATAAATTTGAGGCCTAGTATTTAGGCGCTGGGTGACCGGTATGGATTTAGTGACAGAATTAGACTGGGATATGGCCAAAAAATGAACAGACTATTGCTGGTTAAATGCACTTGGTGTGACAGCTTCACCCTGATGTAGGCTTTAGCCAAAAAACAACCACACCATTGAGGGTTAAATGCACTTGGTGACAGGCGCAGCTTGCCCCTGATTTTGTATATGGCCAAAAAATGAACAGACTATTGCTGGTTAAATGCACTTGGTGTGACAGCTTCACCCTGATGTAGGCTTTAGCCAAAAAACAACCACACCATTGAGGGTTAAATGCACTTGGTGACAGGCGCAGCTTGCCCCTGATTTTGTATATGGCCAAAAAATGAACAGACTATTGCTGGTTAAATGCACTTGGTGTGACAGCTTCACCCTGATGTAGGCTTTAGCCAAAAAACAACCACACCATTGAGGGTTAAATGCACTTGGTGACAGGCGCAGCTTGCCCCTGATTTTGTATATGGCCAAAAAATGAACAGACTATTGCTGGTTAAATGCACTTGGTGTGACAGCTTCACCCTGATGTAGGCTTTAGCCAAAAAACAACCACACCATTGAGGGTTAAATGCACTTGGTCGCAGCTTGTGCTGGCGCACCACAAGACACAAAATGGCCGCCGATCACCCCAGAAAAATGAGACTGACAAACGGTCTGTGCAGCCTAAAAACAGTGAGCAATTGAGGATCAGCAGCTCAATGATCCACAGCTGCAGATCGATCAGTTAATCAAGTCCTTTGGAGGAGTTAATCTGCCTAATCTCGCCCTACTGTCGCAGCCGCAACCTCTCCCTACGCTAATCAGAGCAGAGTGACGGGCGGCGCTATGTGACTCCAGCTTAAATAGAGGCTGGGTCACATGGTGCTCTGGCCAATCACAGCCATGCCAATAGTAGGCATGGCTGTGATGGCCTCTTGGGGCAAGTAGTATGACGCTTGTTGATTGGCTGCTTTGCAGCCTTTCAAAAAGCGCCAAGAAAGCGTCACAAAAGCGCGAAGAAAGCGACGAACACCGAACCCGAACCCGGACTTTTACGAAAATGTCCGGGTTCGGGTCCGTGTCACGGACACCCCAAAATTCGGTACGAACCCGAACTATACAGTTCGAGTTCGCTCATCCCTACTCGTGTGCCCTTAGAAGCCATCACAGCCATGCCTACTAATGGCATGGCTGCAATTGGCCAGTGCAGCATGTGACCCAGCCTCTATATAAGCTGGAGCCACGTAGCGCTGCACATCACTCTGCTCTGATTAGTGTAGGGATAGGATGCTGCTGCTCTGAGGGAGAGAATAGGAAAGAATCTTTAATCAGAAGTGCTTGTTAACTCAGCGATCTACATAGATTTTGTTTTGTGGGTGCAGTGCACAATCTTTTTACCCTGCCCTTAGCCCAGTGACACAGAAAAAAAACTTTTATCCGTCTGTTAGTTAGGTGGGCATTGGCAGAATATTGTATCTTTTTGTGGGTAAAAATAAAATGTAGTTTTTTTGCTATAATACTACTAATTATGTTGCTGTTTTAATTTTCTTACTCTAGGTGGTGGGGGCCCGATTATATTTAGCTATACGGCCCTTTGAAATATAGTTATGTCTGTCTATCTATCTATCTAATACCTATCTATTTATCTATCATCTATCTATGCAAAATCTGATTCATTATGTAGAGAAAAACAAACAGCACCAGAACTAAAAGTAGGAAAACCAACAGGTATTTACACTGCAACAATGAATGTCTATTGTAATACTGTATATTTAGACATTTTCTACAGACCCCACAGTGTGGGGTGATCATAGTTATCTGATCTCTGCTGCAAGGTCCCTGCTCCATTGCTGCCCCACTGATTCTGCAGATCCCCTGTCTCTGCATCAACATCAGATTTGATGCTGGGTCATGTGAGGCATGGGTCACAGATAATGCACTGCCGAGCAAAATCGCGAGCGGGAGCAGAAGACCTCCGGTGACGAAAATGAGTGGAGGTGAATGCATGTTGACTTCAACTGCTTACTGTGCATGCGCTGGGACCAATGCCCTCACTGCACATGATTAAGTTGCAGCAGCGCAAGGAGAATTTGCTCATCTGAGAGCTGACATCAGGAAGGCAAGGGGAGGTCTGTGAGAGGGAGAGGGGAGGTCTGTGAGAGGATGAGGGGAGGTCTGTGAGAGGGAGGGGGTCTGTGAGAGGATGAGGGGAAGTCTGTGAGAGGGAGGGGGGTCTGTGAGAGGGAGGGGGGTCTGTGAGAGGGAGAGGGGAGGTCTGTGTGAGAGAGAGAGGGGAGGTCTGTGAGAGGGAGAGGGGAGGTCTGTGAGAGGGAGAGGGGAGGTATGTGATAAGGAGAGGGAAGGTCTGTAAGAGGGAGAGGGGAGGTCTGTGAGGGGGAGAAGGGAGGTCTGTGAGAGGGAGAGGGGAGGTCTGTGAGAGGATGAGGGTCGGTCTGTGAGAAGGAGAGGGGAGGTCAGTGAGAGGATGAGGGGAGGTCTGTGAGAGGGAGAGGGGAGGTCTGTGAGAGGATGAGGGGATGTCTGTGAGAGGGAGAGGGGAGGTCTGTGAGGGGAGGTCTGTAAGAGGGAGAGGGAGGTCTATGAGAGGATGAGGGGAGGTCTGTGAGAGGGAGAGGGGAGGTCTGTGAGAGGGAGAGGGGAGGTCTGTGAGCGGATGAGGGGAGGTCTGTAAGAGGGAGAGGAGAGGTCTGTGAGAGGGAGAGAGGAGGTCTGTGAGCGGATGAGGGGAGGTCTGTAAGAGGGAGAGGAGAGGTCTGTGAGAGGATGAGGGGAGGTCTGTGAGAGGATGAGGGGAGGTCTGTGAGAGGGAGAGGAGAGGTCTGTGAGAGGATGAGGGGAGGTCTGTGAGAGGATGAGGGGAGGTCTGTGAGAGGATGAGGGGAGGTCTGTGAGAGGGAGAGGGGAGGTCTGTGAGAGGATGAGGGGAGGTCTGTAAGAGGGAGAGGGAGGTCTGTGAGAGGGAGAGGAGAGGTCTGTGAGAGAGAGAGAGAGGGGATGTCTGTAAGAGGGAGATGGGGGTTCTGTGAGAGGTAGAGGGGGGTCTGTGAGAGGGAGAGGGGAGGTCTGTAAGAGGAAGAGGGGAGGTCTGTGAGAGGGAGAGGGGTGGTCTGTGAGAGGGAGATGAGCGGCAGCTTGTGACTGGCCTCATCCAGCGCAATGTCCCAATGATTAAATGAACCACCTGGTGATGTTGTCAGGTACATTTTTTTTTAAGTAGATTTTTGACATGAAGAAAATGCTTTTGAACATAGTCATATGCATCACCCTTTTATCAGTGGGTCCTGTGCTGGTGGAGCTACATCGACGACATTTTTATGATTTGGAGTGGTTCTATTGACTCTTTGAATGATTTCCATCTACACCTCAACAATGGGGTACCCAGTCTTCAATTTACTGTGACTTCCTCTTCTGAGGAGTTACAGTTTCTTGACGTCAGGGTGTACATCGACGAGGGCCAGTTAAAAACAGACTTATACAAGAAGCCCACCGACAGGAACAATGTCCTGAGATACGATAGTTGTCATCCACGCCGCATGCTGGATTCCTTGCCTTGGAGTCAGATGCTGCGTGTGAGACGAGTTGTTTCTGATGATCATGTATTCAGCCATCGGATCAATGAGATGTGAAATAAATTCTCTCAGAGGAGATATCCCGGTGGGTTGTTGCGTAGGTCTAGGGCCAGGGTCTCCTTGGTTGACAGAGTGTCCACATTTCAATCTTCGTCTATAAACAGAGAGGCGACACGTATCCCGTTTGTTTCCACCTATGGCAATCATAGTGCTGAGATCACACATATTTTGAGAAAAGAGTGGCATATCCTTCACAGGGGTTTTCCGACCATACATGAATTTGACAATCCGCCATTGATGGCTTACAAAAGGGGCACTAATTTCCGTGACAAGCTGATTAAAACTGACGTTGGAGATGTTACCAAAGGGGGTCAGACTTAACTTAAACCCAGAAAGATGGAAAATTTCCAATGCTTGGGTTGTTGCAACTGTAGGAATATGTTAAAGGGGAACACCTTTGTACACCCCTACAGTGGCAAGAAATATAACATCACAGGATATTACACATGTCGGTCTAAGTTTGTAATCTACATGATCGTCTGTCCCTGCAGTTTGATCTATGTGGGAGAGACAACCATGGAGATTAGGGAACGTATCAACAAACACAAAAGTACTATCAGGAAAAAAATTGACAAACCAGTGGCAAAGCATTTTGTTGACTGTGGACACTCTGTCAGCCAATTGAGATTCAGGGTCATTGACTCTGTTGATGTCCCCAAGAGGGGAGGTGATAGGGAACGCATGTTGAGGAAAAAAGAGCTGAAATGGATCTTTACATTACAATCGTTACAACCCCTGGGACTTAACATTGAATTTAATGTAAACAGTATTGATAGATAGGTAGGGTTCTATTCATCCTACACAGGATAGCAATTGTGTGGATGTGATAAGCAGTCAAAATAACATAACAAAAACAGAGACAGGTGCACTATGCGGTCTTGCTAACCCTCATACTGATGTAAAATTGAGAATTAGCCAACATATCCTGCTTGGAGGACATGTCTGAGCCCGAGCACCACGCCAAGGTTTCTCAAGTAGCTCGGGAACCTAACGCTAAACCTACCTGGGCCGTATGGGCAATACCAGGAGCCAGTGGGCGAATTACAGGAGCGCGAGGTCCGACTCAAAGCAATCTCCCAGTAACCTCCAGCATGTGACCATGCATACAATGGGAGGAGGCAGAGAGCTCTGAGCCCCACCCAAGACTGGCTGATATAGCCCGGGCCTCACATGTGCACCAGAATGCTGCCTGTGGATGGAAATAAAGGCACATTCAGACTAGGAGTTTCTACACCTCCAAAAATTCAGAATACAAACTACAAATTGGTGTGGTATTAAAAAGCAGGAAGTGCTCAACCCCATATGCAGTGGTGCATCTATACTGGGGGGGCAGATCCTG
Organism: Bufo gargarizans; assembly: GCF_014858855.1. Lineage (NCBI taxonomy): Eukaryota > Metazoa > Chordata > Amphibia > Anura > Bufonidae > Bufo > Bufo gargarizans. The sequence continues at coordinate 33,013,996 of NC_058090.1, forward strand.
CACTTGTGGCCCGTTGCTAATGGCAATCCCCAGCAAAAATGCATACAATGGAGGATGCCTGCAGCGGACCATAAGTACCACAATGGACATCCTACACAGGATAGCAATTGTGTGGATGTGATAAGCAGTCAAAATAACATAACAAAAACAGAGACAGGTGCACTATGCGGTCTTGCTAACCCTCATACTGATGTAAAATTGAGAATTAGCCAACATATCCTGCTTGGAGGACATGTCTGAGCCCGAGCACCAAGCAGGATATGTTGGCTAATTCTCAATTTTACATCAGTATGAGGGTTAGCAAGACCGCATAGTGCACCTGTCTCTGTTTTTGTTATGTTATTTTGACTGCTTATCACATCCACACAATTGCTATCCTGTGTAGGATGTCCATTGTGGTACTTGTGGTCCGCTGCAGGCATCCTCCATTGTATGCATTTTTGCTGGGGATTGCCATTAGCAACGGGCCACAAGTGCAGGATCTGCCCCCCCAGTATAGATGCACCACTGCATATGGGGTTGAGCACTTCCTGCTTTTTAATACCACACCAATTTGTAGTTTGTATTCTGAATTTTTGGAGGTGTAGAAACTCCTAGTCTGAATGTGCCTTTATTTCCATCCACAGGCAGCATTCTGGTGCACATGTGAGGCCCGGGCTATATCAGCCAGTCTTGGGTGGGGCTCAGAGCTCTCTGCCTCCTCCCATTGTATGCATGGTCACATGCTGGAGGTTACTGGGAGATTGCTTTGAGTCAGACCTCGCGCTCCTGTAATTCGCCCACTGGCTCCTGGTATTGCCCATACGGCCCAGGTAGGTTTAGCGTTAGGTTCCCGAGCTACTTGAGAAACCTTGGCGTGGTGCTCGGGCTCAGACATGTCCTCCAAGCAGGATATGTTGGCTAATTCTCAATTTTACATCAGTATGAGGGTTAGCAAGACCGCATAGTGCACCTGTCTCTGTTTTTGTTATGTTATTAGGGTTCTATTCATGTCTGACTCAGTATAGACAATGGTTTTAATGGTAGATTATGGTTTACTTATATTTTGTTTTGATCACTAAGTTCACTTGTCTACTCACACTACACATTTGTACTGTGTATCTGATACAGTGTCTCGTCCGGATCCGCGGATTGAAACACTTTTTTTCCCATATCCATCATATTCGATTGGCCATGTTCTATATTTGTTCGACTGTGTGAAGTATCTATTTAGATGGAGTAGATACTTTACTTTTTCTTTGGGTGATTGTCCATGTGGGAGACAGGTGTTGGTCCCCAGTGACACACACATGTCGAACAGCTAGGTCTGGCGACAGGACCTTTCAGTTGTCTATATTTTCTATGTGTGCAAAGGACCTTACGCTCAACACGGGAGCATCATGTGACTCGATGACACATTATGCACGTGACTGACGTCTTTGCGTCATGTCGTTAGCGCGATGACGTAACGGACATGCGTATTGTGATCGGCCAGACGCCGAGATGGATGGGAACACATCTAGCGTGACTGGGCGGTGAATATATGTATCAGGTACAAATTTATTTCATGATATGATGCATATGGCCTGATTATAGAACAGGCTGCTTATAATTGCACTGATATATTGAGTGGGCTGAGATTTTTTAAGATTGGCTCCAACTTCAGGTGGGAGTGGTCACTTACATGTATTTAACATTGCCAGTTTTTAACTTTTTTATACTTGACACAGGCTACTGCGTACCCGAAATGTCGTACTTTGTTTGTGTGACGCACTGGATATGCTGCTGTGACTATCATCCTTCATTGCCGTTCCTGGACTGCTGTGGATCTGCGGTCCCATCGCGGCTGTTGCATTCCAGTTTTTTGGTCGAAAGGTCCGGTTGTGCTGCTCTACTACCTACTATTTGTACTTTATAAATGAAGGGAGGATGAACAGTAGGAACGTGTAATTAGCTCTATAGGTCGATTCCGATGACAGGTTCCCTACAACTGTATTTTTTGGACTGAAGAGGAAGCTGTATGCACTTCTTTCTGAGATTTCAACCCAGGACCCAATGCAAGACAACAGTGCTAAGCACTGCGCCACCCTACCCCTGATGACTCTGTTAATTCTGTCTGGCAGCCTTATTATAAAGAACATATCAATTAATGCCTCAATCTACTGAAATGAGTGTACAAACATAGCAACTAATCAAAGGTTTAGGGTAGACAATCCAAGAAGATCATAGACGATGCTCATAGTAGATGCAATGCCGGTAAGTTATGCCGATAAATATGTCTTAGACACAATGATTCCACATACAGTGAGGAACAGAAGTATTTGAACACCCTGCGATTTTGCAAGTTCTACCATTTAGAAATCATGGAGGGGTCTGAAATTCACATTGTAGGTGAATTCCCACTCTGAGAGACAGAATAAAATAAAATAAAAATCTGGAAATCACATTGTATGATTTTTAAATAATTTATTTGTCTTGCACTGCTGAACATAAGTATTTGAACACCTGAGAAAATCAGTGTTAATATTCGGTACAGAAGTATTTGTTTGCAACTACAGAGGTCAAACGTTTCCTGTAGTTCTTGACCAGGTTTGCACACACTGAAGCAGGGATTTTGGCCCACTCCTCCACACAGATCTCCTCTAGATCTGTCAGGTTTCAGGGCTGTTGCTAGGCAACACAGAGTTTCAGCTCTCTCCAAAGAGATTTAGGTCTGGAGACTGGCTAGGCCTCTCAAGAACCTTGATATGCTTCTTATGGAGCCACTCCTTGGTTATCCTGGCTGTGTGCTTTGGGTCGTTGTCATGTTGGAAGACCCAGCAACGACCCATCGTCAATGCTCTGACTGAGGAAAGGAGGTTGTTGCTCAAAATCTCACAATAAATGGCCCCATTAATTCTGTCTTTAATACAGTGCAGTCGTCCTGTCCCCTTCGCAGAAAAGCACCCAAAGCATGATGTTACCACCCCCATGCTTCACAGTAGGGATGGTGTTCTTGGGATGCAATTATCCTTCTTTTTCCTGAAAACACAACGAGTGAAGCTTAGACCAGAAATTTGTACTTTGGTCTTATCTGACCACATGACTTTCTCCCATGCCTCCTCTGGATCATCCAGATGATCGTTAGCAAACTTCATACGGGCCTGGACATGTGATGACTTGAGCAGGGGAACCTTCTGTGCAATGCATGATTTAAAACCATGACGGCGTAGTGTTCTACCGACAGTGACCTTTGAAACTGTGGTCCCAGCTCTCTTCATGTCATTGACCAGCTCCTCCCTTGTAGTTCTGGGCTGATTCCTCACCTTTCTTATCATCATGTGATACCCCACAAGGTGAGATCTTGCATAGAGCCCCAGTCCGAGGGAGACTGACAGTCGTCTTTAGCCTTTTCCATTTTCTAACAATTGCTCCAACAGTTGATCTATTTTCACCAAGCTGCTTGGCAATTGCCCCGTAGCCCTTTCCAACCTTGTGGAGATCCACAATTTTGTCTCTGTTGTCTTTTGATAGCTCTATGGTCTTGCCCATGGTAGTAGTTGGCATCTGACTGACTGGGGTGGACAGGGGTCTTTAAAGAGCTCAGATAGGTGCTACTAAGTTAGATTAATGAGTGGAGTAAAGGTGGACTTTTTAAAGGCACAGTAACAGGTCTTTGAGAGCCAGAATTCTTGCTGTTTCTCAAGTGTTCAAATACTTATGTTCAGCAGTGCAAGACAAATACATTATTTAAAAATGTATACAATGTGATTTCCTGATATATATTTTTTTATTCTGTCTCTCGGAGTGGGAATGCACCTACAATGTGAATTTCAGACCCCTCCATGATTTCTAAGTGGTAGAACTTGCAAAATCGCAGGGTGTGCAAATTCTTCTTTTCCTCACTGTATGGTGAAGATTTCTACAGACACACATATAGGTCAGTATGAATTGCCCTCAAGTCTTGTCTTCAAGTCTAGCTCCATTTTGAAATATCTCTTTATGCATAGAATTAATCTGTATAAAAAGTTGTGGAACATTGTGGGGACTTTATTAAAGGGGTTCTTCCAGCCACAGATATTGATGACCTTGATCTATCTGTAGGATAGGTCATTACTACCAGGTCTGTGGGGGTTGACATGTGGCACCATCATCAATCAGCTGTTTAGGGCAGCCATTGCAATCTACAAATTGTTAGGCTGGGTGAGATGTCCGGCTCCGTCAATCAACAGCCAGGTGGGTGCTCATCTCTAGTTGAGACCAAAAAATGTTGGGTGCCCTTTCTCCAAGGGTTCCACAGCAGCCGCATGGTCTGCCTCTATGCTGTGTATTTGCTTTACACTAGTATTGATCTACTTACTTTTTTTTTACTTTTCACAGTCTACGAGAAGACAATTTATTTTCCCACCTTCCCTTTTTGCATTTCGCTCTACTCCTACAAAGAGACAAAAAAAAAACAATAGCCCAAAAATAATGTAAGACATAATAGGCTTAGAGGATCGGAGATGGAGATAGGTAAGCCGAGGGAGAGCTAAACGATCAGGAAATAATGGGCCTTCGGGTGAAATAATGCAAATGAGGACTTGAAAGAAGCAAAGTAAAGTACAGATTGAGAAGTAATATACTTTGATCTCCATTTATCAATGCTATCATTATTAGCGAGGGCTCCGTGGCTCACACTTAGAGAAGAATTCGTTGCAAGGCAAGTTATTGTTCTGTTCTGCATTACACTAAATGGTAATGTATAGGTAATTAGCATGAGGTTTAGGTAATTGGGGAAGGGATTGTATGAAAGTAATCTGTCATGGACCTGTGTACAGCTCCTAGAAGGCTGAGCCAGTGGCCATGCATTAAAATCTGCCAGTGTTATACCATATACAAAAAAATTACTAATATAAAAAATTATAGGGAAGATTTAATATCACTGTCCGAAATGTATACAGGTTAAAACTAGACCAAACCAAATTTTTCACGATGGTGCACACCGAACGATACATTTGATACAACTTGGTAGGCATGTGCACTGTATGACAGCTTTCATTACGTGTACAGTATAGCAGCATTGTCTTTGTACTATGCACTTTATATGGCCATTATTAAAGGGGTTTTCCGGGACTTAGATATTGATGCTCTATACACAGGATGGGCCATCAATATCAGCTCACTGAAGGTCCGACACCCGGCACCCCCACCGATCAGCTGTTTTGGGCAGCAAGAGGTACTGGAAACTATAATGTGGACTGAGTTGGAAACAGAATATACCACGAGGTATCACGACTCAGATCACCTTCAAGTGCAAATGCTCTAAAAACGCCACTGATGGAGATTTCCATCCACTGTATAGTTTCCAGCACCAGCGGCTGCCCAAGACAGCAATATCAGTCAGACCCCCACTGATATTGATGACCTATCCCATCAATATCTTGTCCTTAAAATCCTTTTAATTCAGTTTATACTGAGGGTATTACCTTTCAAGTACAATTGGAACTTTTATTTATGTCCCTGTGACTTGTATATACATAACCATCCCTATTAACCCTTTTTCTGGTCCAGCTCCTGAATATCCCCCTTCCCCTATATATTCTGGAGATAAGACTAGTCTTAAATAGGTTGTCATGTAATCTGGATAATATTACAGCAAATGATTGGAAGAAAGAAGAACTTGCTAGAGTGAAAGGAAAGCGATGGTGCATACTTGACATTTCTCTGTTCCATCAGGATTCAGCACTGCACTGCCCGGACAGCTCCCCTCAGACAGCACTGCACTGCCCGGACAGCTCCCCTCAGACAGCACTGCACTGGCCGGACAGCTCCCCTCAGACAGCACTGCACTGGCCGGACAGCTCCCCTCAGACAGCACTGCACTGGCTGGACAGCTCCCCTCAGACAGCACTGCACTGCCTGGACAGCTCCCCTCAGACAGCACTGCACTGGCCGGACAGCTCCCCTCAGACAGCACTGCACTGGCCGGACA